>NW_012117121.1:426650-427130 GCF_000951035.1 Colobus angolensis palliatus
ATCTGAAAAAAAAAAAAAAAAAAAACAAGAATAAAGGGAAAAAGAGAAAGATGAAAGAGGAATCCATGGATTAAAAGATTTAAGAGACATCAACTAATCATATTGTGTGCATCTTGTTTGGATCTTGACTTAATCAAAATGTTAGAAAATGCTTTCTGACATAAAACAGTTGGAAATTTGAACACTTACTGAATACATAATGATATTAAAGAATAATTGTTTTAAGAAACACAGAGAGAGATAATGTGTGACCAACACTTGATAAAGAAGAACCCAGCAGCAAAATCTTTCATTAGAGAAGGCTACGGGGTATGCTGGGAGTCCTAACCCTGGCTCGGCCATCAGTGTACTGTGTGTGTGGCGTTGGCTGAGTCCCTTTCCCTGCCTAAACCTTGCTTTTCCCATTTATGAAGTGAAGGAGGGGACCCAAGGGGTGCGTTTAACTCTGGCCCTCTTGTTTTCTTTTTTTTTTTTTTTTTT
>NW_012117121.1:427180-428070 GCF_000951035.1 Colobus angolensis palliatus
CCTTTAACTCGGGACCTGTATCAACACCACCATGCATCCACAAGAGTATACAATGGGCAGAAGAGTGCTTGATGGGCACAAGCCCAGAGCTGCTGGCTTCTGCAGAACCCAGAACAGGAAGGGTCACCTCCCTGCGGCACCTGGCCTGGAGAATCAACTACATAATCAACTGTAGGCCGGGTCAAAGCCAAGGGAAAGGAGAAACTGCTGGAGGACTTCCTCCCACAAACCGTGGGCGCGTGTTATTTGCTCACCAGGATGCTTCGACCTTGTTCTGATGCCTGGGGACTTCTGGTGAGTTTCCTGTGCCTCCATCCTGGTCTGGTCACCTTCTCAGGACTCCAGTTGAGTTGGGCTGTGTGTGACAGACCCCTGTGAGTGCAAATGAACAATGTCACTGGATTGCTGCATCACTGACCCCTCAATTCCATGTTGCTGGCCTCTGCCCACCTGCCCTTCAGATACTGTCATCATGGAAGTATCATCCTTAGCATGGAAACTCACACACTGTAAATGCTTCATGTAAAGTGGTGAAGGGGTGGAAAGGGAACCTCCCTCCCAGACCATCACAGATGCTTTACGTTCTCTTGAAGCCTGACGAGCTTTCTCCAGAAAGCTGAACTACAGTACTCACCATCTGCTGCCAACACCAATGAGTTTAACACATGAACTAAATAATCGAGAAGGACACTTCCATTTAAGTGGGTACTATACAGCCGTAGTGAGGCCCACACGTTAGTGTCAAATCTGGATGCAAATCCTTGCACTGCTTCCTACCAGCTCTGTGACTTTGGGCATTTCTTAACCTCTCTGCAGCTTATTTAAGAATGCTGTGAAGGGCCGGGCGCGGTGGCTCAAGCCTGTAATCCCAGCACTTTGGGAGGCCGAGA
>NW_012117121.1:428855-435843 GCF_000951035.1 Colobus angolensis palliatus
AATTAGCTGGGTGTGGTGGTTTTTACCTGTAATCCCAGCTACTCAGGAGGCTGAGGCAGAAGAGAATCGCTTGCACCTGGGAGGTGGAGGTTATGGTGAGCTGAGATCACACCACTGCACTCTAGCCTGGGCAACAGAGCGAGACTTTGTCTCAGAATAGAATAGAATAGCATAGCATAGCATAGCATAGCATAGCATAGAATAGGAGTGCTGTGAAGATGAGATGACTCCCTGCATAGAGTGTTCAGCATCATGCCTCACACACTGAGGTGGCTCAATGTATGTTCACAATTGCTTGTTTTTTGCTTTTTTCTTTGAGACAGAGTCCTGCTCTGTTACCCAGGCTGGAGTGCAGTGGTGGGATCTTGGCTCACTGCAGTCTCTGCCTCCTGGGTTTCAGCGATTCTCCTGCCTCAGCTTCCTGAGTAGCTGGGGTTACAGGTGCCCGCCACCACGCTCAGCTAATTTTTGTATTTTTAGTAGAGATGGGGTTTCACCCTGTTGGTCAGGCTGGTCTTGAACTCCTGAGCTCAAGTGATCTGCCCACCTCGGCCTCCCAAAGTGCTGGATTACAGGCCAGAGCCACCGAGCCTGGCCCACGATTACTTTTTGGGGGGAAGCTTCCATTGTAGCACCCATGGGCGCTCCACTGTCACGTCCCCTACTCCTCAATTGAACCTTCTCTCCTTTCCCTCTCTCCTATCAAAATGACCCTTTGGTACGTCATTTTCTCACTGACATGCAGCATCTGATGATACAACTTTGACCTGCTTTATAATCATGGGTTTCAGGCAAGGTGGGAGGACTTCCAAAGTCACCTTGGGAACCATAACTCTTTGGTGCCATCTGCAATCCTCCGTATGAGCCCTGCAGATAACAGACAGGGAACTATGGCTGCTGCCTCACTGGAGTAGGACATTCTTTTAAAAAGATCTGGGAGCACTTTGGGAGGTTGAGGCGGGTGGATCATGAGGTCAGGAGTTTGAGACCAGCCAGACCAACGTGGTGAAACCCTATCTCTACTAAAAATACAAAAATTAGCTGGGCGTGGTGGTGGATGCCTGTCATCCCAGTTACTCGGGAGACTGAGACAGAAGAACCGCTTGAACCTGGGAGGCGGAGGTTGCAGTAAGCCGAGATGGTGCCACAGAACTCCAGTCTGGACGACCTTCCTGTACTCCCTGTGTGGGGGAACCAACAAGGCGTAATCAGGAGCCAGAGACCAAGGCCCAAGTCTCAGTTCCGAGTATTATGGGGTATTAACGCCCACCTCCCAGGATAGGGAGCACACAGCTGGGAATTCTAAGTATTGAAGCCCTGAAACGCCTACTTCCTGTACATGAGTCGCTGCTGTCCTCTAGTGGCCACTGAATAAATTGCACAGCACACTGGCTTGAAAGAGGGGAAATGGGAGATGCTTTTCCCCACTCTGAATCTACCTGATGCTGGGGTTCTCAACCATACTCCACTCATGACTTCTTTTTCATAAAATATATTTTGTATAATTACAGTAATTTTTGAACACTTTAGGCAGATTTATTGAGGTATTGACATAGTCTATATAGAGATTACAGTTTTATAATATCCGACCCTTAGTATACAGCTGAAATCATTATCACAATCAAGATAGTGAAGAAAGCCATCCTCCCAGAAAATTTCCTTGTTGCCCCTTGGTGATCCTGCTTCCTGCCCTTTCTACTTCCCCCTCACCCCCAAGCAACTACTGATAGGTTTTCTTTCTCTTTTCTTTTTTTTTTTTTTTGAGATGGAGTCTGGCTCTGTAGTTTTTGTGGGTACATAGTAAGTGTATGTATTTCTGGAATACCTGAGATGTTTTCATACAGGAATGCAATGCATAATAATCACATCATGGAAAATGGGGTCTCTGGTCCCTCAAGCATTTATCCTTTGTGTTACAAGCAATCCAGTTACACACTCTTAATTATTTTTATTTTTGTTTTTTATTTTATTTTTTGAGACAGCATTTCACTCTTGTTTCCCAGGCTGGAGTGCAATGGCGCTATCTTGGCTCACTACAACCTCTGCCTCTTGGATTCAAGCGTTTCTCCTGCCTCAGTCTCCCAAGTAGTTGAGATTACAGGCATGCGCCACTAGGCCCAGCTAATTTTGTATTTTTAGTAGAGACAGGGTTTCACCATGTTGGTCAGGCTGGTCTTGAACTCCTGACCTCAGGTGACCCACCTGCCTCAGCCTCCCAAAGTGCTGGGATTACAGGCATGAGCCACTGCCCCTGGCCATTAGTTATTTTTAAATATACAATTAAATTATTATTGATTATAGCCAGCCTATTGTGCTCTCTAACACTAGGTCTTATTCATTCTTTTTTTTGTACCCATTAAGCATCCCCGCCTCCCCTCATTACTTTTTATTGCTGAGTGCTATTCCACGGTATGAATGTACCACAATTTGTTATTCAGTCAGAATGATAGTAATTTTTAAAAATCAATATAATGCCCTAACTAGAATATACAACAGAAACTAACTCAAAGGTGAGTTCTGTATAAAGGCTCAAGGAAGCTGGGAGTGATGGTTCACAACTGTAATCCCAGCACCAAAGCAGGTGGATCACTTGAGGCCAGGCGTTTGAGACCAGCCTGGGCAACAGAGCCCCCCAATCCCCCAACTTCCATGAATATTTTTAAAAATTAGCCAGTCTTGGTGGTGCAGATCTGTAGTCCCAGCTACTCAGGAGGCTGAGGCAGGTAGATCACTTAAGGCTGGAAATTTAAGGCTTCAGTGAGTTGTGATCGTGCCACTGCACTCCAGCCTGGACAATACAGACTCAAAAAAAAAAAAAAAAGAAAAAAAAAAAAAGCTCAACCATGACCACCCTGACCACTCTGGAACATACAGATACAGTCGGGCACCTATATACTATACATGTACTAGCTACAAATACAGCCAGGCAGAGGTGGGCCAGATGAGCTCATCAACTACTAGCACCATTGTCCCGGACATCCCACAACAGGGGGGCAGGGCTGGGCCTTGAGCCCAGGTTTGTTTGGCTCTGAAGCCCAGTGGCTGGCCATTCCATGCAGGAAGGTACAGTGCTCTGTGGCCCGGTGCATAGGGACTGGTGTTGAGCAGAGAAGATGGACACAGGCAGATTTTAGCTGGATGGAAGGATGTGTTTCTCACAGGGCTGACCATTGGGGTGGCATATTCTTTTTTTAATTACGTGGATGGCGTGTTTGGGCTGGCTCACCCTGGGATTTCTCCTCTCCAACTGTTACCCAGACTCATTCATTAAGGTCCATATTTGCTTCTTAAAAAGTATGTTTGTATTTCATTCACTTTGCATTTCACAGTGACCCAATCCAGGGGCTTTTCCCTGGCACTTCCCACTGCAGAGACTCATGCTCTTCCCTTGCCCGCTGCCCTCAGGGGCCAGCAGCAGGGGTTGGCACTTCACAGTCCCACTGGGGGCCTCCCTCAGGGCAGAATATAATTTTATGGAAGAAAGTGTTTAGCAGTGCTTTCTTGAGACACTCTAGTTCTGTCACCCAGGCTGGGGAGTGCAGTGGTGCAATCATAGCTCACTGCAGCCTTGACCTGTGTTCCAGTGACCCTCCCACCTCAGCCTCCCAGGTAGCTGGAACTATAGACACACACCACCATGCCCTGCTACTTTACTTTATTTTTTGTAGAGACAGCATCTCACTATGTTGCCCAGGCTGGTCTTGAACTCCTGTGCTCAAGCAATCCTCTCACCTCAGCCTCTCAAAGTGTTGGGATTATAGGTGTGAGTCACTGCGCCTGGCCCATAGCAATGCTTTTGAGACAGCAAGATTTTAAAACCTGCTACTATAAGATAATCAGTCATATTTACCTTCTGGGGTAATTTACCTACTGTGTTATTATTAAAGGAGTCTGTTGGTTGGTGGTAACCCCTTGGCTTCAGAGTGGCCTGTCCTTGCAAGGAAACTTTGAAGAATTTAGTCCAACGTTAGTGTTACAGAGAAGGACCCAAGGTCCATAGTAAGTGGAATGTAATACACAAGTTGTCCAGTCATTTCCTAACTCCGTTCTTAACATCTCACCCCAACAGTTTCCCCTGGATCCAATTAAATGTGTAAGTCACGCTTTTATTCTTAAGCTTTGCTTCTTCCTGTTTTCCTTGGAAATGTTTTCCTTCTGCTCCTTATAAGTTTTCGGTTGAGTGCTCAGTTCATTTAGTTTGTTTTATTTATTGGATTTTTGGGTTTTGTTTTTAGTCCCATTTCCTCTCCTCTGTTGTGAGTTCTGTATAAAGGCTCAAGGAAGCTGGGAGTGATGCACGGTGCAGACAACTTTGTGCAGTGGAAACAGTGCAGTCTTTGGAGCCTGAAAGTGTTTTGTTTTGACTCTTGGTTCAGCTTCCCATGGGCAACTGTTAAGTCTCAGTTTTTTCGTATGTAAAAGGAAGGCAACGATAGTCCCTCTGCAGTGCTTTTGGAGGGTTAAATGGGATCGTGGTATGTAAGGAACATTGCACAGTGCCTGATACATGGCAAATGCTCGTCGGATACCTATGTCTCCTGATCGTTTCCCACCCTCCACATTTACAACGCCCACCTAGCTCATAAAACAAGCAAAACCCCCTGGTTTCTTTTCTGGGTTGTTTATGT
This sequence comes from Colobus angolensis palliatus, assembly GCF_000951035.1. Lineage (NCBI taxonomy): Eukaryota > Metazoa > Chordata > Mammalia > Primates > Cercopithecidae > Colobus > Colobus angolensis. The sequence continues at coordinate 433,484 of NW_012117121.1, forward strand.
TAGTACTTCTTGCTGTAATGTCACAGTGCATAAGCTGAGAGGTAAGTTGCCAGGAATAAGAAAGGGACATAGCATAGAATAGCTATTAAAATGGGGGATTCTGGAGTCTCTCTGCTTCTTTCTGTCGCAGGCTTCTTCACAGACCAGCTGGATTAAGAAAATAGCATCGAAGCCTCAGGATCCTGCTATTTTGTTTTATTGGAATAAAAGCAGTTAAGGCAATGAATTACTTCTAAGTATAGTTTTGGTTAAATTGTAGACACTTTGATATGTAATGCTGTCTTTTTCATTGTTTTAGAAACTTGCTATTTAGGCCGGGCGCGGTGGCTCAAGCCTGTAATCCCAGCACTTTGGGAGGCCGAGACGGGCGGATCACGAGGTCAGGAGATCAAGAACACAGTGAAACCCCGTCTCTACTAAAAATACAAAAAAATTAGCCGGGCGAGGTGGCAGGCGCCTGTAGTCCCAGCTACTCGGGAGGCTGAGGCAGGAGAATGGCGTAAACCCAGGAGGCGGAGCTTGCAGTGAGCGGAGATCCGGCCACTGCACTCCAGCCTGGGCGACAGAGCAAGACTCCATCTCAAAAAAATAAAAAATAAAAATAAATAAATAAATAAAAACTCTTTAAAAAATTTAACCTTATAAATGTATTCATGTTCTTTTATGTGTTCCTTAATAACATTTTATTTTAATGTAGAAAACAAGCTAATTAATTCATTGATTAATTTTTTTGAGACGGAATCTTTTTCTGTTGCCCAGGCTGGAGTGCAGTGGGGCAATGTTGGCTCACTGCAACCTCCACCTCCTGGGTTGAAGCGATTCTCCTGTCTCAGTCCTCTGAGTAGCTAGGATTATAGGTGCTTGCCACCACACCCAGTTGATTTTTGTATTTTTAGTATAGACGAGGTTTCACCCTATTGTCCAGTCTGGTCTTGAATGCCTGACCTCAGGTGATTTGCCTGCCTTGACATACCAAAGGGCTGGGATTATGAGCCACTGTGCCTGGCCCTAATTTAATTTAAATATCCAAACTTGTGTATTTCAGCTGCAGACATTGCATTTACTAACCAAAATGTCAATTACTTTTAACTTCAAAAAGATGAAATGACACACAAATGAATTTAGTTACTTCCCATAATTTTTGGAACGTTCTTTTCTTCCTCCCTCCCTCCCGTTTTTTGAGACAGGATCTAGCTCTGCTGTCCAGGCTAGAGATCAGTAGTGCAGTCCTGGCTCACTACAACCTCTGCCTCCTGGGGTCTAGCCATCCTCCCACCTCAGCCTCCTGCATAACTGGGACTACAGGCATGCGCCACCGTACCCCGATAATTTTTGTATTTTTAGTAGAGATGGGGTTACACCGTGTTGCCCAGGCTAGTCTGGAATTCCTGAGCTCAAACAGTCTGCCCACCTCAGCCTCCCAAAGTGCTGAGATTATAGGCATAAGCCACCGTGGTTGGCCCTATTTTGAGTTTTTTTTTTTTTTAATGAATAGATGCAAAGTACCAAGTAGTCCAGCTGAAGCTGGAAAAAAGCTTGAATTCTAAATTAAATTCGAAATCAACTCTGTATGTTGCACATACAAAGGATTTGCTGGATGTGGACATTCTATGTTTAGCACAGCAGCCCCCCTCCTCCAAAACAAAACAAACCCCCCAAAACAACCCACAGAGAGTTGTTTTTTCAGGACTCTATTGTGTATTTGAATCAAAAACAGATATGCCTAGCTTGTCTTGGGTTACTTTGATATTCTGTATAAGTAAAAGTATGATAATGAAAATGTCTTACTTTGTGTTATAGAGCTCAGAATCCTTTGAGGGTGGCAACCAGGGGAATGTGCTATTACTCATTACTTTATCAAGGTTGCCATTTCTGTCTTGACAATATAAGCTGTTTTTAAAAAGTAGCGGGGGCCGGGAATGGTGGCTCACGCCTGTAATCCCAGCACTTTGGGAGGCTGAGGCGGGAGGATCACTTGAGGTCAGGAATTCGAGACCAGCCTGGCCAACATGGTGAAAACCCGTCTCTACTAAAAATGCAAAATTAGCCAGGCGTGGCGGCCTGTGCCTGTAAGCCGAGCTACTCGGGAGGCTAAGCCAGAAGAATCGCTTGAACTTGGGAGGTGGAGGTTGTGGTAAGCCAACACTGGGCAACAGAGCAAGACTCCATGTCTAAATAAATAAATGATAGATGATAGATAGATAGATAGATAGATAGATAGACAGAAAGAAAGAAGTGGGGAGGAAATTTTATGTTTTTTTAAAGCTTACTAAAAAAATCCAAGGGCCTCACTTTTCAAAATCAGTTTTACTATATAAATTATAAAAAGAAGTTTTTTGGATTCTGTTTATCTAGTTGAA
>NW_012117121.1:436193-439789 GCF_000951035.1 Colobus angolensis palliatus
GCGCCTGGCCAACAAGCTGTTCTTTAAAATAATTGGAAATTATTTGTAGGAAATGTATAGAATTAAAATAATCATTGTTTTTTAACTAAATGATTTACAATAATGAGAAAGTTGACCTTGTGTTATATGTTGAAAGAATATATAAGCTGGCAGCAGAAATTGAAGTTGAGACAGATTTCATCACCACTCTTGGAAACAGGCTCTTATTCCAGAGGAAACATGTCAGTTTTTCATTAATGAGTAAAGGATTTCTGTGAAGCTTTAAAAATATCTTATGTTGAGTATTGACATGTATTTTGAATGATGATTTTATGAAAAAACACTTGGGATTATTTTTCTTGTTCTATATCCCCCAAATTACATTAAAAACTTGTATTTTTTGTTTTGAAGGATCCTTTAGAAACATGCCTTTTGTATGGAGGATCTTTTATGAAAGTATACTATAAATGTTTAGATTCTATGAGAATATCACTATTCAAAGATATTTATAAAATTGCAAAGTCAGACTCTTTAAAACAAACTTTATTTAAAGCTATCCAGGATACCTAAATTTATCCAAGAAATCCCGTTCATCATGTTTTGCATTTCTCTTTAAAACAATGATTAATGCATTGTTATATGTTATGTTGCATACTGAGTGACTGTATTCTTGAAATACAGATCTGTATTACTTTGTATGACTGTATAACATTTCATTTTTCTTTAACCAGCTCCCAATGAGGCATAAAGATTATTTCTAGTTTTTTGCTTTTAATCAGTGCTTTAGCGCTCTCCCAGGTATGACTGAAGATTTATAAAATTCTAATCTCTTTGATAGTTCATCTTTGTGATTGTACTTTTTATTTTTGAAAACATTACGTATCACAACTCTTCTCTTTTTCATCTCTAACAGTCTTTGGGGACCTAATTCTGGGATTTTATTGACTCTGCTGTTGGCTGGCTGTTGAGTCTGTTGACTCTGTGACTCTGTCATAGTGGCTTTTCTTCTGAAAGGTTTGGTGATCTTAGATGCTGAATTTATTGTTTGAAATGAATTAGTTGGGAGTTCTGTGGACATACAGTGGGAATTTAGTACATTTTCCTGGAATCACTTCATTCCCTCTTTGAGTTCTCAGCTTGGGGAGGAAGCTTCAGGTTTCCTATCCCAGCCTTGCTGTTGGCCTGCCCCTCTGCCTACCTGCCACTCAGGGACCAGCTTCACTCAGTCCCCCACTTCACTCAGTCCCCCCAAAAACCCCCCCCCCCCACTTTACTTTTTTCTTTTTGAGACAGAGTCTCACTCTGTGACCCAGGCTGGGATTCAGTGGCATGATCTCGGCTCACTGCAATCTCCACCTCCTGCGTTCAAGTGATTCTTGTGCCTCAGCCTCCTGAGTAGCTGAGATTACAGACGTGCACCACCACGCCTGGCTAATTTTTTTGTATTTTTATTAGAGACAGGGTTTCACCATGTTGGCCAGGCTGGTGTTGAACTCCTGACCTCAGGTGATTCACCTGCCTCGGCCTCCCAAAGTGCTGGGATTACAGACGTGAGCCACCGTGCACGGAGGCTTACTTCAGTCTAGTTAGGAAAACAGAACACATATGTGAAATGAAAAAATACAAGCACTAATTGTCAAATAAATGTATTCAATATAATTTGGTTGAGCACCAAGTGTGGCAAATGTGAATATGTGTATATGCCTCCAGGGACCAGGTAAGTAAGGAAAGTCAACAAAGATGGCAAGATGAGGACTGTGGCCAATGGAAATGCCCCCCCCCTTTTTTTTTTCACAACAAGAGTCTCACTCTGTCGCCCAGGCTGGAGTGCAGTGGTGCAATCTCTACTCACTGCAACCTCCACCTCCCAAGCTCAAGTGATTCTCCTGCCTCATCCTCCCTAGCAGCTGAGATTACAGGCACCCACCAGCACGCCTGGCTAATTTTTGTATTTTTAATAGAGACGGGGTTTCACTATGTTGGCCAGACTGGTCTCGAACTCCTGACCTCAAGTGACCTGACTGCCTCGGCCTCCCAATGTGCTGGGATTACAGGCGTGAGCCACTGCTTCTGGCCCTTAGATGTGTCTTGTGCTTCGCATGCAAGTGTGTGTTACTAATGGACTTCTTTTGTTAAATAATTTTATTAATTATACAAGAAAATAATTAGTGTGTATGTATTATATATATACACATACACACACACACACACACACACACACATATATATATATATATTTTTAGACAGCGTCTCCTCTCAGGATGGAGTTCAATGGCTCGATTCCAACTCATGGCAACCTCCACCTCCCGGGTCAAGTGATTCTCCTGTTTCAGCCTCCTGAGTAGCTGGGATTACAGGCACCTGCCACCATACACAGCTAATTTTCATATTTTTAGTAGAGACGGGGTTTCACCATGTTGGGCAGGCTGGTCTTGAACTTGGCCCCCCCAAAATGCTGGGATTACAGGTGTGAGCCACCACCTAAGGCCAATTATATTCTTTTGATTTTAAAAATTAAAATATTGTAAAATTAAAACCCAAACCACAATGAGATGTCACTTCACATTCACTAGCATGGCTGTAATTGTTTAAAAAAAAAATAAAAATAAAAAGTGTTGGGGAGGATTTGGGGAAACTGAAACCATTATATATTGTTAGCAAGAATGTAAAACCATGTAGCACTATGGAAAATACTTTGGCAGTTACTCAAAAAGTTAAACTTAGAGCTACTACATGACCCAGTAATTCTCTTCATACATATATAGTCAGAAGAGTTGCAAACAAATGGTCATACAGAAACACATGCACATATGTATATAGCAGCATTATTCTCAATGACCAAAAGGTGCAAACAACCTACATGTGCATTAACTGATGAATGGATAACACAAATGTGATTGATCCATGCAACAATATATTCTTCAGCCTTGAAAGCAAGGAAATTCTGACACGTTACAACATGGAGAACCCTTGAGGGCGTTATGCCAAGAGAAATAAGCCAGTTACCAAAGGAGAAATACTGTGTGATTCCACTCACATGAGGTACTCAGAATGATCAGATTCATAGAGACAGAAAGTAGAAGGGTGGTTACCATGGGCTGGGAGAAGGAGAGAATGAGGAGTTAGTGTTTAATAGGTCCAGAGTTTCAATTTGGGAAGATGAAAAAGTTCTGGAGATTTTTTGTACAACAATGTGAATGTTCTTAACACTACTGAATTGTACACTTAAAAGTGGTTAGAGACAACCAGGTGTGGTAGCTGATGCCTGCAATCCCAGCACTTTGGGAGGCTGAGGTAGGAGGATCACTGGAGTCCAGGAGTTCAAGACTAGCCTGGGCAACATATCAAGACCCTTTCATTACAAAAAATACAAAAATTAGCCAGGCGTGTTGGCACGTGCCTGTAGTTCAGCTACTTGAAAAGCTGAGGCAGGAGGATCACTTAGGCCCAGGGGGCAGAGGTTGCAGGGAGCTGAGATTGCACCACTGCACTCCAACCTGGGTGACAGAGCCAAACTTCGTTTAAAACTATATATATATATAGTTTCACAGTGGCTTATTCCTGTAATCTCAACACTTTGGGAGGCCTTTAAGGCAGGAGGATGACTTGAGCCCAGA
>NW_012117121.1:440269-442039 GCF_000951035.1 Colobus angolensis palliatus
CTAACTCCTGGGCTCCAGCGATCCACCCACCTCAGCCTCCCAAAGTGCTGGGATTACAGGTGTGAGCCACTGCACCCAGCCAATTTTTTCCTTTTACTGTGTCTGTGGTTCCACAACTTCCTTTTTTCCCTTGTTCTCTATGGACCTTCTACTTCATTTGGACTCTGCTTAGATTGGCCTAGTTTTCTCTTTAATCAAATCTTCAGGAAGCAATTTATTACATTAAAAATGATCTAACAAGCTTTATTTTTTATCATTGTTAAAAATCCTTGTTTTGAATAACACAATCACAAAGTAAAGAATGTTATCATTGATTTAATCAGTAAAAAACAATACTTAACAATAAAATTTTTCAAACATGGCTCCAGGCCATCCAGACAACTTAGCTTGGGCTCAAGTTATCTTCCTTTGATGCCCTTCTCTTCTTTGAATGAATCTGTTTTGGAAGAAAACACAATTAAACATTATTGTATGGGTGCTCTTGTTTCTATGGGATCGAACCTTGAAAAGTGGATCAGAGAGCATGAGAATTTTTAATTAGATAATTTTCCAAAAAATAAACTTTTCTGGTTTCTGTTTTTCTTTGTTCTTTACGAATGCCTCCCAATGCAGTGATTATGCTAAAGTCTTTAACACACTTCAGATTTATTTTTGTGTGTAGTGCGAGATAGGAATTGCCTCTCCCTCCCAAATGCATAGTTGGTTGTATCAATATCAGTAATTGAATACAACATTCTTTCCTCTGAGAATTGAGACGTCATCTTTGCGTATTACATTACTGTGTATACTTGGATGTATATGTTGTATTTTGTGGTCTGCTGATCTCTTTGTCTAGTCTGGTTCAAATACCATCTGTATCTATTGATTCTACTTGTTGTATAATGGCAATTTTAATAATTGGTTGGGCAGAGTCTTCCTTAATATTCTCCTTCGGTTGGGCATGGTGGCTCATGCCTGTAATCCCAGCACTTTGGGAGGTGGAGGCAGGTGGATCATCTGAGGTCATGAGTTCGAGACCAACCTGGCCAACATGGTGAAATCCCATCTCTAGTAAAAATACAAAAAATTAGCTGGGCTTGGCAGCACATGCCTGTAGTCCCAGCTACTTGCAAGGCTGAAGCAGGAGAATGACTTAAACCCGGGAGGTGGAGGTTGCAGTGAGCCGTGATCACACCACCGCACTACAGCCTGGACAACAGAGCGAGACTCCGTCTCTAAAAATTATCTTTCAGTGTTTTCTTGGCAATGTTTGAACATTCATTCACATGAACTCAAATTACTTTGTCAAATTTATCATCACATGTTCTATACCCTTCTTTAAAACCACTTAAGAAATGCATCAGACATAAAATAACTGCTCCAAATTAAATTAATAATTTAAGGGAAAAAACTACAGTTATGATAGGTAGTTATCACAACTGAGAATATGACATGTTCTTTGTATTTCCATCTTGTTATTTGTTTCACTATAGTTTTAATTATTTTCATGTTCTCTTCAGTTATGCATTGAGTGCTGATAAGCTAGTGGCACTGCTGTTTTCGTAGTGCTCTTTCTACCTATTACTACTGCTTCGTGTCTAGGACATAGCTTTTTACTTCCTGAATGTGCACTTTTATTCATGCTCTATTCGCTGCTTGACCTGCTTTCCCCACCTCCCACCCCAACCTTATTTCTCTCCTTCCTTCAGAACTCAGCACAAATACTGGTGTTTCTTTTCTTGTCCACAGTGTTCTTTACCAGTAGTATTTCTGAATAGTGTATATTTGACA
>NW_012117121.1:447899-448209 GCF_000951035.1 Colobus angolensis palliatus
ACGTGTATCATATAATTCACGATTCTGTTAGTAAGTGGTTTGCAAAAGCATAGAAATTGAGATGTGAGAATTTTGTGTTTTACCATGTGTAAAAGTGGAAATGTTTTTACTCTGGAACATCTATAGTACCCTCAGCAAGTTTCCATTCAAGTTGTGTATGGTTGGGATTAGACTGGGTACAGTGGCTCACAAGGCTGAGGCAGGAGAATCACCTAAGCCTAGGAGTTTGAGACCAGCCTGGACAACATTGTGAGACTCCATTTCTATGAAAAATAAAATTAGCTGGGCGTGGTGACACACATCTGAGGTC
>NW_012117121.1:453032-456868 GCF_000951035.1 Colobus angolensis palliatus
TCACTTTTTTGTTTGTTTTGTTCCCATATCTCCTCAATTCTTTTTTACCACATTTATTTTCAAGAACTAATGAGTTTATTAACAAATGAATATTTGGTTCAACTTGTTTTCTTGAAGATGTGTTCTGTTGCTAAACCTCAGTGTCTTTAAGGACTATTTCTGAAAATATGCTGTCGGCCGGGCACATTGGCTCACACCTGTATTCCCAGCACTTTGGGAGACTGAGGTGGGTGGATCACCTGAAGTCAGGAGTTTGAGACCAGCCTGGCCAACATGGTACAACCCCATCTCTACTAAAAACACAAAAAACTAGGCATGGTAGTGGGCACCTGTAATCCCAGCTACTCAAGAGGCTGAGGCAAGAGAATCGCTTGAACCTGGGAGGCAGAGATTGCAGTGAGCTGAGCTCGTGCCACTGTACTCCAGCCTGGATGAAAGAGCGAGACTCCGTCTCAAAAACAAAAAACAACAACAAAAAAGTATGGTCTCGTACATATCTTACATAAGAACTAAGAGGCTTTTTCTTCATAAAGGTACATGAGACTTAACTCTCTCGGGCAATTCTTACACTTACTAAAGTTAGAGCATTATTCCTGGAGATTGTGCATTGGAACTTTTTTGATTTCTCAATAGCTGACTGGGGGCTCAATGATAATAGCTAGCTAAGTGGTGGGGCGAGGATTTGGAACAGTGTTCACTGACTCCAAACACTATACTCTTTTCCAATAAACTGTATTTTCAAAGTGAGAAAGAAGATATTTTTCTATTGATTTAATATTAAAATTCTCTCGTTCTTCTAGAGATAGCCAGAGGCAAGTTCTTGCTATGGAATACGTGGGGCTGGTTAGGGAGGAAAGGGAGACTTTGTCTAAATACATTGTGCTTTTCTAATCCTTCACTCTTCTGTTGTTGTTGTTTTGGTGACAAGGTCTTGCTGTGCTGCCCAGGCTGGAGTGCAGTGGCACAATCTTGACTTACTGCAGCCTTGACCTCCCAGGCTTAAACAGTCCTCTCTCCTCAGCCTACTGAGTAGCTGGAGCCCTAGGTTTGCACTACCATTCCTGGCTAATTTTTGTATGTTTTTTGTAGAGACGAGGTTTCACGTGTTGCCCAGATTGGTCTCAAACTCTTGAACTCAAGCAATATTTTTGGGTTTTTGTTTTATTTTGTCTGTTTGTTTGTTTTGAGACAGGGTTTCGCTCTTATCACCCAGGCTGGAGTGCAATGGCGTGATCTTGCTCACTTCAGCCACTGCCTCCTGGGTTCAAGCAATTCTCCTGTCTCAGCCTCCTAAGTAGCTGGAATTACAGGCACCCACCACCATTCCTTACTAATTTTTGTATTTTTATTAGAGGTGGGGTTTCACCATGTTAGTCAGGCTGGTCTTGAACTCCTGACCTCAAGTCATCTGCCTGCCTCAGCCTCCCAAAGTGCTGGGATTACAGGCATGAACCACCATGCCTGGCCTCAACTAATTTTTGTATTTTTATTAGAGGTGGGGTTTCACCATGTTGGTCAGGCTGGTCTTGAACTCCTGACCTCAAGTCATCTGCCTGCCTCAGCCTCCCAAAGTGCTGGGATTACAGGCATGAACCACCATGCCTGGCCTCAAGCGGTCTTTTTGAAAGAGAAATTAGTAGCACATAGAGAATTTGAACATTCTAACCTCAATTTGACTTCTGAAAGGAAGAAAAGTAGACAGAAAATTAATTCACTCTGGAGGAGCTACTCTGGAATGGCAGTACTTTGAATAACTGAGAGCCTTTCACTATTTGTTATTTGCTTTATTCTTGAAACATAACAGTCTTATTCTCTAAAAAAGACACAGTAGGCCGTGTAATCCCAGCACTTTGGGAATCCCAGCACTGTAATCCCACACCTGTAATCCCAGCACTTTGGGAAGCCGAGGCGGGTGGATCACCTGAGGTCAGGAGTTTGAGACCAGCCTGTCCAAGTGAAACCTCATTTCTACTAAAAATACAAAAGATTAGCGAGGCGTGGTGGCGGGCATCTGTAAGTAATCCCAGCTACTTGGAAGGCTGAGGCAGGAGAGTCGCTTGAACCAGGGAGGCGGAGGTTGCAGTGAGCCGAGATCGTGCCATTGCATTCCAGCCTGGGCGACAAGAGCGAAACTTTGTCTAAACAAAAATTTATAAAATAAAAAAGACATAAAAATAAAAAAATAAAAAAGTAACTAGCCTACTATTTTGCTCAAAATTTTCATGCTCAAATTCCATGTTCAGTCCTACAGCCAGTCAAGAACTGTAAGCCGTTTCCATACTTCTTTGTCATGCCATTTTGTTCTCCATTAGAACACTTCAGTTAAGTGTTTTTAAAATACAAACATTTGAGAATTAAACAGGATAAAGCATCAGCTAAATCTGTGTATATTTTTTTGCAAATTTACTTGTAAACTACATGTGCGCAGACATCTTTAAAATTTGTTGTACAGTTAAAACACATGGTAGTTCCTGTAAGGAGGCATGGATAATCTAGTTGGAGACCAGTTATATATATGACATGACTTGGAAGTAATAGCACATACAAATAACAAAATTAGAGGATCCAACTAAGCTTGAAGAGGGCAAACAGTGAATTGTGACGTATGATGCACAAGGAAAATCTTCCCTGGAGAGACGTAGGTTTTAGTGTTATAAAATGCTTCTGGGTATTTTCGGGTTGGAAATTTGCATAGGGTATGACAAACAATTACATTTCTTTCATTGTGCTAGGCAGGGTATATAATATGTATATGTTTACTGTGTTTGATGAAAAATCTGACTGATGGGTATTGAAAGGAGTTTAAAGTACCTTAAATGATGTTTAAGAGATTGAGTGTATTCTGACCTACAGAAAATGAAATGTATCAGACTACTAAAGGTTGTTTATTTATTTATTTATTTTTGAGACAGAGTCTCACTCTGTCGCCCAGGCTAGAGTGCAGTGGTGTGATCTTGGCTCGCTGCAGCCTCCGCCTCCTGGGTTCAAGCAATTCTCCTGCCTCAGCCTCCCATGTAGCTGGAACTGCAAGCCCATGCCACCACGCCTGGCCAATTTTTTTGTATTTTTAGTAGAGACAGGGTTTCACCATGTTGGTCAGGCTGGTCTCGAACTCCTGACCTCAAATGATCTACCCACCTCAGCCTCCCAAAGTGCTGAGATTACAGGCATGAGCCACCATGCCTGGCCTCAAGCGGTCTTTTTGAAAGAGAAATTAGTAGCACATAGAGAATTTGAACATTCTAACCTCAATTTGACTTCTGAAAGGAAGAAAAGTAGACAGAAAATTAATTCACTCTGGAGGAGCTACTCTGGAATGGCAGTACTTTGAATAACTGAGAGCCTTTCACTATTTGTTATTTGCTTTATTCTTGAAACATAACAGTCTTATTCTCTAAAAAAGACACAGTAGGCCGTGTAATCCCAGCACTTTGGGAGGCTGAGGCAGGTGGATCACTCGAGGTTAGGAGTTCGAGACCAGCCCGGCCAATGTGGCAAAACCCCGTCTCTACTAAAAATACAAAAATTAGCCAGGCATGGTGACAGGCACCTGTAATCCCAGCTATTCAGGAGGCCGACGCAGGAGAATCACTTGAACCCGAAAGGCCGAGATTGCAGTGAGCCGAGATTGTGCCCCTGCACTCCAGCCCGAGCGATAGAGCGTGACTCCATCTCACAGAAAAGAAAAAAAAAAAAGTATTGGCTCAGGTACATCTGTTCCACATTATTGCAGATATCCATAGAAAGCTGACACAACCTAGGTCATGTGACAGATAAGAATGGGTTAGACGAAGTGTATATCTGAGTTTTTTCCTGGGTTTTACTTTACAACTAAA
>NW_012117121.1:456918-457217 GCF_000951035.1 Colobus angolensis palliatus
GATGTAAGGGCGTAGAGTACCTTGTGGTAACTGAGTTAGTTCATCCAGGTATAGTAGTCAGAAGCTGGCTGGTAAGAGCAGCAGCAACTTCCCATATACTGAGCACTTATAATGGAATGCTAGACTTTAAAAATGTTATGTCATTGAAATCACACAGCAACCCTGGGGGTGATATCTTCCAATTTTTAGGTTGGTAAAAAAGTCCACCTGTGTGCTCTCAGTCATTCTTTACCACAAACTAGCTCAACCTTTGAGGTCTATGTCATTAAAAATTATTTCTTAAAGGTTTTTTTTTGGCG
>NW_012117121.1:457267-457620 GCF_000951035.1 Colobus angolensis palliatus
GGATGGTCTCGATCTCCTGACCTCGTGATCCGCCCGTCTCGGCCTCCCAAAGTGCTGGGATTACAGGCTTGAGCCACCGCGCCCGGCCAGGAGTTACTGTTTTTTAGATTATAAAATATTTCTGTGTATATTCTTAAAGACCTTACTTTTTAGAAACACATACTGAAATATTTACAGGTAATGATGTGATGTTGGGAATTGGCTTAAAAATAATTCATGGAGGTGGGAGATAGATGTTATAGATGAGGTGGGATTTGTCAGAAGTTGATAGTTGAAATTAGTTGATGGTTATGTTGGAGTTTATTATCTTTTAGCTTGTATTTGTAAATTCTTATTTGAACAGGGTCTGAGAT
>NW_012117121.1:457670-458022 GCF_000951035.1 Colobus angolensis palliatus
TTTACCGCAAACTAGCTCAACCTTTGAGGTCTATGTCATTAAAAATTATTTCTTAAAGGTTTTTTTTTGGCGAGGCGGGGGAGGAGTTGTTGAGGCACGCAAATTTATGTAATACATAGTGATGAACGTCACAGAATATTTTCCATTTGATGTGACAGAATTGAAATCTGTGAGTAAAACTTAACTATCTTACGTGTATCATATAATTCACGATTCTGTTAGTAAGTGGTTTCCAAAAGCATAGAAATTGAGATGTGAGAATTTTGTGTTTTTACCATGTGTAAAAGCGGAAATGTTTTTACTCTGGAACATCTATAGTACCCTCAGCAAGTTTCCATTCAAGTTGTGTATG
>NW_012117121.1:458307-458590 GCF_000951035.1 Colobus angolensis palliatus
TGGTGACAGGCACCTGTAATCCCAGCTATTCAGGAGGCTGAGGCAGGAGAATCACTTGAACCCGAAAGGCAGAGATTGCAGTGAGCCGAGATCGTGCCCGAGCGACAGAGCGTGACTCCATCTCACAAAAAAGAAAAAAAAAAGTATTGGCTCAGGTACATCTGTTCCACATTATTGCAGATATCCGTAGAAAGCTGACACAACCTAGGTCATGTGACAGATAAGAATGGGTTAGACGAAGTGTGTATCTGAGTTTTTTTCTGGGTTTTACTTTACAACTAAA
>NW_012117121.1:464504-465663 GCF_000951035.1 Colobus angolensis palliatus
GTTCATAGCTAATGAAATATTTTTATACAATATATATTTCTTATGTAAACCAATACTAGCACATAACTGGTTAACATTAAGATGTACTATACTATTCATGTGGTGTCACAAAAGCAAATATTGATACTGCATTTAGGTAACCAAAAAGTAATTCATCGGGTAACATTTTAATGAATTTTTGTATAGCACATGCAGTCAAAGCCACTTTTACCAAGAAAAAGTTTATAAAAGCAGGGAGCAAAATATGAGTTGAAAAGAATTCCCATGCAGGTGATAACTACAGTACATACAGTGCATATTTTTGTATGGACTGGGATAAAGCACACAGGAAAGTCAAACGTTCTAAGGCAGTCTAGTGTCCTACTCAGACACATAGTTAAAACAGTTACTTCACTAATAGCACAGAAACAAGCAACAGGAATGAGTTGGCTTATCAATGTTAGAATCCACGTGATTTTCTTCATTATTGATAATGACTGTATTAGAAACCAAGTCCTCACTGTATTTAAAGTATCATTCTACAGCCTTAGTCCTGTGTTCTTTCCTGCAGTCTGTACGGTGTCACATTAAACATGTCCCTAATATTCAATCAGTGTCCCTTGTTTTAAGCTGTAAATGGTCAGAGTGGTAAATTTACACTTTGAATGTTGAGGAGGAAGTCTTATCTTTACCTCTGATAAGCTGAGTTTGTATGGCTTGTTTTTGTTAGGAACACAAGATGTGAAACTCTTATTCTTGTGTTCCTGTTTTGTGGTGCTCTGCTCTGCCACTGGAGTATGATAACTAGCTTACTCCAGACCTGTTAACTGTCCACCTCTCATATTTAATAACAGCTTAGCTTTCTGCTCATATTGCCAGTATTTTGAACACAAGATACTTTTTGGACGCTTGAGTTGAGGTTTTCCATTTTTCATTGGACATGATCAGAATATGAGCAGCATTATGGAAAAACAACATTGTAACAACTTTCTCCTGGAAATCACTTCCAGTTCTAAACCATCATATAGCAGATACACTTATAAAATGAGACTTGTTCATAAGTTGGAAATTGTTAATATTCCTTTGTACTGCCTTGCCTTTGTTTAATTAGTTTATTAACCATATTTTCCAAAACATATTATCAGGAGGCTTACTTTGTATTGTTATTTAGGTAAATACC
>NW_012117121.1:465713-467295 GCF_000951035.1 Colobus angolensis palliatus
GTATTTTGAACACAAGATACTTTTTGGACGCTTGAGTTGAGGTTTTCCATTTTTCATTGGACATGATCAGAATATGAGCAGCATTATGGAAAAACAACATTGTAACAACTTTCTCCTGGAAATCACTTCCAGTTCTAAACCATCATATAGCAGATACACTTATAAAATGAAACTTGTTCATAAGTTGGAAATTGTTAATATTCCTTTGTACTGCCTTGCCTTTGTTTAATTAGTTTATTAACCATATTTTCCAAAACATATTATCAGGAGGCTTACTTTGTATTGTTATTTAGGTAAATACCCGTGTAGGGGACTTAAGACTTTAATATCCAAGAAAAAGAGTATTTATCAAAGTTCTTGTGAACTAAAATGTTTTAAGTAATTTTCTTTTCCTTTTGTATTTTCAAACAAAGGAGCTGCGTGGTTCCTTAAACATTAGAATGCCAGGATGAAAAAGGTTTGAGGGGAGTTTATTGAGGAAAAACAGTATGATTGACTGGTGTTGGGAAGAACAGCTAAGGAGGCTGTCAGCTTTGCCCAGTGGTGATAGATGGGGACCTGGTGTGGTGGTAGCTTTAGGAATGAAAGGAATCTATAAAACCAACAGATTTTGCAGGATAGAAAGGTGGTAAGCCTTGAAAAGTAAGGAAAGCTGGGAATAAAATACGAGGGTTAACTAGTTTTGTCTCTTTGTGGGTAGGGGGCATTTTTCTTGTTCAAGAATGATCCGGTAGGTTCTTATTGATCTCTTGAGATCATTTCCTGGATTTGGGGTAGAGCTAGACCTACAGCCAACATTGAAGCAGATAACTGTACTTTAAAAGTGTCTTTTTATCTTGAAGTGGTTCCATCAAAATTAGGAAACTATAAAATGTCTTCTTTCTAAAAGAAGAGAAATAATTGATAATACTTTATCACAGTGGTTGATTTGAATGGTTTATGTTTGGTCCATACAAAAGTTGAAATACCATTGCTGTCCTTGGTCTTAATTATTATGGTAAGATTAAGTATTAATTTATGTCTTACCCTATCGTGGTCAGATTTGATAATTATTGACATTTTGTATTTTGTACCTATGGGAGACTGTGTTCAAGTTCACCTATAATTGCAAGTTTTAGTACTGAGTGTGTGTATCCTGATGGGAAGTGGGACTGAGGGCAGTGTGACTGCTGCTGCTTTTTGGGAAAGTAGTTTTGTGGTAGATTATGAAGTATTAGAGAATATAGTAGACACCATGTAACCCCAGTCTTAATATTTAAAGAATGTTAATGTCACATTTCTATCTTTTGTTTTTACATGAGAAAAACATTACATTAAAGGTAGAGCTAAAATCCAATTTCTCCATCCCCTTTCCAGAGACAATGAGCTTGATTGTAAATTTGTTGTATATCAGTTCTATGCATTTTAAAATATATTAATCACTTATCTGTATTGGTAACAATCCTTATTGTTTATTATTTTTGTTTTCTGTTTTTTTTTTGAAACGGAGTCTCGCTCTGCCGCCCAGGCTGGAGTGCAGTGGCCAGATCTCAGCTCACTGCAAGCTCCACCTCCCGGGTTCACGCCATTCTCCTGCCTCAGC
>NW_012117121.1:467371-467705 GCF_000951035.1 Colobus angolensis palliatus
TTTAGTTTTTTTTATAGTTGTTTCATTCAACATCATGTTCTGAGATTTAATCATGTTGACACATACAGGTGTAGTTAATTTTATTTTTATTACTATAGAACTATTAAATGAATAAATTATAGTTTATTTACCAATTTCAGCAGAATTGGAATATAATTAGTTTTTATCTATTACAGACTACTCCAGCGAACCTGTTTCCTCATGCAGAGGAATGTGTAGTTTATGTTCTCAGAAACAGTGTTTCATGACTGGGCATAGTGGCTTGTGTCTGTGGGAGACCAAAGGTCAGGAGTTTGAGAACAACCTGGATACCATAGCAAGACCCCATCTCTAC
>NW_012117121.1:469011-482198 GCF_000951035.1 Colobus angolensis palliatus
CCCGTCTCGGCCTCCCAAAGTGCTGGGATTACAGGCTTGAGCCACCGCTCCCGGCCAAGATTGTCTTTTTTTCTTTTAACCTGTTTCTGAGAGTTCTGTTACATATTCTGATGTTTAATGGTCAGTTATATGTGTTAGATATCTTCCACCAAAATGTAGTTTGCCTTTTAACTTTATTGGATTTTCTATTCTACGTTGAAAAGTGGGTGATACACTTGTGTCTTATCTAAGAAATGCTTCCTGCTCTAAATCCCAAAGATGTTCTTGTAAGTTTGGCTGTTCATGTTTAGCAATTTGAAATGCCAAAATTTTGTAATTATATCATGAAGGTAACTAATTTTACTTTTTCCTTCTAAAGAACTGGCCATTTTAGTACTATTTATTGAATAGTTTAATCTTTTCCCCACTGAACTGATTTTTTAAAAATTACTCTTTTTTGTATCTAGTTCTACATTTTGAGGCTCCGTATAGTTTTGCAGCACATCTGGCTATCTGGTAATGTGAATTTGCATCATGCCTTCTTCGCAATTTCTTGCTGTTGGTCCTGTATTCCATGTGAACTTTTGGATCTGTTTCTCAACTTTCATTAAAATTCTATAGGCAATTTGATTGGAATTTCTTTGAATTTATGGATGTTCATGAGAATTGCCATCCTAAAAAAATGTATCCTACCATTTGTATAGATCGTTATGCTTTCAGGCATTATTTTCTCTATAAAGATATTTAATGTATCATTAGTTTTGTTGGTGTTATGAATGGTACTGAAAAAGTGATTATTTTCTACTTTATTAGTTTTTAAATATTCTTTACTGAACACTTTTGCCGATTTCTTTATTAGTTTTGATAATTCTTAGTGTCAGTTGGATTTCCTGTATGGATTATTCTTAATATGTATTTTATTTTGGCAGGGACAATACTTTGATCTCCAAAGAAATCAGTGGGATTTCAGAGAAACTGTGCCACAGGATCAGGATGCTAGAAGGCAGTTGCACTCAATTTGGGAAATACCTATTTGAAAGTTTATATCCATGTGCATCCTGAGGAGTGGGGGGTGTCTGTCCCTGTCTGTCTTGGTTTTTTCTTGACGCTAGAGTTAGTCTCTGCAAGGGACTTTAGAAGTTAAATTCCACACCCCCACCCCACCCTATCCCCCAATCTGATACAGATGTTACTGTTGCTCTTGGATTTCACTCAGTTTATTTCCTTTTAGGAGACGCAGGTCAGAATGGAGGTGGGCTGCAGACCGGGCAGCTATTGTCAGCCGCTGGAACTGGCTTCAGGCTCATGTTTCTGACTTGGAATATCGAATTCGTCAGCAAACAGACATTTACAAACAGATACGTGCTAATAAGGTAAGGGATAAGTATCTGGTGTTTTTAAATGGAGCCAAAAACTATCAATATTGCTTTTCTCTCATCCCCTCCCACCTCATAACCCCCACAACCCCCGTCTTAACTATTGCAAAGTAAATGGTTTAATGACCTGATATAGTGGTTTAATTTGTTTAAGAACCTGATGTAGCGGTGCGTGGTGGCTCACTCCTGTGAGCCCAGCAGTTTTGGAGGCCAAGGCAGGAGGATCATTTGAGCTCAGGAGTTCGAGGCCAGCCCAGGCAACATAGGGAGACCTTGTCTTTACAAAAAATACAAAAAATTAGCTGAGTATGATGGCATGTGCCTGTAGTCCCAGCTACTTAGGAGGCTGAAGTGGGAGGATCGCTTGAGCCCATGAAGTGGAGGTTGCAGTGAGCCAAGATTGTGCCACCACACTCCAACCTGGGCAGCTAAGACCCTGTCTCATAAAAAGGAAAACACTATTAGAATATAATGGTTAATTTAACATGTATTTAGAACAAAATAGTGTGAGTATCTGAGTTAATAGGAAACAAAACAGACTGAATAATGCAAGCCATTGATGTAACTGTCATATTTGTTAGATTTGTGGAAAAGTGCCTATTATGTATCAGCAGTGTTCTCCATAGTAGGGTCAAAATAGTGAACAAAAATCCTGCCTTCATGAAGCTTACATCCTTGCAAAGTATTTTTTATATTAGCTTGGTATGACTGAGCTCTATCTTTATCTAGACCCACGTCTAGAAAAAGTCTATTGCTGCTAAAACTAAGGGTCAAAATGCCTTGACCTTAGTACTAGACAAAGCCTTAAGAAAATGGCTTTACTGTGAACAGTATCCATTAAATTAATTAGTAGGCCAAAAGTTAAAGGTCAAAAAAATAAGGGTTTGAAGTGAAAGTTCTGTGGGCTACCTAATCATTTGAACTTTTATTCTAAAAATTTCACTGCAGACTTCTAGCTTCTTTCCAGATTGGAGATACGTATATGTATATGTATATGTATATGTATATGTATATGTATATGTATATGTATTTGTGTGTGTATATTCCACCCCCCCCCAAAAAAAAAAGTTCAATAGAGCATACTTTGAGGATACAGTCCAGAGGGCTCACTTTTTTATTCTTTTTAATTTGTTCCATTAGGGTAGCATACAAATTAAATCCTGATTTACTTATTTAAAAATTAGCTAGAACAAAACTAATAAACATTCTAGATTTGGTGAATATTTTGCTTTCCCAACTCTTCACAAAGGAAATTTTAAAGTGAGATTTATAGAATATGAACTGGAATGGTGACTAAGAATAACGAGGAGGTGACTGGATATGCCTATACTGAGGAGAAAAACACAGTGTTTCTGTATCAGGGACATCTCTTCAGTGTCTGTTTCTAGGTTTTTATAGCCAGTAGTTAAGTGGAAATTTCTATATTTGAGAACTAGAGTCTCTTAGTAACAACTGAGATTAGTACAATAGTAGTCATAAGTGTTGCTTCATCTTTTTATATACATTCATAAATACATATGTGGGTTTATATATGTGTATATGTTGTGTTATTTTAGCTGCCTGTTATAAAACTGCCACATTTCATAGAACTTAAGATGCTATTGATTGTAAGATGTACCATTACTTTAAGTACAACAAAGAAATTATTTCAGTTAAACTAGGGCATAACAGCAATTGTAAAATGCATCTTGATTTAAAAGTTGTTGACATGTGGGGAAAGTACTTCTTAGAACTGATGAAATACTGTGTATCAATTCTCAGGAAATTTTGAAATTACACAGAAGTATAAAAGACACCCTCCGCCCCAAAACAAAATCAAAAAACATAACAGCTCAAAATTATCTCACTACCAACATTATGGTACATTTTCCTAGCACATAAGTAATTTGTTCAAACACAGTCATGTTACATATGTGCCCTGAATATTTCCCAGTTGGTTTTTGGAAAGCATTTTTATTGGCTGCATGCTATTGCCTTTCCTTGTTGACTTTAAGTTACGCTTATGATTAAAATTAAGTGGCCGGGCACGGTGGCTCAAGCCTGTAATCCCAGCACTTTGGGAGGCCGAGATGGGCGGATCATGAGGTCAGGAGATCGAGACCATCCTGGCTAACCCGGTGAAACCCTGTCTCTACTAAAAAATACAAAAAACTAGCCGGGTGAGGTGGCAGGCACCTGTAGTCCCAGCTACTGGGGAGGCTGAGGCAGGAGAATGGCGTAAACCCGGGGGGGCGGAGCTTGCAGTGAGCTGAGATCCGGCCACTGCACTCCAGCCTGGGCGACAGAGCGAAACTCCGTCTCAAAAAAAAAAAAAAATTAAGTATGCCATGACAGATATCTTTATCTTAGTCAGAGATATAAATACTCTTTTATGTTCTTAATGCATACTTTAGAGAAGTATTTTGGCAGTGTCAGTTTATAGTCTCACTAGTTGTCAGTTTATAGTCTCATTAGTTGTGTATAAGAAGATACCTCGGCCGGGCGCGGTGGCTCACGCCTGTAATCTCAGCACTGTGGGAGGCCAAGGCGGGCAGATCACGAAGTCAGGAGATCGAGACCATCCTGGCGAACACGGTGAAACCCCATCTCTACTGAAAACACAAAAAAATTAGCTGGGCGTGGTGGCAGGCGCCTGTAGTCCCAGCTTCTAGGGAGGCTGAGGCAGGAGAATGGCGTTAACCTGGGAGGCGGTGGAGATCGTGCCACTGCCCTCCAGCCTGGGCGACAGAGCGAGACTAAAAAAAAAAAAGAAGAAGAAGATACCTCATTTGTTTTTGGCAGGGTCAGTTTATAGTCTCACTAGTTGTGTATAAGAAGATACTCAACCTCATTTGTTTCATGCTTTATTCTTCAGCTCATCACTCAGAAGCAATGACAGAGCAGTTTTCAGAAACTTTCAAAATATCTGAAAAGTATTTCTAAATATCTGGAAAATAATCTGGAGTTTTGTGTATACCGTCACACGTTGCTTAATGAAAGGGAAACTGAGAAATGTGTTGTTAGGTGATTTCATTGGTGTGTGAACATCATAGAGTGCACTTAAATATAAGCTGAGGGCTGGGCACGGTGGCTCATGCCTGTAATCTCAGCACTTTGAGGGAGGCAAGGAGTGGGAGGCCGAGATGGGTGGATCACCTGAGGTCAGGAGTTCGAGACTAGCCTGGCTAACATGGTGAAACCCCTGTCTCGATTAAAAATACAAAAAAAATTAACCAGGTGTGGTGTCGGGTGCCTGTAACCCCAGCTACTCGGTAGGCTGAGACAGGAGAATCACTTGAATCCAGGAGATGGAGGGTCCAGTGAGCTGAGATCGCAACACTGCACTCCAGCCTGGGCAAGGCAGAGCGAGTCTCCATCTCACATACGTACGTACGTACATACATACTTACATACATACATACAAGCTGAGGTGGTATGACCTACTATACACTTAGACAATATGGTATAGCCTATTGCTTCTAGGCTATAAACCAGTACATCATGCTACTATACTGAATACTGTAGGCAATTAGTGGTAAAGATTTATGTATTTCAACATATCTAAACATAGAAAAAATACAATAAAAATATAGTAGAAAAGATAAAAATGATACACCTGTATAGGGCACTTAAACCATGAATGGAGCTTGCAGGACTGCAAGTTGCTCTGGGTGAGTCAGTGGGTGAAAGGTGACTGAATGTGAAAGGCCTAGGACATGACTGTACATTACTATAAACTTTATAAACACTGTACACCAAGGCTACACTACATTTATTCTAAAGATTTTTTTCAGTAATAAATTAACCTTAGCTTACTGTAACTTTTTGCTTTATAAACTTTTAAGTTTTTAAAACTTTTTGACTCTTTTGTAATAACACTTAGCCTAAAACACAAACACCTTGTCATTGTACAAAAATATCTTCTTCACACCTTATTCTACAAGGTTTTTTCTATCGTTAAAAGTTTTCATTTTAAAATGAAAAGTTTTATTTTTTAAACTGTTTTGCTAAAAACTAAGACAGAAACACACACATGAACATAGGCCCACACAGGGTCAGGTTTGTCGGTATTACTGTCTTCCACCTTCACATCTTGTTCCACTGTTAGGTCTTCAGGGCCAGCAACACACATGGAGCTTTCATTGCCTGTGACAGTGCCAACAGAAGGACCTGCCGGAGGCTGTTTCACAGTTCACTTTTTTCAATGAGTAGAAGTACACTCTGACGATTAAAAGTGTAGTATAGTAAATACATAACACTTTTTATTATAAGAAATAAGTGTTTTTAACAGTAACATAGTTTTTTATTATCAACTATTATATTCTTACTGTACATAATTGTATGTGGTATACTTTTAATAGCAGCACTGTAGGTTTCTTTACACCAGCATCACCACAAACATATGAGTAGTGTTTTGTGCTATGACAGGAATTCTTCAGCTCTGTTAAAATGTTGTTAAGACCATCATTGTATACGTGGTCTGTCATTGACCATAATGTTATTTGGCATATGAATATATGTTGATTAACCAAGAGTTTCATCATTCAAAGCAAATTGTATTAAGCACCATACTTGGACTTGGTAAATTTTTGCTTCGAGTTGTGACTTTGCTACCAGATGCTTACGTGAACCTTGAGAAGAAAAGTCACTTAACATTTCTGAGCTTCAGTTTCTTGGTCTGTAAAATACAGCATCATAGATAATCTTTTACTTCTTTGTTTGCAGTCTAAATATACGGTGTCTGTTACAGAGTTCTGATAGGAAGAATAACACTGGGTTGATAGTTCAGTAAGTAATGCATCAAGAAAACTCACAGCGTTACCTGTTGTATTTATACATTTATTTTTCAACAAATGGATTAGTTTCGTAGACTGCCGTAACAGACTATCACAAATGGGATGGCTTAAATCGGAAATTTGTTCTCTTACCGTTCTGGAGGCCAGAAGTCTGAAATCACGGTGTCAGCAGGGCCATGCTCTCTCTGGAGGCTCTAGGGAAGAATCCTTCCTTGTCTTTTTCCAGTTTATGATGTTGTGCTAGTCCTTGGTGTTCTTGGCCTATAGCTACATCACTCCAGTTGCTGCCTGCATCTTCACATGACTGTCTTTCTCTTTGCATCTGTGTCCACATTTCCATGTTAGGAGGACACCAGGCATATTGAATTTAGGGCCCACAGTAAAGGTCTCATAACTTGATTACAACTGCAAAGACCCTTTTTCCAAATAAGGTAATATTCACAGGTTCTGGGTGAACATAAATTTGGAAGAGACAATATTCAACTTGCTCTAACAAGCCATGGAATTTTCCCCCAATGATATATTCACATGCATTTAGTCTTTGTGTAACACTGTAATTAACAGAAGTTTTTGAGCACTTTGTGATATATCAGGCACTGTGCTAAGCATTTTACACTCATTCATGATTTTCGAGATAAACAATGGAAGGTCAGTCAAGTAGTTTGTTCTTGGTTACACATCTAAGTGAGAGTGCAGAGCTGAGATTTGAGTATCAGGCTACAGAGCTGTTGCTCAAGTTAGTAATCACTTTAAGTGCTTGAGGTTTTTTTTTAAAGTTATTGAAATGGGAGAAATTTTTTCCTATTTGTTTTGGTTGAGTGGGTTGGTGTTCACATTTTCCATGCTTCACCAGGATTTGCCAGAGCTGCCTGGGTTGTACAGGCCCCCCCCCCCTTTTTTTTTTTTTTGAGATGAACCTAGGTGATAGGTTGAATCTTAGTGATAGGCTGTTGAGTTGTAATTTGTCTTTCGGTGGGAGATTGGAAGGATGGTGGGGCTTTTCTTTTTCTTTTTAAGGATTTACTTTGTTGCTTGTTAACATTAACTTTATTTAAGTGGCGTATTACCAAAAAAAAAAAAAGGTATTTGACTACTGCTAGGTGATTCTAGGATGCAGACACCAGTTTCTGTTCTGTCAGAAGGTAGGTATTACCTTCCAAGCTGTGGAGTAGAGTCCCTTTTGGGAATAATGTTACTCTCTGGAGAAAGAATACAATTTCTGGGAACTCTTCTGTACTACTTCTCCATGCTTTTGTGCTCTTTTAATTTTCATAGTTTGTCAGCTTGTTTTTTAAAAAGAAACTCTTCCATGCTTTAGAAGGGGAAAGGAAAACAATATATGTACCTTGAGTATATACTAATTAAAGGTTTACTCATGTATGTTTGTTTAATGATCAGAGTAAATTTTCAGAAGCTTGTAAAAGGCAGAGCTAAATTTAAACTCAGGACTTTTTATCTGATTCAAAAGCATTTTTTTCCCCTAATATATTTTGCTGTTTTGTCCTTTTCATCATTTCACTGAAACATATTTATTGAAATTTCACACCTGATAAATAAGGGGAAAGAATAGGGACTAAGCAGGTTTTAAGAGGCAGGGTCTTGCTCTGTTGCCCAGGCTGAGGTGCAGTGGCCAGATCATATAGTTCACTGTAACCTGAAACTCTTGGGCTCAAGCTATCCTTCTACCTTAGCCTTGCAAGTACAAGTAGCTGGGACCATAGGTGAGTCCCACCATGCCTAGCTAATTATTAAAGGTTTTTTTTTTTTTTTTTTTAAAGGATGGGGTCTCGCTATGTTATCCAGGTGGTCTCAAACTCTTGACCTCAAGTGATCCTCCTTGCCTTGGTCTCCCAGAAGCACTAGCTTGACTCTTATGTTGTTTTTTAAAATCCCCTCTTCTGACTACTCTTTGAGATTGCACAGCTGTAGCTGAGGATGGAAATGTTAAGAGGATGGAAGGTGGAAGAGTATTGAAACTTTTGAATAGGGAAAGAGCTGAATGGGAACTGCAGAAGCTTAAAACACCTTTCTCTTTAAAATTTTCGTAAAGCTCTTGAGGTTCTCATCTTAATATGGTTTTTAAAGCATTGTAGACAACTTATCTTTTCCAGGTAGCCCAGGGTTGTTCTTGTGGAACTGGTCTGCAGTGGGGTCACTGGTTTTATCTTGAGATGCATAGGGAAGATTGGCCTGATAGAGTGATGTAAGGAAGTAGGTGAAATTGCCTGTTAGCTGTATTGCAAATACAGTTAAGAGAGGGTCCATCCACAGAGGAATCATTTAGGAGGTATTAAGGCTGCATGTAACTGTGACCCATTCCAATTCCTTTGGTCCTTGTGTAAAGCAGAAGCTTGCTTCAGCCTTGGAGTTTTCTAGGCCTGTTCAGTCTAAGCATGATCCTGGCTCTGGCTCGGGACATGGTGAAGGAAAAGGAGACTCTTGACCTTTTTCTTCGGCTTCTGTAGGTTGCTATTTCATAGTACAGTGGCCCTAAGTTCATTGCCCCCAGGCTAATGCCACAGCTATTCAACATTGACCCAGTTAAAACCTGGATTGTTAGGGAAGCCCACGTTAGGGGAGCCATGAGAGGTGTGGAGTCGAACGTTATGAAGTTTTCTCAGCTAATGCTAACCTTTCTTTTCATGGTTATTAAACATGAGTAAACTTTATCCCAAATAAATGTCATTGTGGCATAATGAAACATTGTATACAGAAAAGGGCAAAGTCATTAAGTGTATAATTAATGAATAAGTATAGCTCAAAATATATTAAGTATATTTGGGGGATGGTTAAGTAATTATGTAGACCTCCTCTGTAAAGCCTCACTTTCATCAGTCTCTTCAGTTAGGTTCTTTTCTGCTTTGACATCACCTTCTCTCAACTTCGGTTACAGTACTGTTGTAATACTTTGTCTGCTTGTCCAAAGCTAGATGAACATAAACTCCTTATGGTAGAATCAGTTTTTATTTTATTACTGTGTTTTCACACTACCTTGCACATGGTAGCCACTCAATAGATGCTACCTGCATGAATGACTCTTACCTACTTGGATGCTTTTTATTTGTTCAGCCTCTTTTTAGCTGTTTTCATTCTTTTTAGTATGAGGTACAGTATTAAATTAGAGGATCCAGTGTTTGGTTTTGAACGCCATAGTGAACTTACATATGTTGGGGGCAGTGGACAGTGTACGGATGACTGTTGGTTGCATCATTGTAATACTTGAGCACATATTTTCAAAAATAGGTTTAATTAAAACTACTGTGTATTCAAATGTCCTCTGAACAAATTAAGAGGAGTTCCATTCTTCTGGTTGTGGAAGCTAGAAACCTTGGCAGTGTCTCTATTTTCCCTCCTGTCTTGTAAGCACATTGGCATAGCTGGTTGATTCTTTCTTCAAATAAACATTCAAGCAGGGCATAGTGGCTCATGCCTGCAACCCGGCACTTTGGGAGGCCAGGGAGGGTAGATCTCTTGGCCCCAAGAGTTTGCAACCAGCCGGGGCAACATGGTGAAAGCCCTTCTCTACTAAAAATATAAAAAACTAGCCAGGCGTGGTGGCATGTGCCTGTAGTACCCCCTTGCACTTGTATCTCTCTTTCTCTCCTGGGCTTAAGTGATCCTCCTGAATATCTGGAACTACAGGTGTGACATTACACCGGGCTAATTTTTATTATTTTTGTGTGTGTGTTTGGAGATAGGGTTTTGCCATGTTGCCCAGGCTGGTCCTGAACTCCTGGCCTCAAGTAATCCTCCTGCATTGGCTTCCTAAAGTGCTGGAATTATAGGCATGAGCCGTCACGACCTCCTTCACCGTTTCCACTTCTTAATCCCCTCACTATCCTATATTTTGTTCTCTTTAGCATTTAATACCTTCTAATATAGTACATAACATTTATCTATTTACATTGTTTTTCTTTGCCCCCAGTATTAGAATATAATAAGCACTTTGAAGGATGGGTTAGGGGAGAGGGATAGGTCTCTCATTTTTTCTTGTATCCTTAGCACCTAACAAATGCTGATGAGTGGATAAATGACTGATTTAAATGAACAGAAAAGAAATGAAGTATTAGTTAGATCCAGACTTTTGCCCCAGTTCTGCCATGTGTTGGCCTGTAGAGACATAAGCTTTGACCTACATCCTCTGTGGGTCTATAAAATGATGTCGATGAATAGATGGTTCCTACCAAGTTTTATTATACTCTTTTAGGAGAAGGTGTCTTCATCGTCTCTCTGAGGGTTGTATTTCAGAATTATTCTATAGTTTAAGGAAAAATTCTTCCCTTTGGAAAATACTGTGTCCTTTCATATAACTGAAAAAAATTGAAGGAGTAATTTTATATCTAATTGTTGGATTTATTTATCTTCTGGCTATAATTATTATAAACTTAATATTTTCCTGTTAGAAAAAAATTTATACAGCTCCACAAATATTTGCTATGCATTTATTTTCTTGGTGTATGACTCTGCTAGGAGACATGGGGTGCGATGGCTCACGCCTGCAATCCCAGCACTTTGGGAGGCCGAGGCAGGCGGATCACCTGAGGTCAGGAGTTCGAGACCAGCCTCGACATAGAGAAACCCCGTCTCTACTAAAAATGCAAAATTAGCCGGGCATGGTAGTACATGCCTGTAATCCCAGTTACTCAGGAGGCTGAGGCAGGAGAATTGCCTGAACCTGGGAGGTAGAGGTTGCAGTGAGCCAAAGACTGTGCTATTGCACTCTAGCCTGGGCAACAAGAGCAAAACTCCATCTAAAAAAAAAAAAAACTGAAATAAAATTCTTTTTTTCTTTCTTAATGTTTTCCCCCCTTTTCTGCAGCTCGTATTTCATATTGGTTTTTTAGTTACAAGGACCCTAGGGATGGATCATCTGGTTTAGTGGCTTGTAAGAGTGTGTTGTATGGCCTAGAGAGCTCAGACTAATTTAGTCACAATCTCTAGTCCCCTGAATCTATACTTTAGGATGTTCTTTGAGCCCAAACTAATCAAGTCTGGTGTTTTTCAACTTTACAAGTTTAGGACTTACCAGGGGAGCTTTTAAAGAATAGTAGAATATCCAGCTCTGGGCATGGTGGTAGGCACCTGTAATCCCAGCTACTCCAGAGGCTGAAGTGGGAGGATTGCTTGAGCCCAGGAGTTTCAGATCAGGCTGGGTAACATAGCGAGGAAGAGAGAGAGAGAGACACACAGACACAGACACCCACCTCCATGTACCCACCATGCCCTGTCCCCCTCCTGCACTCTTCCCCCAGGAAAAGGTAGACTGCCTGGCCCCACCCCCAGAGGTACTGAGTAGATGTTGGACCTAAGCCAGTATAGTTTGATAAGGTTCACCAGGTGATTCTGATACAAAATTTCCATTAAGAGCTTCTTAATCTAGTTAGATCTCTCTTTTTTAGACCAGAGAAAGAGTTTGGGAACCCTGATCGCTTGCATCCCAGTCTTTCGGTTATATAGTGTCATAGCCGTATTTTTGTCACCTCTTCTTGTATCCATGGTGGGATTCGTGTGTAGTATTTTTTTTTCATAATAAGATAACGTCTGCCTTTACCCATCCTGGCTCATTATACCTACTGTGGGGAGAACTTGTGGATCCATTTTTAATTTCTTTTTATG
Source organism: Colobus angolensis palliatus (assembly GCF_000951035.1). Lineage (NCBI taxonomy): Eukaryota > Metazoa > Chordata > Mammalia > Primates > Cercopithecidae > Colobus > Colobus angolensis. Next base: position 480,758 of record NW_012117121.1, read on the forward strand.
TAAATTGTTTCTTGGAATGAATTCCAAAGGTCTGAATTTGAAATTGTCAAGCAGGAACTTAATCTGAAGTAATATTTATGCTTATGAAAAATAGGTGCCTTTGGGCCAGCTTTTAAGAAAGCTCTTGGTTTCTGATAACTTGTAGGGGACTGTTCCACATTTGTTTCATTGAGTTTTGTTTGTGCAGGTATAGTTGGTGGAGTACATGATTAAGAATAGTAGCATTTTTAGCTTAGTAATTCATAAACTGCATTTGTTGGCTAGAAAAACTACATTGCTGCTGTTAATCTAGTGCAGTCTAATAATATGGTATAAAATGCCATAATCTGGTAAAGAGTTCAGATCTGAAAGATATGAATAAATATGCTAAACGGCTGATGAGCCATATAGGTCAGAGCAGTCAAGTGGCAGAGAGGGAGCCAGGATCTGCTTCTTGTTGAAATAACTCTTTGGGAAAACAAAGCTGCTGCTGGTGTAGTTTGTTTCTGAACTGTAGGATAAGGAAGAGGGGAGCCTCTAGTACACCAGCAGTCCTTTTGAGACTAACTCCTAAATTAAATTTGAAATTGATACTGCTCACTTACGTTATTTTTCTCCTCTCTATCCTGCAGGGGTTGATAGTTCTTGGGGAGGTACCTCCCCCAGAGCATACAACAGACTTACTTCTTCCACTTAGTTCTGAGGTGAAGACAGATCATGGGACTGATAAACTGGTAAGTATAAAAGATAGAAAGGGTGAAATGCGTAAGAATTAAGGGTGTTGTCTTGGCACACCATTTCTTCTCTGTAACTAGGATCCTTGCATTGGCCAAAGGAGGGGAACTGTACATTTCCATTGTTTATTATTAGTAGAATGGGCTGCAGAGCATATGTTTTTTAAAAGCTATTAAGTGACTTAAATTTTTAAAATGCCAAATATTTGCAAAGCTGTGCCTATGTCAATTGCCAGGCAAAGTTTTTCTGTATAAGAAGACAGTATTTAACTTTGCTTGTTTGTTCTCCAGGTTTGTTTTGTTTTGTTTTGTTTTAAATTTTAGGAAAACGACTTTTCTCAGCTTTGCTTAAAATAAACAAATAAATTAGGTTACCCGGGACAGAGGACCACTGTAAATTTTCATACCACATGTAACCAGCCTGTGTTCCATTTTGTTAAATTTTTCCCCAAATGGAGGTAGGTGTGTTTATTTATTTATTTATTTATTTTGGTTAAGACAGGCTCTTGCTCTGTCACCCAGGCTGGAGTGCAGTGGCACAATATAGCTCACTGCAGCCTCAAACTCCTGGACTGCACTTGTTTATTACCCAGAAATATGTTTGAAGACTTGTGGTTTAAAAATAATAATGTCAGAGATATTTTCTATTATGTTTAATTTTTGTATTCTCATTTCTGAAACTCAGCTGGAATTAACAAAAAAAAAATCAGTATCTTTAGAATCCCTCC
>NW_012117121.1:483338-484641 GCF_000951035.1 Colobus angolensis palliatus
GCTAGCTGAGGGAGAGAAAACTTACGGGCCTCTAGCTTGGTAGCTGCCGATAAGTCATGTGTGTACAGATAAATGCTTCTGTGAAATTTAAGACTCCTTTTGAACAAAGAGGGTGTGCCCTTGGAAAGAGAGAATGTAAAAAGCGGTTGAGAGTTGTTCTCTAGTGTTCTGAAACATGCCTTTTATCTTCCCCACCTTCTCATTCTCTCTCTTCAATAAATAGAAGCCTGCTTTCCCCTGCTTAAGAAAAAGTAATGAGCAAGGAAGGACAGACTTGAAACCTGTACATATTACTAGGTAAATTACTCAACAATTTGTCAGCAAAATTTCAGACAGAAAGTATTGCCAGGAAGAGAAGAGAGCATTCTCAGTCTCTGTGCCCCAGAGCTTCTAGAATTCAGTAGTCACTGCTTCATGGGCTTGTACGTTATCAGAGGATGGAGTTCAGGGCTACCAAGTAGGTAGAAATTGAAGGAGGGAGTAGTGGCAAAGAGGGAGCTATGGAACATGGGGAGGGGCATAGGCCCACAATCTGTTTGAACCCCTTTCAGATCTTTGTGCTCACCCCTGAACTGTACACATTTAGGGAGGATTTTATAGGGCATAGTGGAAAGCAACAATTGGAAGAGACAATTAAAAGAGCTGAGCAGAGAAGATCATCATTGCCTAATGCAGGGAAGGCAGTATTTGGAGTTTGAATTCCAACTATACTTGGCAAAAACCAGAGGACTTTGATTGAAACCAATAAAAGCTCACACTTAAAAGAGTTAATGTTCCCCAGGACTAAGGCTTTCACCATAGGATTAAGGAGGGAACCAAAATAGACTGCAAACACTCTTTAGGAAATTCAGAGTCTCTATAATGTATTGCATACATTGTATACAATAGAAAATTATTATACATGTGAATAAACAGGAGAATATTCTAGTCATGAGGAAAAAGGGGAAAAAATAAGATGGAAAAAGTTGAGGAACGTGATGGCTGGATTTTTGAATTTAAAAAGTCAGTTTACAAATATATGAAACTTTAGACCAAGCACGGTGGCTCATGCCTGTAATCCTAGCACTTTAGGAGGCCGAGGTGGGTGGATCATCTGAGGTCAGAAGTTTCAGAAGTTTCCCCAGTCTGGCCAACATAGGGAAACCCAATCTCTACTAAAAATACAAAGATTATCCAGGTGTGGTGGCAGACGCCTGTAATCCCAGCTACTCAGGAGGCTGAAGCAAGAAAATCTCTTGAACTCAGGAGACAGAGGTTGCAGTGAGCCGAGATCATGGCCCTGCACTGCAGCCTGGGCAACAGA
>NW_012117121.1:486635-491363 GCF_000951035.1 Colobus angolensis palliatus
TTGCAGTGAGCCAAGATCGTGCCACTGCACTCCAGCCTGGTCAACAGAGCGAGATTGTGTCAGAAAGAAAGAGAGAGAGTGTGTGTGTGTTCAAATAGTAGTACAGAGTCTCCATATAATTTTCACCCAGCTTTCCCTAATGTTAACACATCTTGCCACAATAATCGTTAATTATCAGAACCACAAAATTGACATTGATTAACATTGAAATTAACATTGAATTTATGCAAAGTCATAGACATACTTTATTTGAATTTCTGTATTATTAGTTTTCTTATTAATGTCCTTTCTGTTGTCCAGAATCTGTCATTGCTTTTAATTTTTGTGTCTCTAAGTGTCCTTCAATATGTGAGAGTTCTCAGTTTTTGTCTTCCGTTACTTGGATACAGAATTTCTGGTCAGTTATTTTGTATAGCATTCCACAAATAAGTGTTTTTTGGTGTTTTCTCATTACTAGAGGTTACGCATTGTTTTACAGGAATACCACAGAAGACACTGTACTCTTCACTACACTACAGAGGGTTCATGATGTTGACTTGTGTTTCTAATAGTGATGATAGACTTGTTCCCTTGGTTAAGGTGGTGCCTGACAGGTTTCTCCTCTGTAAAATCAGCATTTTTCCCTTTGTAATAAACAACAATAGATTTATTTATTTAGAGATAGGGTCTTACTCTGTCACCCAGGCTGGAGTGCAATGTCGTGGTCACCACTCTCAGCTGTCCTCCCATCTCTCAGCCTCCCAAGTAACTGGGATCACAGGCATGTGCCACCATGGTAAATTTTTATGTTTTTTTGTAGTGACAGGGTTTTGCCATTTTGCCCCGGCTGGAATAAATGACTGCCTTATAGGGAGACACTATGTAAATATTCTGTTGCTCATTATATTTTCACCCATAATTTTATTGTTTACTAGTGACTTTTTCCTACAGCAGTTATTGCTGTGTTTTTACTGAAGGGTGATTGTTCTATTTCCTACCTGTATTAAATGGAATTCTGTTTGGAAGAGGTGTCTTTCCCCCCTCATTTATTTACTTATTCATTCACTCAGTTGTTAATATCAGGATGTACCCATGGATATTAATTTTATTTAATGGATTATAACCTATTACTGTTATAGAGTCGCTCCAGTTATCTCAATTTTGGGTACTGGGTGCTCTTTCAGATTGGCTCCTGTGTCCTTTTAGCATGTACTGCTTATAGTTTGAAATACTTTCTGCTGCTAGATGTTCCAGGTTACTCTCGTATTTTGCCTACTCCAGCTCAGGTTCCTTTTATTATAAACTAAAATCTGAGTACTAGTGGTGCTCATTGATACTTCGTAAGTGTCACTGCTTCTAGGATGACTCAAAAGGCAAAGCAAGGAAACATGTATCTATGCTCACACATGCATACACACACATCTATATTTCTGTATCTACTTGCCTTTATATATATATATATATTGAAAACCATAAGTTCATACCAGTTCAACACAGCAGCCTTCCCCTCTTCCTTATTGATGCTCGTTTAATCCTAGTACCCATATAGTCTCACAATTGTCATCTAATACCCCTGTGAAAAACACATTTACTGACTAGAGTACAATATTTTTGGGCAGTATGTTAACTGTTATGCATTCAAAATACAGTTTTCTGAAGTTACATAGGTTATTTCCTTCCACCAAATTTTTCATTATGGTTATGTTGTTTTGTCATACAGTTAGGTTCGTTTGTTACTACAATATTCCAATTCTAGCCTTCCCTGTTTCCCCCACCCCCCACTGTTAATTTTTATTTTTGTATGTGAAACATTACTGTGGTTCTAAAAGTTATACATTCTCTCTTTATATCCTTTTCTCATTCAACCTCCTGTAGGTTAGCAATTTCAGTACGTTTTGGATTATCTTTCCTGTATTTTTTTGCACCTATGAGCAGACACACATATATATTTTTTTAAATCTCCTTCTTGGGTAAATATTTTTTAAAATACTAGATTTGAAGTTAAGGAGGGTTTTGTTTAGCAAAAGCATTGCTTCTATGGCAATTAACAAGTAACACATTATTTGTGTGTTAGTTTCTGTTTGTAAAATGATCCTGCTCCTCTACCCTTTCCTTACTCATCCTACTTTACAGAAGTGATGAGAAAAACAAGTGTACTATTAAGTGAAGAGCTAATGCTTTCTCAGAAGAAAGGCATGCTAAAAATGTAAGCTATTGCTGTTTCTTTTTACATAGTCCAAGATACATCTTCATTCCATTGGTTTAAGCAGGAATACTCTTCCCTTCTTTGAAGTTTTGCAGTCACTAGGGACAGTGAGTGGTTCATTGGCCTGACAAGGGTTTTGGGGTAGAAGGTAAAGGGATAGATATTGACCGAGAAATATTTGACCCACGGTGTTAGAAAACACTGACAGGTTAGGTCTTTTACAGTAAATTGGACTATGGATAAATAAGTTGAACAATAAGAATTTAAGATGCGTTTTTGCATTTGCTGTATTTCTTTAAATTCTAGATAGGTATTTTCATGTGTTGATAAACGTAAATCTTAGGTTTAGGAACCATTGGATTTGTAACAGCATTATGATAATCAAAACTTTTTTAAAAAATGAGTTCAAAATTGTTCTCATGTAATTGTATAGATTTTCTTTTATCCTCAACCTGCAGAAGCAGGGAAGTGAGGCACATAGCACCGCATATGCAGAAATTAAAGTCTCGGCAATAACTTGGTGAAAATGGAATTTTCAGAACTTTCCACTCCTTGTTTAGTACAATTTTATGGCCATGGTGCTAGCTAATGGAAATGGCTAGTATACTATTTATAGGCCAGCAGTATTTTGGTGAATTTAAGCAAAACTATGCTCAGTATCATTTAAATGGGGGCTGGGTGGGCTTGAGACATGAAATCAGTCATACAAAGTGAAAAACTATTTTAAACCAGGAATAAAAGTTAAATTCTTGTCACCCAGTTAGCATTTTCTTTCCTTTTTTTTTTTTTATTTTTATTTTTTTGAGACGGAGTCTTGCTCTGTCGCCCAGGCTGGAGTGCAGTGGCCGGATCTCAGCTCACTGCAAGCTCCGCCTCCCGGGTTTACGCCATTCTCCTGCCTCAGCCTCCGGAGTAGCTGGGACTACAGGCGCCCGCCACCTCGCCCAGCTAGTTTTTTGTATTTTTAGTAGAGACGGGGTTTCACCGTGTTAGCCAGGATGGTCTCGATCTCCTGACCTCGTGATCCGCCCATCTCAGCCTCCCAAAGTGCTGGGATTACAGGCTTGAGCCATCGCGCCCGGCTTTCTTTCCATTTTAATGTTTATCGGGAAGGGAATAACTAACCAAAACTGAACTATTGACTTTTCTAGCCAAACGAATGCGATGCATTTAAAAAATGACATTGCAAGCAGGTGTGACATGGCATTAATTGAATAAAGTAAAAATACATACATATTTGCAGGTAGAGTTTAATTTCCTTGTGTGTTTTTAAGTGTGTGACTCTCTGTTTTTACCCTTTAACCCTCTCTACTTTTTGGTAAAACAAATCTAGTAGACGCTGGTTCTTAGACCCTAGAAAAAACCACTCCCATAAAAACTATTTAGTCTTAGCTTTTCATTCAAGGCGTCTTTGTAACACGTACTTGATCTGGCCCAGAGAGTGGAGTAATGAATCAGATGTCTGCTTTATGTGAATAACAAATTTGAATCTCATTGCTGTGTTAGTAATTTTATGCTGTACACCTGGCCGTTTCAATCGGGGTAAAACAATTCAGCAACCCTCCTTGCTACCTTGAACTGTAAGATTACTCCAAAAGATAATCCCCTAGGGCCCTGCTTTGGAGAAGAGGGGATTACAGAGGCACTCTGTCTACCACTTTAGCTTTTCTACTCTTTTCTTTCTGGCTGTGGGATGCGTAAACCCTGAGTTCATCTGAACATCAAATAAAATTCAAATGGAAGCTTCAATGATAATCTCTATTTCCTATGTAGGAGAGTCTTAAGTTCTTTTATCCTTTTTGCAATTGCCTATTGGATAGCAGATATCTGAGTCATGCTTTAGTTTTCTAAAAACACTAATGATGTAAACCACTGCAGTAGTAATAATGAAGCTGAAATTATTATGCGGATTTAATATTTCTGAAGTGTTTGTTAATGTGTCTCTACCCTCTGTGTTTGCAGCCTTTTAGACTGCAGGATAGGAAGTGTTCATTTTGTCTCAAGGGAGAGCGCCGGCATTTAAGGAGCTAGGTGAAATTACATGTGTTTGTGTGTTTATGTTTTTCTTTTTCCAAATGGAATACTATGATTGGGATTAATATTTTAATCTCTTTGCATTGATGATAGGTTGCAGGATGTGTCCAAAATGCCTGCTTTTGGATATTAGCTTGATTACAGAATTTCCCAAGATCTTAAGTAGATCCTTCCTGAATATCCAGTGCTTCCTTTTGTGTGGCTGGGAATGCAGGCCAGCCACAGTCCCTTTCTGATGTTTATGCTCTTGATCTCTGTATACTTCATGTTCTTGACAACATTTTCATGTTAATAATGTGTTGCCTGTTGACTTCAATTTTGATTTGAGAGCTGAATTATTCCAGGAAGATTTAGGTTTCTATAAGAAAATCAATAACATTCATATTAAAGCTGAATAGCATTTAAATATATACACCTGCAGGCATGAGAAACAAGACAGGCTGTTATAGCAGTAGTAGTTAGCTATATGGATGGTGACATTACTGGTGATTTTAGTTTACATATTCTTC
>NW_012117121.1:497708-499905 GCF_000951035.1 Colobus angolensis palliatus
TACCCTCTGTGTTTGCAGCCTTTTAGACTGCAGGATAGGAAGTGTTCATTTTGTCTCAAGGGAGAGCGCCGGCATTTAAGGAGCTAGGTGAAATTACATGTGTTTGTGTGTTTATGTTTTTCTTTTTCCAAATGGAATACTATGATTGGGATTAATATTTTAATCTCTTTGCATTGATGATAGGTTGCAGGATGTGTCCAAAATGCCTGCTTTTGGATATTAGCTTGATTACAGAATTTCCCAAGATCTTAAGTAGATCCTTCCTGAATATCCAGTGCTTCCTTTTGTGTGGCTGGGAATGCAGGCCAGCCACAGTCCCTTTCTGATGTTTATGCTCTTGATCTCTGTATACTTCATGTTCTTGACAACATTTTCATGTTAATAATGTGTTGCCTGTTGACTTCAATTTTGATTTGGGAGCTGAATTATTCCAGGAAGATTTAGGTTTCTATAAGAAAATCAATAACATTCATATTAAAGCTGAATAGCATTTAAATATATACACCTGCAGGCATGAGAAACAAGACAGGCTGTTATAGCAGTAGTAGTTAGCTATATGGATGGTGACATTACTGGTGATTTTAGTTTACATATTCTTCGTCAGACTTTCTATAAGAAAGATAAATGTTTTGAATTGAGATTTTGTTAGAGAGCGGCAACATTTTATCTTGACAAGTGTCCTTGCAGTTAAATCTCATAATCCCTACGAGAAAACTTAATCAAATGGAGAGTCCGTCAACCCGTTTCTTAAACGTAGTGCCTTCTAGAACACGTGTGTATGTAAATCAAATCGCTGCCATAATTTAATGCTGAAAGCTATATTTTAAGTGAATATAAAATTAACAGAAGTGAAGATTGGTATTTCAGCAAAAAACTCGAGAGTTTTTTAGCATTTTTAAACAAACAGCATTTTTAAACAACATTTTTCTATTGAAAGGAAACTTTTTCATCTAAACCAGAACTTCTGAAATCTAGAAAACCTATAACATGCCTGAAGTGATACATCTGTTAATGCCAACCTGAATTTTAAATTCTTTTGGTTTTTCTTGTTCTTTGTCTTACCATATTTGTTTAGTCTTTTTGAAGTTATCCTTACTAGCATTCAGGGGGGTATTTGGTTTTATGAGGGTTTCTTTTTAATATAAAAATATTACCTAAAATGTAAAGAAAATTTCAGAATAGTTTTACAAGTGTAACACTCTTTGTCTTGTTATCTATGTATGTATATTTTTAGTCACTACAACTGTATTAAACTATTACTTTTTTCTCTTGAAATCTCTTCTTGCATAAGAGAAGAAATAACCTTTATGGTTCTTTGTAATATTTTGATTTGGTGTACCACAACTGATAACTATAGTTACAGTGCTTATAACTATTGAGTGTATTTAGATTATTGATAGATATCATTGCAGTGACCACCTTTGTGAATAAGATTTTTGGGGGTGTGTTTGTTGAGTTACTCCTTTAGGGTACATTTTTAAAAATTGGTTAGAATATTTTGTCAGAAGATAGGAATATCCTTATAGGGCTTGCTACTTAATACCGTGTTGCTTTCCAAGGGAAATCTGTGTAGAGCTTAAGGCAATGTGTCTATGCCAAATTTACTATAATTTTTGATAGTATTGACAGTTGTTCAAGATGTTTGTGATATCTTAGTAGATGTACAAGATATACAACAAAAAAGACAGCCTTTTCTCAGTGTTCACTCATTGTAGCATACTTCTATGACTTAATCTGTGTGTATAGTTTGATCTGTATTTTAGGATAATTTGTATTAAAACTTTACCTCCCCAATCTGTTTTTTTGAGTGTGTTTTGTTTTGTTTTGGAGACAGAGTCTCTCTCTGTCTCCCAGGCTGCAGTGCAGTGGCGTGATTTTGACTCACTGCAACCTCCACCTCCTGGGTTCAAGTGATTTTCATGCCTCAGCCTCCCAGAGGAGCCAGGATTATAGACATGTGTCACCATGCCCTGCTAATTTTGTATTTTTAGTAGAGACAGGATTTTATGATGTTGGCCAGGTTGGTCTCAAACTCTTGACCTCAGGTGATCTGTCTGCTTCAGCCTCCCAAAGTGCTGGGATTACAGGCATGAGCCACCACACCCAGCCTCAATCTGTTCTTTTTTGATGCTTGTCTAGGACTACTTTCAGGTTCGGTCCTTTGGTGTTTTCTCCTTGGGGGTATAAAGACCCCCCC
>NW_012117121.1:500795-503617 GCF_000951035.1 Colobus angolensis palliatus
TGTGTGTGTGTGTGTGTATGTTTATTTATTCATTCATTCATTCATTGAGACAGGGTCTCACTGTGTCACCCAGGCTGGAGTACAGTGGCATGATCATGGCTCACAGCAGCCTCTGCCTCCTGGCTCAGGTGATCCTCTTCCCACCTCAGCCTCCTGAGTAGCTGGGACTATATGCACGCACCACCATGCCTGGCTAAATTTTTATTTTTTTGTATAGTTGGGGTTTTGTCATGTTGCCCAGACTGGTCTTAAACTCCTGGACTCAAGAGATCATCCTGCCTTGGCCTCTCAGAATGCCGGGATTACAGTCATGAGCCACCATCCCCGGTCTGTGTGTGTATTTTTAAAGAAAGCATGGTTTTTAGAAAACAAACTTCTAGTATAATTTGTTAGAGTTAAGCAGATACTGACTACATTTAAATTTCCTCTTAGTCATCTTGATACTGATGTTAGTATATCCTTCTTGATCATTAGTTGAAGGCTTATGTTACTATGTAGTTGTTTTGCTAAGCTTCTGTTCCATAGAATTGTTGAGGTCATTTTCCTGTCAATAGGTACTTACTTTTAGTCTGTACATTTGGATTCTTCATCCCTTTTTCCCCCAAAGCAAAAGCTAATGTCATATTCTCCTTCTGTCTGTCAGTGTCTGTCTGTCTCTCTCTCTCTCTCTCTCTCTTTTTAATTAGAGATGAGATCTCACTGTGTTGCCCAGGCTGATCTCAAAACTGCCGGTCTCAAGTGATCCTCCTGCCTTGGCCTCCCAAAGTGCTGCAATTATAGTTGTGAGCCACCATACCTGGCCACTGATTCTCTTATTTTCTTTTTCCTCAGTCATTCAAGTTTTGGTTTTCAAATTGCTCATCGGCAGTTTTAGGTGCTTTGTGCAGATGAAGTGGTGGTGCTTTTCAGGCAGGGGTGCTGTTGGGTTCATGTTAATTTTTTTTTTTTTCCTTTTTCTTATTCAGATTGAGTCTTTTTCTCAGCCATTGGAAAACCATGGTGCCCCTATTATTGGTCATGTTTCAGAGTCACTGTCTACCAAATCATGTGGAGCACTCAGACCTGTCAATGGAGTTATTAACACGTAAGTTTTAGCTCTTCTACTTCCTACTCTTAGACTTGTAAAGGTGTTTTGGAGCTCTTAGTTCTCTTTAGCCAGGACTGACCCTGCTTTAAAGAAGTGGAAGCCGTATCACTTAGTAACATTTTTAATCTTCACTGTATAATGAAGCAATGTGTTTTAATTAATTGTGTATTTTCCTTTTACCTACTAAAATGGAGTGGGCATGGAGTAAAATAAAAGACATTACAGTTATTGTGAATTATTGTTGTTTTAAGCTTACAGGAATTCCTCAGAAGTGTTTATATTAACCTCCTCTGCTGTAGGACAGATTAGATCTCCAAAGGCTATATTTGTAAATCTATATTTATTAAGATTCAAGGAGAAAAAAATATTCCGGGATATCCTATACAATTGAATGATGTGTACAACACCCCTAACATTCAAGATTCATAGAACTGGCCGGGCGCGGTGGCTCAAGCCTGTAATCCCAGCACTTTGGGAGGCCGAGACGGGCGGATCATGAGGTCAGGAGATCGAGACCATCCTGGCTAACACAGTGAAACCTTGTCTCTACTAAAAATAAAAAAACTAGCCGGGCGAGGTGGCAGGCGCCTGTAGTCCCAGCTACTCCGGAGGCTGAGGCAGGAGAATGACGTAAATCCTGGAGGCGGAGCTTGCAGTGAGCTGAGATCTGGCTACTGCACTCCAGCCCGGGCGACAGAGCGAGACTCCGCCTCAAAAAAAAAAAAATAAAATTCATAGAACTGATTCTAAAGAAGCCCATTAACATTTGCAAAATTCATCATTTTCTAACCAGTTGTAGTTCTCTAGACTTTATTTACTCATGTGTTTGTTGTAGAGGAGAACTCAGTCACTAGAACTTGAGTTTATTTGCTGACATTTTTTGCCCTTCATACATGATGTAGTTAATGTGCACCAAGAGCCTTACACATAAGCGCACACAGGTAGATTAGCAGACATCGAGAGGAGACCTGCTTCTGCTCTAGAATGCTGCTTTGTGTCTGAACATTAGCAAATAGAGGTTAAACCAGTATAAGAGGCTTTGTTTCTTTGTGTTTTCTTGTTCTTGTTGTTGTTTATTTATTTTGTTTCTTTGTGTGTTCTGAGAATACTCTTCCTTCCCCTTGTATAGTCTTCAGCCTGTCTTGGCAGACCACATTCCAGGTGACAGCTCTGATGCTGAGGAACAATTACATAAAAAGCAGCGACTGAATCTAGTCTCTTCATCATCTGATGGCACCTGTGTGGCAGCCCGGACACGTCCTGTACTGAGCTGTAAGAAACGGAGGCTTGTTCGACCCAACAGCATTGTTCCTCTTTCCAAGAAGGTCGGTACAGATGAGAGAGTTGGTCATTGTCAAGCAGTGAGCCAGATGCTCAGATAGAGAGTTAGTCTCTTGCCAACTTTGGTGTTTTCTAAACTTGGCTAACCACCAAGGTCTTCTGGGGAGCTTTATAAAATGCTAGGTTCCTGGGCCCTGTTTACTCTGGAGTTGGGTGTTGGAATCTTGTTTTCAGAAAACACAAAACTCCTAGGTGACTCTGCAGCTAGTTTTGAAAACCACTGTCTTGAGCTTTTTAATAGAAATGGGAGAGACTGAAAGTTTAAGAACTGCCATTAACACTTTGAAGGAGAATAGTGTGCCCTCTCACCTTCACTGTTACCACTGAAAATGACAGTATAGAATCCTTTGCCCTAAAAAAGAATCCTGGCCGTGTGCAGTGGCTCATGCCTGTG
>NW_012117121.1:509872-510396 GCF_000951035.1 Colobus angolensis palliatus
CAGGATGGTCTCAATCTCCTGACCTCGTGATCCGCCCGTCTTGGCCTCCCAAAGTGCTGGGATTACAGGCTTGAGCCACCGCGCCCGGCCGGAATTTTTCTTAAGGGAGCCACTAGCAACATATTTGCTAATGACAAGGGAGATGAGAATTGCTGAACAATTAGTATTTGCATGGTGAATTTTCAGTACTTTCCTTGTTTGGTTCTCGTATGTAGTTGTACTGTGTAAGTTTGCCATGTTCTCCTTAAAGGAAAGAATTGTTAGAATTGACTGTCAGGCGATACCATTTCTTCCTGTCTATTCCTCGGACTCTACTTGAAATATCAGAATAGCAGAAATAGAAAAGAGTAAGGGATTTGGCAGGGTTTTCGTGTTGACGTTTCAGTCTCAGTTGTTTTTTTTTTTTCATTTTTGTTTTTACTAATAGTTGTATATGTCTAAACGATTTCCAGTGGAGTTGATAACAGGAATGTCAGAAAACAGTATATTACTGTCAAGTGTAGGAAAGTAGCTTTTTGTCAATT
>NW_012117121.1:516776-518983 GCF_000951035.1 Colobus angolensis palliatus
AAAAAAAAAAAAAAAGATGGGGGGGCTGCTACGTTGTATCACTTGTACTTCTTAAAATCAGTGACTAAAACGAAGAGTTCAGTAAGTTAAACTTGTTGGGAATAAACAGAAATGAGATCTATCAGTAAATAATAGGAAGCCTTGAATTCCCAAACTGTTCATTTGGGTTTCAGTCTATAAGTTTTAATGTTTTGAACAGAGAAGTGTCATAAGCTATTTTGGGGGAGGTAAATCTGTAACTTTTTTTTTTTTTTTTTTTTAAAGTCGGAGTCTTGCTGTGTCATTCAGCCTGGAGTGCAATGGCAGGATCTCAGCTCACCGCAGCCTCCGCCTCCTGGGTTCAAGGAATTTCCTGCCTCAGCCTCCTGAGTAGCTGGGATTACAGGCATCCGCCACCACGCCTGGCTAATACTTGCATTTTTAGTAGAGATAAGGTTTCACCATGTTGGCCAGGCTGGTCTCTTTGGCCAGACTGGTCTCGAACTCCCTGACTTCAGCTGATCTGCCCACCTCGGCCTCCGAAAGTGCTGGGATTACAGGCATGAGCCACCACGCCCGGCCAATCAGTAACTAATATGTTTGGGATGGATTGGCACAAGAGACTGGAGGTGGAAAGACAGACTAACAGTAGTAATCCTGGAGGATATAATAGTCTAAGGCCTCTACAACTCTGAATGTGGAATATTTTAAATGTATCTAAGGAATAATCACTAGGGTGTGGCAAGTGAATATCAGAGTAAGGCTCATCGAGAACATGGAGTACTTCCTAAATCATAATTTTATTATAAAATGATGGAATTACTAGTTGTAATTACTGAATCGCCTATATTGCTATTTAGTGTGTGTTTCATCACTTTGGGGGTCTAGTTTGGTAGACGTTAGTAATTAAGTGAATGAAGAAGCACTCCAGTAGAAAGTTCTTATAATATATGCCATTATGTTCTTTTCCTGGCCCAGTGCCTAAGTGAAGTAGGTGTTTATAACTTAACCTAAACGTACTAAGATTTCACATCAATAAAGTTATTAAAATAGGTACCAGCTAATTTTAAAATAGGGTTGCTTTTTATTTGTTAAGTGAAATTATGTTTATAGTTAAACCATAAGACAAATAGTATTGTTTTTAAAAAAGGAAAGGAATGTAGTTTTATTAATAATTTACTGTATTCACCTGTGTATAGTCTGGCAGTAGAAACCATCAGTGTTTGGAAATGAATGGTTGAAAAGGCTGGGTTTTTTTGTACTAATAACCAGTAGAATAAATAAATGGCTACATGTATTACTAACATACCCTTGAAATTTTTTTATTGCCCTTAATGGCATTTCTTTTCAATTTTTTAAAAAGTAGCATTTCCTAACAAATTGGCAATGTTATGGCATCATTTTAGAATTTTGTAGTTCCTGTTATCATACGGGGATTGCTGTGAGCTAAATTTTAAAGCTGGCTTCCGTAGAATTCCGAGTAGTCCTCCTCTTCTTCCCGTTGTATCACACTTGAGGAGCGGCATCTTTGTACAGGGCATTCTCTTAGGGCTATGACCAGGTTTTCTGTAGACATCAGGGTAGATAAAGGTGTTAATATATAATTCTAGGCTTCCTAGTTTTGATTCCACCTATTTAAATCCAGTTTCATGACACCATGGTTGAGAACTAATGAACTAGAGTTAGTATGAGTCAGTATTAAAAGTTAATAATTTGATAAGTTCTTCCTTGACAGAGTGCAATAGACCTTGGAGGCCCAACTTTTTAATACTAGTTAGACATTTGGAAGGGAGCAAGCATGTCATGTAGAAAATTGTAGTACCTTAGGACATAAAGCTACTAAAAGAATACTCAAATCACTCTGTGCTTAGAATAGTTACCTCTTAACACATACAAAATAAATTTTGAAAGACTGAGATAAAATAGAAGCTTACATGTTTTGTTTCTTCACTCTGATGGATCTTCAAGAGCCAGTTGTAGGATACGCTTGATTTTGATAGAGTTGCCAGACCTATGAAAATCTTTCCAAATGTTAACAGTGGATGAGTTAAATAACAAATATCAAATGCAAAGCAAAATTAAATGATTATAACTTGTCCTTGAGCCAAAAGGATTTTTTTAGTGTTTTGGACGAATATGCTATGATTAACAGAAAATGGTGAATAGAGTTTTACTTTGGTATTAATTCCTTCATAAGTATTAAATTTAGTATTTCTTTTTTTTTTTTT
>NW_012117121.1:519963-523760 GCF_000951035.1 Colobus angolensis palliatus
GGGAGGTGGAGGTTGCACTGAGCCAAGATCAAGTTACTGCATCCAGTCTGGGTGACAGAACTGGACTTGGCTCAAAACAGTAACTGGTTTTTTTTGTTGTTGTTTGTTTCTCTCTTAGTTCCAGCTGAGAACAAGTGTTGATCAGTTTCCTTTTCTCTCTCTCTCTCTCTCTCTCTCTGTCTCTGTCTCTCTCTCTCTCTCTTTTTTGAGTCAGAGCCTCGCCTTGCTTTGTCGCCCAGGCTGGAGTGCAGTGGCATGACCTCGGCTCACTGCGACGTCTGCTTCCCGGGCTCATATGATTCTCCTTCCTGCCTCAGCCTCCCAAGTAGCTGGGACTACAGGCACGTGCTTCCATGCCCAGCTAATTTTTATATTTTTGGTAGAGGTGGGGTTTCGCCGTGTTGGCCAGGCTGGTTTCGAACTCCTGACCTTAGGTGATCTGGCCGCCTTGGCCTCCCAAAGTGTGGGGATTACAGGCATCAGCCACCAAGCCCAGCCTCCTTTCCTCTTCTTAACATTTCCTGATAATCTAGTCTTCTCAACAACAAGACTGCCAAAAGCATCTCTGTCCTTTTCAGAAACTTTCCACTTAGCTTCGTAGCCTCCTACCATTCACAGCTTCAGCGTTTTCTTTGGGAGAGTGGATACTTGTCATGCTTAGTTCCCTGTCCTCTCTTTTTATTGATAATTTGACATTTCAAGTCTCTAATGTTATCCATTCAGCCCTATAAGACCACCAAAAGCTCTGCTCGTTTTTTTTTTCTTTTTTCTTTTTTTTCAAGATGGAGTCTCGCTCTGTTGCCCAGGCTGGAGTGCAGTGGCACAATCCTTGGCTCACTGAAACCTCTGTCTCCCAGGTTCAAGCGATTCTCCTGCCTCAGCCAGTAGCTGAGATTACAGACACTGCCACCATGCCCAGCTAATTTTTGTATTTTTACTAGAGATGGGTTTTCGCTATGTTGGCCAGGTTCTTTTCCTCTCTGGAATCTTGGCTCTCAATATTGTCATTATGTCAGCATTTTTCTTACGTTTTGAGAGAGAGAGAGAGAGAGGGTGTGTGTGTGTGTTTTTATATCTGGCTTTACCAGTTAGAGTGTTGGTTTGATAAAAGCTATCCATATTATGTGATTTATTTGTTGAGAAAACTTCATTTATTCCTTAGTTTCCCGCAGCCTACTTTGTTTTAAAAATTGTATCCCTGTAGTATTATTTTCTTGCCTCTTGGCATATCTAACAATGTTTTGTTTATGTTTTAAGCTGAAAATCCAATTAATAATTTTCCCTGCTTGTAACATGTGGATTGTGCTATCTTCCTTTAAAGAGGCTTTGTTTTGCTGGCAAGTAAATTCCTTGTCATTTGTTAGGTCAGGTGAGGAGCTGGCTGACTTAGTAGTTTGACTCCACAACTAAAGCAGGATCTTCTCTCTTGAATTCTCTATGCAACTTTGACTGGTCACGGTTTAAAAGCCTCCCAGACTTGTGTTAGCTGTGGAAACCATTTCAGTTCACAGCTGCCTAGCTGCTCTTGCCTGGCCTGATAGTTTCACCCTATACGTGCACCTTTTAATATTTAGCAAACACTCGGGGATCTAATGAAGATTTCTAGGGCTCTTTCTGTAAAGCTTCCTCCTCTCAAGAATTCTGCCTTGCAATTTTCAGTTTCCTTAGTCTCTGAATTCTGATCTAGGGAGAATTTGCTTCCTCAATTCAGTGAAGCTGTTGCTTCAGATGTGCTCTGCTTCAGATCCCTCTCCCTGCCCTGCAGTCTACAATGTACTTCCAGGCAGAAAACCAGGGCAGTCTTAGAGACCACCCCATTTGTTTCTCAGTCGTATACTGCCTGTTGTCCAGTTTTCTAGTTTATGACTGAAAGATAAATCTGATCACTATTACTCTGCTAGAAGCAGAAGTCCTGTGGTGTCACTGTTTTCTTCTCCAAATTTTGTTATGAAATTATTCAGATACAAAGTTGAATGAATTTTACAGTGAACACCTGTGTAGCTACTCCCTAGGTTCTGCCACTAACATTTTAGCATACAATCATCCTTCCATTTATTAATCCATCTTATTTTTAGTGCATTTGAAAAACAATGGTGTTTTTCTGTCCCTTGTGTTTCTTGAAAACTAGTAGAGACTTGAATAAATCCAGTTTTGAGTTTTGTGAGAAAACACAAGGTGGCCTTATTATGCTTGTATCAGAAGACACGTAATGACTAAACTGTTTGTGTTATCAACCACTGGTGATCATTGCCTGGACCCATTGTTACACTGGAAGTTGAAGAATGGTGATATTCTACTTGTATCATTTCTGTTTTTCTTTTATTAGCTAGAATATGTTTATAAGGGTAAACTTGTCCTTTTCAATTATTTGTTTACCCTGAGGTACAGTTTGTACAGAAGAAAGCATGATTTGTTGTTTTTTATTTACCAGTTTTCAAAATTACGTTAGTTTTCTACCATCCTCTAAGGACAGTCACTGAAGTTTTTCATGAAGGGGCTGTGAGTCATTGATTGAAACATATTTGAGGTATTTCAAGCCATTGTAGTCTTTTCTTTATGATGCTAATGTTACCTGATCTTTGGCTAGTGGAAGCTCTCTTCAAGCTTGTTCTTGAGTCCTTTTCCTTTGACTGCAGTAGTCTTTGTTCTCACTATTAATTTCTGTTTTGTTTTTTGTTTTCCTTTTTTACTGAGTCTTATGTTTACTGTGACTCACCACTAATATTTAATGAGAGCCTGTGCTTTGAATTTTTCTAGAAGGGATGACCGTAGTTTGAACCTCATGGTTTTCAATGATTTTGTCCTCACAGGAGACATTTGGCAATGTCTGTAGTAATTATTGATTTTCACAAATTGGGGGAGTAGGGAGGCACATGGACCATGAGGACAGAGATGCTGCTAGATATCTACAGTGGACAGGACAGTCCCCCACAACAAAGAAGTGCCAGCTGTTGAGAAATCATGCAGTACACTAATTTAGTTACGAAGTCATTTGATCTTTCCTACAATCCCATGAAATTGGTATTGTCAGTCCTTTTTAACAAGTGAGAAAAATTTAAGGATGTCATGTGACTTATCAGTGATCATATTTATACAGTGTTAAGCTAGAATTTTGATATCAAGATCTTTGATGGTAAATGTTCTATCAGGTTCTCCCCTTAAATATAAATAGCCATACTTATGATTTTATAAAAGTGATTAAGTGTCGAGAGCCAGATACTGTTGTGAGTTATTTATGTTTAAAACAACTCTATCAGGTACTCTCCTGTTAGTAGTAAAGATAAAGACACAGTAACTTGTCTAAGGCCACACAGCTAGTAAGTGGCGGAGTCAAGGTTCAAACCCAGGCAGTCCGGCTCCATAGCTCATACTGTTAACCACTATGTATTGCTTCACAATTTTTTTTTTTTAGATTCGAGTATAATATTTGTTTTTATATTTAAATCTCTGTTTGGGGCCAGACACGGTGGCTCACACCTGTTATTCCAGCACTTTGGGAGGCCAAGGTGGATGGATTACCTGAGGTCAGGAGTTTGAGACCAGCCTTGCCAGCGTGGCGAAACCCCATCTCTACTAAAAATACAAAAAAAAATTAGCTGGGCGTTGTGGTGGGCGCCTGTAGTCCCAGCTACTCTTGATTTTCCTGATTCATTTGTTGAAAAAGTAATATCTCCTTTTTTTTTTTAAACTGATGTAAAAGTATTACTTTAAACAATAAACTGTCGGCCGGTCGCGGTGGCTCAAGCCTGTAATCCCAGCACTTTGGGAGGCCGAGACGGGCGGATCACGAGGTCAGG
>NW_012117121.1:525515-526092 GCF_000951035.1 Colobus angolensis palliatus
TCCCAGCTACTCGGGAGGCTGAGGCAGGAGAATGGCGTAAACCCGGGAGGCGGAGCTTGCAGTGAGCCGAGATCGCGCCACTGCACTTCAGCCTGAGCGACAGAGCGAGACTCCGTCTCAAAAAAGAAAAAGACATGATGTGAGAGAATGACCATGGAATTAGTGGTTGAAGAGCCAAGTTTAGAGGCTTATGATATGGAAGGTTGCCTGCTATCTTGGAGAAATATAGCAAGGAAATCAGAGTAACTGTTGGTGTCGGCTAGGAGAGTAACAAAAAATGAAGTGAAGTCAGAGAGGGGATAGAGGTGACAAATGCTATAGGACCTTGTGGGAACCATGCAAGAAGTTTGGTTTCTATTCGTCATGAGATGAGAAGTCATTTGGAAGATTATGAGGTTGGTATGATATGATTAAGATCTTAAAACAAGGTTTACGCTGATTACTGTGTTGATTGATTTGGAAATAAGAGCCAGTAGGCGGGAGATCAGTTAGGAGGCTTGAAGAAACCCATTTGAGAAAAGATAGTGACTTGGACTAGATTAAGTGTAGTTAAGGTGATATGAAGTGGTTGGATTCT
>NW_012117121.1:529582-542164 GCF_000951035.1 Colobus angolensis palliatus
AAGCGATTCTCCTGCCTCAGCCTCCCGAGTAGCTGAGATGACAGGCTCTCACCACCACACCCAGCTAATGTTTGTATTTTCAGTAGAGTTGGGGTTTCACACATGTTGGCCAGGCTAGTCTCAAACTCCTGACCTCAAGTGATCCACCTGCCTTGGCCTCCCAGTATTGACTTTGACTTAAGTGATACACTCTAGCCATAAAATGGAATGTTAAATGTCCCATATGGAGAGCTAGTTGATGTCATGGGTCAGTTTCTAGTCTCTCTCTTCTTTTTTATTTGCTGTACCTACTGGAGTGAGTTAATCTCTTTTGAATATTGAAAGTTTCAGTATAATTTTTAGATCCTAACCAATTTTTCAGAATCCTCCCACTCACCTACTGTGTGATCTCGTTTTCATCTCTACCTACTTATTTCTCTTTACCTCAAAATGTCATCCTCTCCAGAAAACCAGCTCTTATTACACAGATACAGGGATGTTTTCCCCCAAAACAATACCAGTTAATGTTATCTATACAAAAGTAGCATGCCTAGTTGGTATCACTCTCTTTCAGTGGTCTCTACCTCTGTGTGATTTGCCCAGTCTAACCTTTTAAAGACCTTATTTGCGTGACACCTCTATATGGTTGCAATAGAATGTTGGGGGAATGTTGATAAAGACCACATTGTTCTTATATATATCTTTCTCTTACACAAATCCATAAAAGGCTTTCAAGATGTCTCTGCTGAAAATAAATGGAGCTCTAGTAAATGTTAAGAGTTTTTGCTAGCAGAGTTTTGATGCTTTTTGTCTTTGTTCTACTACTGAGCTTGCTCCTTGGATCCCTTCTTATAGTGCCATTCAACATGCAAGTATTTTTTTCCGGGGCTGTGTGTCCAGGTGACTTTATGAGTTAGGCTTTGGCAAATGACAGACTTGTTCATCCTAACACTAGAATGTAGGGATCCTGCATTCAGCATGACCTGAAGTTTGCTCAAAGCATAAGATGGTAGATGTTCGGTTTTTTTACAGAATTCAATCTTTTGAAGACTTAAATTACTTCATATTTAACTCTGGACTTAATGTGGAGAGGTTATCAATTATTCTGCCCACATGTGCACAAAGGAAGTTTAATAGAAATAATTTCTATCCCTTTGGAATTAATCTAACATAAAGACTATGAAAGTGAGCATTTGCTATACAAAATGTTATTTCGTTACTTAGGTATGAGCTTTGTAACAGTGGATTTTAGGCCAGGTTAAAGAGTAGTTAATAAGTTACTTACAAGTTACAAGCTTCAGGGAAGCTTGCCACCTGGCTTGAGACCACCTGAAAGTCTTTTGAAGAGGAGGTGTGAAAAGAAGAGAAGAGGTGTGGTTGGTAATTGAAGGCTCCCAGGTGGATAATTTTGCTGAAGAAAGCGAGTAATGTCCCACCTGGGAATCAGGAGCCAACTGTTCGCCTTAGCAGACCATGAAGGTCGTGAAAGCATGCAGATTTTATAAAGTGTTCTCAAAAAGCAAGTTTTAATATCTTTTTAAGCTGTCAGAAGTTTGATACCTAGGTAAGCACTTAGAGCTTCAAGTAGTTAGATTTCATCAATGAAAAGGAAGCAAGTTTCCTTACCCACTTTGAAGGTCAGTGTGTTAGACAAATGGAAATATTTTAACAAACTAATCAAACATCCTTTTAGTAGTATCATACAAGTATCTAGAAAGGTCTTCTCAATCTTTGGAATAACAAATGGGGAGCTGGCTTTTTATCAGATGCTGAATTGTCAGTTTTGTTTGACTTTTTTCACAGGTTCACCGGAACAGCACAATCCGCCCTGGCTGTGATGTGAATCCCTCCTGTGCATTGTGTGGTTCAGGCAGCATCAACACTATGCCTCCTGAAATTCACTATGAAGCCCCTCTGTTGGAACGTCTTTCCCAGTTGGACTCTTGTGTTCACCCTGTTCTAGCATTTCCAGATGGTAAGAAAGACCACAGACTAGAAGGTCTAATAAAAGAGACTTGAGAGAGTTCTAGGTGAAAGAAAATCAGCCAAGGTCCACTTACAACTCAGATACTTTCAAGGTACAACTTTCGTCAACCAAGTCTTCTCTTAGAATTTTACAAAAAGGCTGCAACAGATCCACCAAACCAGAAGGTGCCACTAAAAGATTGCACCTTAATATGAGATTTCCTTGTAACTCTTCAAGTAGCTAGGAGGGATCTGAGCTCAGTTGCCTCTAGCCACAGTCATCTGGTCCAAAATACGCTTAGTATATCTTTAAAAATGTCTTGTCTAGGCCAGGCGTGGTGGCTCACGCCTGTAATCCCGGCACTTTGGGAGGCTGAGGCGGGCGGATCACCTGAGGTCAGGAGTTGTAGGCTAGTCTCTACGAAATACGAAAAATTAGCCAGTCATGGTTGTGCCTGCCTGTCATCCCAGCTACTTGGGAGGCTAAGGTAGGAGAATTGCTTGAACCTGGGAGGCAGAGGTTGCAGTGAGCCAAGATTGCGCCATTGCACTCCAGCCTGGATAGCAGAGCAAGACTCCCATCTCAGAAAAAAAAAAGTTTTGTCTGTGTGTGCCATGATACAAAGTAGGATAGCAGTGTTCTAGGAGAATATCTTCATACTGGCATTTATGTGGTAACATGACAGCTTTGCAGGGTGTAGATAAGCACAAATCTTCGTTGTTAGCTTGTACTGTCTTTAGAAAGTTTGCCTACCTGTTAAATCTGTGTCTGTCAACCCAGTGTCAGAGTCACTGACTTTTACCTTCCCTTGACATTGGATTTATATAGCCCATGTAACTGCAGTTACTATGTGTATACCATTTTACAGTTTATAGTACTCTTCTCATATTTGTCTCATTTGCTTCTTTCAAAATTCTTTTTTTTTTTTTTTTGAGACCGTTTCGCTCTGTCGCCCAGGCTGGAGTGCAATGGTGCAATCTCGGCTCACTGCAACCTCCACCTCCCAGGTTCAAGCAATTCTCCTGCCTCAGCCTCCTGAGTAACTGGGACTACAGGCACATGCCACCACACCCAAGCTAATTTTTGTACTTTTAGTAGAGACGGGGTTTCATCATATTGGCCAGGAGGGTCTCGAACTCCTGACCTCGTGATCCACCGATCTTAGCCTCCCAAAGTGCTGGGATTACAAGCGTGAGCCACCGCACCTGGCTTTTTTTTGGGACAGAGTCTCACTCTGTCGTTCAGGCTAGAATGTAGTGGTATGGTTTTTGGCTCATTGCAGCATCGGCCTCCCAGGATCAGGTGATGGTCCCACTTCAGTGGGTAGCTGGAACTGCAGGTGCGTACCATGATGCCTGGCTAATTTTTGGCATTTTTAGTAGAGAAGAGGTTTCCCTGTGTTGCCCATGCTAGTCTCAAACTCTTGGGCTCAAGCAATCCACCCATCTTGGCTTCCTAAATTACTGGGATTATAGGCATGAGCCACCATGCCCGGCCCAGAAATTTTGTAAGGTGTTACTTCAGTTTTAGTGCTCAAGGAACAGGCTTGGTAAGGTTGTGGCTTACCTAAAACTAAATGGCTGATGAGTTTGAATGCCGTCACAGTACAGACCCAGATATCTGTTGCCTGTCTTTCCTTTGGCTATATTTCAAGTTCCTTTCCAGACAGATTATTAAGAGAAGTCAGATTTTTACCCTTTTCGGGATTCTGGCTACAGACAGCACCACCAGGAAGACTTAGGAACATTTGTTGGGTTACTCTCTGAAATACTGTGTTGAATTGTACAGTCTCATACTTGAAGGACAGGAAACCCTGACACTTAAGCACACTCATTGGATATCACCTGCTAAACACAACAGTCATTTCTTTGTCAACAGCATTACCACATGCAGTTGCAAATAATCTCCCCCACCCTCAAATATACCCAGACTGTGTGTCTCGCAGCTCCTATTCCATCATTCAGCATCTCTACTAAGAAGTTCCATTTCCTTTGAACACTTTCTGTCCTGCTGACTGCAGGACACTATAGATCTGACGTGAATGCTGCCCTACCACATACCTTAGACCCTCCCACACTATCATTCCAGGCAACTACAGGCAGCAATGAGGGGGAATGGAAAGAAGGATAGGGAACACTCCACCTTTTCTGGTCTTTATGATTTTTATTTTCCTTCATCTAATCCTATTTGTTTTTCTGTCTATGTCTCACACACATACAAAGAGCTTCTAACTATGGCCCTGGGGTTTAGATGAAAAAGTTCGTCATTAAATTTTCCTTATGAGACTATGGTGACAGAGAGAGAATTTTTTTTTTTACATGTAGGCTCTATTGACTACTGTATTTGCCTGTGGATTAACTACACCTCAGTTGGTTGACATGAAGACCTGATTACCATATCTAATATTGTTCCTGTTGGAATAATTCTGCTTTGATCCGGACAACTGTCACATTCAGAATGCAATCCATTTGGAAATCAGAAGATTCCCATGGTTGCAGAGATAGCCAGCTCCAAAGTGTACCATTCACATAATATCCTGTGTAAATAACACACGCCCTGAAGTATTGGGATTCCCTGTACATCATTGTATAGCAGTGAGTAACAGTGAAGGCTAGCAGCTTGGCATACTACTCTGTGGGTCAAACATTTGTGTGGTAGATTTTACTACTGGGCCACCCTTTACAACCTCTTCTCTAGAAGATGTTTGAAAGTGGCAGGATTTCCCACTTTTTTTTTTTATAAGAAGATTAAAAATTATTTTGACTCAATTCTTGTGGATGGTTACATTTATACCAAACATAAATGCAGGAAATTGTTTGAATGTGATACTTAGCTGTCCATAGATTTTTTTAAAAGTAGTTTTAATGCTGTTTCCTAACCAGTTTGTGTAGTTTGTTAGAATGAGAACAACCAACTGCTGCTCTTCATCTTGGAGTTGTGCCTTGCACCTTGACTGTACCCCAGCCACTTTCATTCAGTGTGTGTAGGTGATAGAAATTGAAGGACTGTGTTACAGCCAACTCTACGCCTAGCTGTGGAAGGTGGAGAGACTAGGATGTAATAACCTGTTAGTATTCCAGCAGGAAGGGGGCTTTGTTTTACCACGTCAAGTAATCAAGTCCAGTTAATCCTTAGTTGGAAATGTAGAGGAGAACAGCTTGTTAACTTTGTAAAAGGGGCTTAATAAGAGCACCACCTGCCGGCCATGAATATCTATGGTATTTTGAGAGAACTTGCCAAACTCTGCATATGAGGCTACAGCAACTTCCCAGCAGGAGGAAGAAGTGAGCATTACAAAACACCCAGAAAAAGTGCGCCTGAGAAAATGGTGGAAAGTAAGGAGCCAGACAGTCAGGTGAATCATGGAATGTCAGACCCTAGTCATCCTGAAGTCAGTCTTCTCATTCATCTTTCATTTTGTTTGAGGAAACAATAACTTAAGGATGACATTAGTAATTCATCTTATTTTCCTGTTACTTACCTGACAAGGATCTGCACCCTGTTCTCTGAAAATAGCAGTTTACCTATGTGGATATGGAATGTAGGAGAATGGATATAGGAGAATGGGTATGGAATGTAGCTGAATGGATCTCTGGTGGGTTCTCTTCCATTTCATATGCCTTTCTTACTTTCAGGTCCCGTATCCAGTCTGTTTTAGATTGTTAACTCTTTACAAAACCTACGTATTATCACTTATTAGTTAGTATGTGAATTCGACCAGCAATTCCTAAGAGATCTTTTTTTTTTTTAACTGACTGGGAGATTTAACTGGGTTCCTGTTCACTCTTAACATGGAAGCAATTAAAAGGCAACACAGCAAACATCTAACAAAGTCTACCAGCTGGAGTTCCTTAAACTGTTTATACTGGGTTTAAAGAGGAATTGCTCTTGATTCTGCTTTAATACGTCAACTCGAGAGCACAAGGTAGTGTTCCATGACTTGAGTTCTACAATGTGCCAACTTGCACTTAAAAGCATTTAGCTGAGAGGAAGGGTTTAGGAGTAAAGTTCCAGTTGAAAAGTCATTGACTGAACATGTTAGAGTTGAGAGACTCATAGCAGTCTTATAATCTAGCAGTAACAAATAGATGTCCTTTCTTGTGCCTACTTAAATGAATTGATAGGAACTATCTGGAGTTATTTAATGTATTGTTTGGGAAGAATCTGAGGTCTCCAGTACAACAGGAAGGACAGCTGTGTTTGGAGGGAGGGTTAGAGAATGAATGCTAGAATGTTGCCAGCCCTGATCTAACCCCACTGCCTCATTTCACAGGTGGAACTAAAGTCCGGCCAAATGATTTGTTGCTTTCTCCTTCTACTCAGAGATAGAACCAGGACCTGAATCCAGGCCTACTTGTTTCTAGTCATTGCTGTTTTCACTATAAATCTATGCTTTTGGAGTCCCATTACATTATATACACAGCTGTTGCCAAGTGGGAGTAGCTCTTCTGCTGACAAAAGGGTATTGTGGGATGGACAGGAAGTGACCTCCTCTCCTTTCTTGAGCCTCTTTTATACATTCCAGCTCAGCCCAGCTTTCAGATTGTTCTACAGGGCTGAGTGCTTCTAGACACTGCTTTATTTCCTAGGGTTTGGTATAGCTGAGTTGGTTTTTAAGTGTGGAAAAGAGTGATTATGAGAAACATTTGAGAAGACAGCACTGTCCTCAGAGACTGTGTCCTTACACTTGGACAGTTAGCAAATGTTTGTTTTCATTAAAACTTTAATAGTTTTCCTAATTTGTTTCACTGTCATAAAGCCCAGCAGTCTATTCTTAGAGAAATCATGGAGCTGAGGCTGCTTACCCTCTGGGAAAAATCATCCCTGAGAATATTAGCTTTTTTGTTTTTTTTTCCAACTCAGATTTTTATTCCAGTCCTGGAAGGCCTAACATTCAGTGTCATGAAATTCATCATCTCTACCGTAGGCAGGAGTGGGTAAATTTCTTTCACTCTGCAGAACTGACTTGGAAAAGATTTGGTACTATCTGTTTGTTAGGAGTAATTTGAGAAATAATTGACTTTACCACAGAATCCCCTCCATCCTCTGGGTCAGTGAAGTAGCCTCAAGGTATATTGTTTAAGAGTATGGGCTTGAGGGTTGTATAATCCTGAGTTTGAAAGTTGGTTGTTACTCGTTAAACTGTGTAACCTTGGACATAGTTAATGCACCTTTCTGCATCTGTTCCCTATCTTTAAGTATAATGGTGCTTGCCTCATGGAACTGTTAAGAAGATTAAGTGGCGCACACATGATATACACAGTGCCTGGCAGATAATAATGGGTTCAGTAATGTTAATTTAGACGTTTCTTCCCTGCCTTGTTACCCCCAGTTCAGATTGAGCATATCCTCTATGCTCTATGGGAGCCAAAACCCCATAAGCTTTTAGAAAATATATTAAACAGTATAAATTTCTAGTAGTTCTAGAAGACATGCTATCAGTGACTGGAATTTGTACTTATTTTTGAAAGATGGATAAAGACAAGATAACTGTGGAGAAATAAATAGAAAAATAGCCCAAATCGCATGCCAGGTACAGTAAGTTGCTATGAGGTGGGAGCTGCTTAGAAGGAGATTTTTGACCCAGAAGTAGTGATAGGACCTGGGCATTTGTCTGGGTGATAAATTTGGATTCATTTTGGAATAGCTGAGGTTAGATTGTCCTCTCCTGTCCTCTTACGCCACCAGAGCCTTCTTCCTTCAAGTAGTGGTGTTTCATTCTATTCTGTAGCAGTGGATAGGGACTCTAGCAGGAACTTCTGAGCATGCCCCAGGTGGTTACTGATTCCCAGGAGGAACTGGGAGGTGAGGAAAAATGTGCTGGCCTTCAGATTTAAATATCCCTGGAAAGCTTTGTAGAAGCCTGAAAACAGACTCACACCACTCTCCATCGTGGTGAAATGTCAGAATATTGAAAACATAAAAAGGAAAATCTAAAAGTTATACATCAGCACCAGAGGTTCCAGTCAGAGTAATACACAAAGGAATACAGGTTGGAAAGAAACAAAGGAATACAGGTTGGAAAGAAAAGGTAAAACAGTCTCCATTTGTAGATGACGTACTTATGTCTATAGAAAATCCTACTGAATAAACAAGAAAAAACCTATAACGAAGTAGTTTCACAGGCTACAAGGTCATTATATAGCAGTTTATTGTGTTTCTATATACTAGTAATGAAGAACTGGAAATTGAAATTTTAAAAGGAACTATCTTTAATCATTTCCATCTGAGACTTTGTCAGCCTGGCCTTCGCTGTCCATATTTCTATCAGTATTTTGGTCAAAACTATTTAACAAGTCTCTTAAGAAGTTCTGAACTTTCCCTCATCTTCCTGTCGTCTTCTGAACCCTGCAAACTCTTCCAACTTCTGCCTATCAGAAAACATTAATTCTTAGGAATAAACTTAACAAATTGTATTTAAGAGTGGTATGTCAAAAATAACTAAACACTGCCAAGAGAAAATCAAGACAAACCTAAATAAATGGAGAGAGAGATGCCACGTCAGTAGTAGATTGAAAGATTCAGTGTTGGTGGCGGAACAGATGGAAGTTCTCCCGAAATTGATCTGTAGAGTCAGTGTAATACCACAAGTTTTTTTGTTGTTGTTTTTTGCAAAAGCTTAAAAGGCAAAAACCAGACCACCTTACAAGTAAGAAAGAAACCGATTCCCTCTTAAATACAGCACTGGATATTAGAATACATGGAAGAATAGCTTTAAATGTTTGAGAGGAAAATGGTTTAAATCTAGAAATTCCTTTCCTAAAGGAATTACTCAAGGATATATTCTTGGAAAAAATCTAAGAAAATGGAAAGATAAGAAACAGCAAAAAAAATTCAGTCCAAAAGATGCTGATTTGTGATATTGAACATTAACTAGTCAGCTAAAAATCCCTGGGAATCTCGTGATGGGAATTGGCGGAGCTGCAGAGGAAGGAAGGAGAATGGTATGTAGTTATTATTTGGAGAGAGGATGGAGTACTCAGTACAGTGCCTTTTAACATAGATAATGAATGTTGTTGAATAATTGCATCCAGATTAACTCTATATTGATAGAAAAGAAGTAGGCTTAAATATGTTTTTAAATCTCTAGAATAGAAACAGGATGTTTTCAAACAAACAAGGACACAAGAACAAAAACTCCATCAACCAAAACAAAAAGGTGTTTTGTTTTTTTCCCCCTTGGGACTTGAAAGTAAAAAGCAAAAGTGACCTGCTTGCAAATAGAAGAATGACCTTCAGTAATGTTCACATAAACAGATCTTCCGTATGACAGCACTTGCCCTGCCAAGTGTGAGGCCACTGGGCAAATAAAAGGAGGGTGGAGTGTAGGTCTTGAACACTAGAGAGGCCAGGTGTTTGGACTAACCTGTAGCATTTTATGTTTCTTGCAGATGTTCCCACAAGCCTGCATTTCCAGAGCATGCTGAAATCTCAGTGGCAGAACAAACCTTTTGACAAAATCAAACCTCCCAAAAAGTTATCGCTTAAGCACAGAGCACCCATGCCGGGCAATCTGCCAGATCCAGCTCGTAAGGACAGGCACAAATTGGTCAGCTCCTTCCTAACAACAGCCAGTAAGTGTCAGGGAGTCAGGAAGTCCCCCAGAGTATCAGTGACTTTTCATTCCTTTTATATATTCAAATTTGTAGTTTGCATGCATGTTGGGGGTGGGAGAGGCAGTTGACTGACACAAATTCAGCTCACAGTGACTGCTTCTGCTTGTCTTGGATGCTCTCAGATGGACTTCGGGAGCTATTCTAGACACCATGGATCTTGGAGCAAGACCCAAAATGCTCAGTGAACAGCCAGCAATGGCATAGCATTGGGTTCATCTACGGTCAGGTGTCTTCTGTATCCTGGTGACATGTTTCTCTGGTTCTGGGCTCCCTATGCCTATCCTAGCCATTGTGCAAATTACTAGAAACTTCAGTCCTGAAGGACTGTCCTGCTGCCCTGGGTATACAACATTGGCCTAGAGAGAACTCGAGAGCTTGGAACTCGAATAAGAAAATATTTGAGAGGACATATTTCACAGCTCTTTTTCTGTTCCCCTCTTCAGAGCTGTCCCATCACCAAACCCGGCCTGACAGGACCCACAGGCAGCACTTAGACGATGTGGGGGCCGTGCCCATGGTGGAGCGAGTGACAGCGCCCAAAGCAGAGCGCTTGCTCAACCCACCGCCACCCGTGCATGACCCAAACCACAGCAAAATGAGATTGCGAGACCATTCATCTGAGAGAAGTGAAGGTAGGGCCAGGCCCATGGCACCTCTACCTGCAACTGCACCTGCTCAGGGCTTTCTGGGGCAGCCTAGGCTTCTCTTAATTGCCCCCAGCTTTGTCCTTCACTTTCTAGGAAGGCAGAGTAGAGGGACGCTACTGCTTCTAAATGCAGGTCACTTCTTAACTGCTACAGCAACCTCTGCCCTGCCCCTACTTCCCACAACTAGTGTGCTTCACCTTTTTATCCTCTAGGCATAGAAAACATTTTTGCCTTTAGTATGTATTGCTGCTATTCCAAGCTTGTGTTAGAAGTAACGCTGGTTAAGATAGCCATGTATTTCTCTTTTCTGTTGACTTCTGCAGTGTTGAAGCATCACACAGACATGAGCAGTTCGAGCTACTTGGCAGCCACCCACCATCCTCCACACAGTCCCTTGGTGCGACAGCTCTCCACCTCCTCAGACTCCCCTGCACCCGCCAGCTCTAACTCACAGGTTACAGCCAGCACATCGGTAAGTACCTGTGTGCGGTTGGCCGGACACCCCCTCTGCAGGTCACAGCTCACTCAAGTGGCTCCAGAGGACAGTGTGAGGGTGGGTTATAAAGCCCAGGGCATTTATAGGAACTCAGCTCATCATGATGTATGTATGTATGTCTGTACCATTTTTAAGTCGAAGTCATGGTACTTGACCTTCTGTTGTTTTTCTTGAATTTTTCATAGTCGAGATGGATTTATGCTGAGCCATCCATAGAAAGCTTGATGCAGGGACAAACTCTTACGGTGATTTGTGACTATTCAAGATCTGTTGGACTAAGTTTCACAGAGGACTCAACAATTCCATGGCCCTAATCCTGTTGGCCCAAGAAGTGAACATGAGAGGAGGGGTAGAGGGGAGATTCCCATGGGCATTGGAAGCAGTGTTTGATTTCCTTGGTTTTACTTTCCGGGTGAGTGGAGGTGAAGTACTGAGAATAAACACTAGGCTTGAGGGTACCAGAAGAGAAGGGAAGGCAGAAGGCAGAGTCCATGCTTTTTAGGTATACAGAGCAGAATTACAGATCCAGCAGGCCCCCATGGCAGGACATTTGGCGTGCACACAACAGATTTTACAATAACGCACTCCATTTGGAAGCAGTTTGCACAGCTATTCCAGAGACATTTCCTTTAATTTCATTCTAATGTTTTAATTCCTCAAGTGTGCCCTCTTTGAACATATATACCTGTAGCTGCTCTGTACCTACTCAAAAGGTCCTTTTTGTATAATAATTATAATGGTAAATGTAAAACTCTATAACTGTAATGTTTATTGAACACTTAGTACATGCGAGTGATCAGTGATTTACATGTGTTACATGTTACAGTGCCTGTTGAGATGCAGGTTGGTACTGTGGATTTCAAGTTGTATGCGTGAAAACTGTCAAGGCAGCTTGTGAGGGTTATAATTATGATTCAAACTCAGGCAGCCTGACTGTAGAGCCAGCTCTTTTACCATTACACTACACAGGCTAAACCTGGGTGAGGGTATTGCAGAGGCAACTTAGGAAGTTCCTTCAGAGCCTAGATGAGGAAACTTCCAAGCTCATAAAATGGACTCACTAGGCTCCTGTGATCAGGTAGGAATTCACGTTGTTCTCTCTTTGCTGTTACAAATCAGTCTTTTCCAGATGGTCTCTTTGTTCTTTCCCTTTCTTTATCCCCCTCACCCACAAATTTTATCTAAATAGGTGTGTAGTGTCCCTCACATACTCAGTTATCCAGCAGCAGAGAGTTTCAGATAACCAAAGTATTTATAAAAGAGAGTCTAAACTAATTCTGATAGAAAATCTGAAGTCAGAGGTTCAGGACTTAGTGAGCACTTCAATACATCTGTGTCTGGAGAATGTTAAATTAGGCCTGGATCACTTGAAATTTTTACTATTTATTGAGTAAAAGTTTTGTGTATAGCCCTATGCTAACCCCTGAGGCTCTCAAAGACTCTAGATTTATGTAAAAGAAGATAGACCAGGCGCAGTGGCTCACGCCTATAATCCCAGCACTTGGGGAGGCGGCTGAGGCGGGTGGATCACTTGAGGTCAGGAGTTTGAGACCATTCTGGCCAATAAGGTGAAACCCCATCCCTACTAAAAATACAAAAATTAACTGGGCATGGTGGCATGTGCCTGTAGTTCCAGCTACTGTAGAGGCTGAAGCAGGAGAATCACTTGAACCGGGAAGTGGAGGTTCCAGTGAGCGGAGATCAAGCCATTACACTCAAGCCTGGGCATCGCAGTGAGATTCTGTCTCAAAGAAAGAAAATTGGTTCTGGACCTCCCATAGACAGCAAAATCTATAGTTGCTCACGTCCCTAATATAAAATGGCATAGTATTTGCATATAATGTATGCATATGCTTTAAATCCCATATACTTAAAATC
>NW_012117121.1:542214-559912 GCF_000951035.1 Colobus angolensis palliatus
TTCCAGTGAGCGGAGATCAAGCCATTACACTCAAGCCTGGGCATTGCAGTGAGATTCTGTCTCAAAGAAAGAAAATTGGTTCTGGACCTCCCATAGATAGCAAAATCTATAGTTGCTCACGTCCCTAATATAAAATGGCATAGTATTTGCATATAATGTATGCATATGCTTTAAATCCCATATACTTAAAATCGTCTCCAGATTACTGATAATACCTAATGCAGTGTAAATGTTATATAAATAGTATGCTGTATTGTTTAAGGAATAATGACAAGAAAAATCTGTACCTGTTCAGTACAGACTCAATTTTTTCCCCCAAAATATTTTCAATCCACAATTGGTTGAACCCATGGATACAGAGGGCCAGCTGTCCTTGAAATCAGGGAAAGAAGCCAGAGGCCACTGGAGAAAGGTAGGGAGGAGAGGGAGTGTTTGTGTCAGTGCCTCCCAAAAGCCATTAGCTGCATCAAAATCACCTTAGCAGCTTTAAAAAACAAAACAAACCAACCAAACACTTCTAAAGATCTGATTTGTTGCTGGGTGTGATCTTGCATGCTTATAGCTCCAGCTACTCAGGAAGATCATTGCGGCCCAGGAGATTGAGTCCAGCCTGGGCAACACAGTGAGACCTCATCTCTTAAACAAACAAACAAAAAGATTCTGATTTTATAAAAGAGCGGGGGGAGTCCTAGAACCTTTTTTTTTTTTTTTTTTTTTAAATACTCCTTAATCTTGCTTCTGATACACAATCAAGTTTGGGAATCAGTTTTATTCTCATCACCTGCTCTCTATCTCTTGCTCTAAATAGGAGATACTAGTTAATTTACACCAAATGAGTAGCTGACAGAATTGGGGGCGTGTCTAGGTGAAGGATGAGATACAGAGCCCATTGAACCATCCCACAACCTGCTCCACTGTCTTTTTCTGGAAGGTTCTAACAACAAGCCCAAGAAGTTTCAGGGAAAGTATATACCTGTTTCTGCCAGCAGTTTGACATTTATTCACATTTATACTGGGAATACTCTCTCTCTTGAGGCTTTCTTAAGATGCATTTCTTGGCCGGGCGCAGTGGCTCAAGCCTGTAATCCCAGCACTTTGGGAGGTCGAGACGGGCGGATCACGAGGTCAGGAGATCAAGACTGTCCTGGCTAATATGGTGAAACCCCGTCTCTACTAAAAAATACAAAAAACTAGCCGGGCGAGGTGGCGGGCGCCTGTAGTCCCAGCTACTCGGGAGGCTGAGGCAGGAGAATGGCGTGAACCCAGGAGGCGGAGCTTGCAATGAGCTGAGATCTGGCCACTGCACTCCAGCCCCAGGTGACAGAGCGAGACTCCGTCTCAAAAACAAACAAACAAAAAAGATGCATTTCTTGTAGTGGGATGTATAATTGCCGCAGAGATCTGGCAGTGGCAGAGGTCTCTGGGTATGAGATCACTAATCCTCAACTACAGAACTCAGGCAAGATTCCCAAAAGTCTGTTTAACCATTTTGATTAACCAGATATCCTAAATTTCTGAGGTCACTGACAGTCATGTAATTTGATAGAGAAAGAAATTGAAGTGAAAAGGGCATTGTGGTCATCTGAAATTATAAATGACAGTGACTGAAACTCTGGCCCAGGAAGTGCTGACTTTTAACATTCTCTGAGAATGTCCTAAGAGGATTGTATCTCACCCTCCAGGAACAGAGGATAGAGTGGTTAGTTGTAGGGGACTTCTTCCTCCACCAACCCCTTCCCTGTGGGCTGACCACACTTAGTGGTTTCGGTGTAAATGCAGCCTCTTAGGTGTTTTCCAGCTGTTTTGTTGCCATGGCAGCGTGTTTGTTATGCCACTGTTTTACTCTGGCCTCTCACAGCTCAGTTGCTAGTTTCTGTTTCAGGATAGGGTATTAACTATCTGGGCAGCAGCAGGTAGTAGACTTTTTCTTCCATCCAAGAGACTTAAGCCATTTAGTTCCCTGGTCTCCCAGCTACTGTAGATGCCTACCTCTGCCTCTGATATTCGATCCTTGGAAGTCTTATTTTTCTTAGAGTTTGCTCTTCTCAACTTCCTATAGAAGCAAATTTCCTTTCACCAGGAATGTGAGGTATAGTCAGGTTCTCCTCTTCAGTTTCCCTCCATTCATCTCCTTTGATGCAGCTAGAACGCTCTCACATGTTTCCCCAAGAATCATCAAAAGAGGGGAAATCACATAAAGACTGAGCAGATGGTGGGTGCAGATTTAGCTGAAGAGTTCAGATCTTCGAGAAGGAGGTGCATTCATGACAACCAAGGTTAGATGATCTGTTGAGATCGGCCTATCCTTTGGGCATCTTTCAGGATAAGCTTTCATGCATTGCTTTTTGGGGAGGGGCCACTATGAGTCTCAAGTCATAAATGGGGATAAAGGTGGGAAATGAGGATTGTAAAAGGAGAGGAGGTTAATAGAGGTGTATATAGAGTAGAAACCCCAACAGTTAAGATCCCAGGTACCCACCCCTATGAAATTTACACATGAGCCCTTGAAGGAAGAGGGTGACCAGTGGGACTTATGAATAGGAATAACTCCTCACGACCACCTAGTATTTCTCCGCAAGGTTTTTGCTGTTGAAGACTGACTCCTAGGTGGGAGCAGCTCCTATGGTCACTGCTCAGCTTCAACCCAAGGACCCAGATGCCTCGTTATTGGTGGTCCTGCTTTAAGTCTTAGATGAATGATTTGATGTCTGTAAAATTGTACCTCCCTTTTAAACTTAATTTTTATCTTACAGCAGCAGCCAGTTAGGAGGAGAAGGGGAGAGAGCTCATTTGATATTAACAACATTGTCATCCCAATGTCTGTTGCTGCAACAACTCGCGTAGAGAAACTGCAGTACAAGGAAATCCTTACTCCCAGGTAGAAGCTCAGAATAGTTGGTCCCTCTCCCCATTCTTCCTGCTATTGCCCTTTTTCCCTCTTCTCTTCTGACCTAGACTTGGGCCCTTGTCTTTGGTTCTGTATTCTCATTAAGAGAAATTCTTGGCCAGGCACGGTGGCTCAAGCCTGTAATCCCAGCACTTTGGGAGGCTGAGACGGGCGGATCACGAGGTCAGGAGATCGAGACCATCCTGGCTAACACGGTGAAACCCCATCTCTACTAAAAAATACAAAAAACTAGCTGGGCGAGGTGGTGGGCGCCTGTAGTCCCAGTTACTCGGGAGGCTGAGGCAGGAGAATGGCGTAAACCCGGGAGGCAGAGCTTGCAGTGAGCTGAGATCTGGCCACTGCACTCCAGCCTGGGCGACAGAGCGAGACTGCGTCTCCAAAAAAAAAAAAAAAGAGAGAAATTCTTAACTGATAAGAACAAAATTATTTATGTATATAGTTTTCTCTCATTCCATTATAGGAATACACCAAACGAGCCAGCAGTCACAACCTGGTAGGCCACTCACTTACTGGTCTAGAGACAGGTTTTGTCAACACATACAGTATGTTTTAAAATACTGAATTTGGCCGGGCGCGGTGACTTACGCCTGTAATCCCAGCACTTTGGGAGGCCTAGGCGGGTGGATCACAAGGTCAGGAGATCCAGACCATCCTGGCTAACATGGTGAAACCCCATCTCTACTAAAAAAAATACAGAAAATTAGCTGGGCGTGGTGGTGGGTGCCTGTAGTCCCAGCTTCTTGGGAGGCTAAGGCAGGAGACTGGCGTGAACCCGGGAGGTGGAGCTTGCAGTGAGCAGAGACTGTGGGCCACTGCGCTCCAGCCTGGGCGACAGAGCGAGACTCCGTCTCAAAAAAAAAAAAAATACTGAATTTGTTGTCAACATCAAAGCAGGATTTCACATAAAAATCTTTGTTTCCGGCTTTTGTTGCCAAACAGAAGATTAGGCAACCCTGGATGTGCATTTCCAGATGGGAGCAATCAGCTGGTCCTGAACAGTGGTGGTCCCCTTTAAACAGGTTTCTTTTCTTGAGTTTGTCACAGTCTCTCAGCCTCAGCCCTACCATAGGCTGCTTCTCTTATTTCTGGCCTTTGCGGACATTTGAGTAGGTGGCCAATTTCACAGGCCTTGATGGGGTAAGGAGACTGAGCTGTGGTAGAGCAGAGTCTATCTGGCAGAGAGCAGTGTCACCCACGGGTGCAGGATTCTCATCCTTGCATGGACACTTTGAGCCTGCCCCCGCTTGTAGCCTGCTTGCCGTCTCATGATTGTCTACTCTTGGTTTTGCAGCTGGCGGGAGGTTGATCTTCAGTCTCTGAAGGGGAGTCCTGATGAGGAGAATGAGGAGGTAATGGCCTGGTTCTTCTGTTAGAAGAACACATGTGTACACATGCACACACACACACACACACACACACACACACGAGTGCACACACCCTAAATGGCCTCAAGACCTGTGGGTGTCAAGTGCAAGCTCCTTGTATTCTCTTGTGACACGGAAGAACCTAGAATGGGGTGGGACTGGTTCTTAACTCCTGGAGAAAAGACAAGATCGATGAAGCTGCTCTATTGCAGATTGAAGACCTATCTGACGCAGCTTTCGCCGCCCTGCATGCCAAATGTGAGGAGATGGAGAGGGCACGGTGGCTGTGGACCACGAGTGTGCCACCCCAGCGGCGAGGCAGCAGGTGATGGGGCAGGCATGGGTCCCCGGGGCCTGTGGAGAGAGGGTGGACAGGGAGTTTGGGCCCTCCTTGAGTCTGTGGAATTGCTACTGCCTCTTGGTTGCTCATCATACTCATCTACTGGCAGTGGCAAAGAGCTCAGAAGTTCCTTGGTGTTTGTTGGAACTGGTGGAGATACAAGGAGCCAAGTGTTGGATCCTTGCTGAGGAGTCACTGTTCAATTCTGATGAATTCCCATGATCTGTGGCATTTGGACGACAGTTGGGGGGTCTTGGTGATTCAACCAGGGGAGCTTGGAAGGCCTCACTACAAGTTAACCTTCCTGTGGACAGTGGCTTTGTGATGCCACTTGAAGAAACTGCCCCCCTTAACATCCATCACTACCCTGTCTCCATTTATTGTTAACAGTGGCAGAAACCCTCGGGATTCTTAAGTAGAAAGTTTTGCGAACTCTTATTTTACTTTTTTTTCTTTGACTACAGTTTTCAAAGCCTACACGAATCTCCCTAACTTCCTGAATTCACTAGGCACTTTGCTATGGACTCGCCCGTTGCGTTGTTCAGCCATGCTTTTTTCTTGGGATGGTAGATGTTGTATACCTACCCCTCCAGAGGGTAGTGGAAAGAAATGAGAGTTGCTGGATCCTAAGGAAAATCTGTTGGTCTTTGTTTGCCTCAACTCCTCCAGTGGGGATGCTTTTTCATGCCCTTTCCCCCCATAAGTAAACATTTCCCAGGCACTCAGTTTTGCATTCCTTGGTGTACAGGTCCTACAGGTCATCAGACGGCCGGACAACCCCCCAGCTGGGCAGTGCCAACCCCTCCACCCCCCAGCCTGCCTCCCCTGATGTCAGCAGTAGCCACTCTTTGTCAGAATACTCTCATGGTCAGTCCCCTAGGAGCCCCATTAGCCCGGAACTGCACTCAGCACCCCTCACCCCTGTGGCTCGGGACACTCCGCGACACTTAGCCAGTGAGGATACCCGTTGTTCCACGCCAGAGCTGGGTCTGGATGAACAGGTAAGGGACACAGCCCTTGGGTGGGGTTGGCATGGTTGGGGGATGGAACCAGGAAGGGACAGCACCTGCTGAAGAGGGACCTACATCATAAGCCATCCCCTCCCCCTTTTTGAAGGGACAAAGGGCCACACTTAAATTGACCACCTCAACATTCAGTGGAACTATATTGATCATTGCTAAATGATCAGTACGGTTGTCTGGGTACACCCTAGGAGGGGTGTTCCCGGACTGTCCCAGGAACGCTAGATAGACTGGTCCTAGTCTCCGGCCACAAGGTTTGTGGCAGGGCCTTGAAGTAGGAAGCAGGCTGGCTGGGACTGGGTCCTCACAGAGCAACTTGTCTGCCTACAGTCTGTCCAGCCCTGGGAGCGGCGGACCTTCCCCCTGGCGCACAGTCCCCAGGCGGAGTGTGAGGACCAGCTGGATGCACAGGAGCGAGCAGCCCGCTGCACTCGACGCACCTCGGGCAGCAAGACTGGCCGGGAGACAGAGGCAGCACCCACCTCGCCTCCCACTGTCCCCCTCAAGAGTCGGCATCTGGTGGCAGCAGCCACAGCACAGCGCCCAACTCACAGATGAGCGGGAGATAAGAATCTAAACAGACTCACTAACTATTGGCATTAAAGCTTCAGAAATCTCTGCGTTTGATATTCAAACATCATATGCCGGAAATTTTCACAGTTTTTAGTGAACTTAAGGAATTTAGATCCTACTTTGGTATTTTTTTCTCTCGTTTTAATTTTTGTTTTGTTTTTTGTTTCCATGTTTTCTTGTCACACACCTGAGCACTTCCTCCCGTTGGCAAACAGAAGTTTAGGATGAGACCCTGCTGGCCTGGTCCTGGCACATCCTCTGCACTGTTGAATCACTGGACTTACCGATCTTAGATGACCACCCCCTCCCTCACACCTGTGGGCAGGGCAGAACAGCCTGGCGGGCAGAGGGCTCCAGTTGAGCATGGCCTTCTCGAGCTAGGGTGGAATGGGGCAGGGTGCTCTGGGCTCTTATCCCCTCCCCTCCCATCTGTGGCTTGGCTCAGCTGTGGCCCTC
This sequence comes from Colobus angolensis palliatus, assembly GCF_000951035.1. Lineage (NCBI taxonomy): Eukaryota > Metazoa > Chordata > Mammalia > Primates > Cercopithecidae > Colobus > Colobus angolensis. Next base: position 548,878 of record NW_012117121.1, read on the forward strand.
CTGGCTGGGTCCCCCTTGGTTTTTCGTGCTGGAACATCCCCACCAGAGCCTCTCTGCCGTAACTGCCAGCTGCTCTCACCGAGTGCTCAGCCGGCAGAACAGCTTTCCCTTCTCACCCAGAACTTAGATACCTATTTTTTGTTTCATCTGCATTTGGTCTTCTCTGTTTTGACTCTTTAACTGCAGTAACCTGGCTGTGGCTGCTCAGGTTCCCCTCATCATGACCCTTGGTGCCCTTCCCTGTCCGCCCTCCAATGCCACATACACACCGACAACCCATCCTTCCACTCGGAATGTTTTTACCACCTATCCTGATCTCTGAAGGTAGGGTTAGGGCTACTTAACCTCTGTTCCCACTCCCCTGCAAATGGGTGGTTGTGGGAAGTGAGCAGCCATCTCCCTGTGTGATGTTTTTTTTTTTCTCTGATTCACTTTGCCATGTTTCCTTCACATCCAGATCCCTGTCGGTGTTAGTTCCACTCTTGGTCTTTCACGCTCCCCTTGCCTGTGGAACATTGTCTGGTCCTAGCTGTGGTTCCCATTGTTCCCCCTTCACCCTTCTCTGTTAACCTTGTGCCTGTCTCCTGTATGATCACATCACCAAAAAGGGGGAGGGGGGAGAAGACTTTTTTTTTGGCCATTTTGTAATCGTATAAAAATAGTAGACAACTGCTTAATGGTTGGGGTTTTTTCACAATTTTCAACATTAGTGATTTTTTTTTTTTCTGTTTGCAAGTTAAAGGGTTTGTCATTGTTTCTTTAAAAAAAAATACAGTAATGCACCATATCCCTATGCATAAAGTGCTTCTTCTATTTATAAGGTTGAAAATTCTGAATAACCCTTTTAGCATTGAAAAAAAAAAACAAAAACAAAAAATGAAAAAAAAATTGTATTTTGTAAATATTTTCTTTTCCTGCTTTGGAGCTGTGTAATGGCAGCGAAACATGTAGCTGTCTTTGTTCTATAGAAATGCTTTTCTTCAGAGAAGCTGATCTTTGTTAATGTCTTGATTCTGTTCGCAAAGCACAGACTAGTGCTTAAAAAAAAAAGAAGGAAAAATTGAAAAAAATAAAAAAAAAAGTTACAGAATGCTGTGTACCAGGCCTTTGACGTACTGAACTGTGTATGTATGGTAGTGTTGGCAGCCTCGGAGCTGGCTCTCTGGCGCCGTTCTTTGGGGTACTCTGACTTGCTCTATACCTTGGAAAATCTCCATTCTGTCTTGTGGGAATGCTGCAGGTTCATCTGATGGCCACCGGAGAGAGAATAGTGGTGGCTTTTCACTGAGGGTAAGGGCTGCCAGGAGGTGAGGGGATCTGCATTGATCGTCTCCTTTTTCTTTTTGTTGAGTGAAAGGAGTTGGTCCACTTTCTCTCTAGTGAAGTCAGCTGTATGATATTTTCTGTCCATTCTAAATTGCTATTTAAAGGAGATTTTGCTTCTCTCCATTAAATTTTTCTGAAGTTTGGTGGGGGTCAGTGAGATACATAATTTGCGTAGAGCCTGGGTTGGTTCTTGCCTGCTGCCTGAGATTATAGCATCTTTCTTCTGAGGAGGTTATATGCTTCGCTTTTTTTCACTTTTTGAGATGGGATCTTGCTCGATGGCCCAGGCTGGAGTGCAGCGGTGCAATCTTGGCTCACTGCAGCCTGGATCTCCTGGGCTCAAGAGATCCTCCCACCTGAGCCTCTCCAGTAGCTGGGGCTGTGGGCTTGTGCCACCATACCCAGCTAATTTTCGTGGGTTTTTTGTGGAGATAGTGTCTCACTATGTAGCCTAGGCTGGTAGGTGCTTTTCTTTATACAAGATGAGTAAGTGGGTGGGGCTGGTTCTCCCTCTGCTCTTCTTTGCATGGCAGTCAAGCTGAAACAGCCAGTGAGGCTGTCTCTTGTGGCTCTGAAAGCCATGCTTTCTGAGATAGCACTTCTCTTTTGCGGGCCTGTTGCTGCTTCTGTTGCCGCAGTTAAAATCTGTTCTGCTTAAACATCTGCCTGCAGTGGCAAACACATCAGGAAGATCAAAGAAGAGTAGTATTTTGAAACAATCTAAGGATTCAGTATCATGACCTTGGACGTAGTTACTAAGGAATAATATTGATGGATTACTGTTTTGGTTCTGTTTTCCTTTGTGGCATTGCTAGGAGGACGCTATCTGGTATCCCTATCTTGGTTTAGCAGAAATGCTCCTCAATCTATAATAAGGTGCCAAAGGAAAGAAGGTGGCAGCTCTGTAAACCTAGCAGGAATCTAAGCTACTCATTAAGCTGATTGGCTTGGTGTTCTGCTCCAGCCCCAGGCCTCTGGACTAAATTTCCAGGGACGAAAGATCCCATATCTTCATCCCCAACCTCAGGTTTGCTACACTGGCACTGGTCTTGCAAACTGAGTGCCGCATGATGAGGTCAGCCACAAGGCTTTGTATTGCCCTTTGAATTGGACTGGGATGGTTTGCCAGCATCACAATGAGAGAATCAGCTGCAAATGAGCAAGTCTGAGAACTCTCAACCTTCAGGGCCCCAGAGAGAGCTGTTAATCCTGATGTCCAGCTTTTAATAATATTGTCATTTCCTGTTCTGGGCTAAATTCTCTAAGGGTGAATGGGAGAGAACTTAAAAAATAGACATTGTATATCACTTTCTTGTCCTTGGAATTCATGAATGGAGACCTTATTTAATCAGAGTAATAACTTTATTTCCAAATTCACTTTTACGGCAACAGTCAGTGTAAATCATTTGTTAAAACACACAATACACTATATAGACATTCACAGACAGGAAGCTAAGCTAAGATGATTTCATGTCCCTCCCCCCACCCTCACAATTACCGAAGAAATCATGGGACTTGCAAGTGCCAGAAATTGTCCTGCTCAACATGGCAAACTCATGGGGCTAAGTCTATTAGGAGGTGAGACTCTAGGCCAGTGCCCAGGGTAACCCTTTTCAAAGCTGAAGAGAAATCAGAAGTCTTACGAAGCCACAGGTCTGTAGATGGGACAAGCTGGTGATCACCTCTGCCCTCGCCCTGACCTCGTGGCTTTACTTGGAGCTCCAACAAAGATGAGGAGGGGGAAGTGAGTGATCTTAGCTGCCAGAAGCACAGGCTGTGTCTGGAGCCAGTGTGAGAGATGACACAGAGGTGCCAACGGCTTAAAAGGAAGGATGCCTTAGGGAGTCTTAGGGAGGCATGACTGTGGGTTTAGGACCCCTGAAAGGGCAGTAGGCCAAAGCAACCAGATGTCCGTATTGCTACGCCTGCACCTGGCTGGGGAGGGAATGGGGAACTAGCCAGCTGCCTGGGAAAGGCTGGCAGTGGAAAAGAGAAACCCCAAGGGTCTCTAACCCCGTGGCTGCTCCCTCCCTTTAGCAAATGTGGTTGAAATCATGAAAAGGGTTACGAGGCAATTTAAGTGCTGCACCCCAAGATCTCCCTTTACCCATGTTAACTATCTTACACATTCCTCCCCCCTCCCCCCATAGCACAATAAGCAATAGCAAACAGGATACAGTCTCACCATTGAAGTCAATTTAAATGGAACTATTGATAAAGTGAGTCAACAGCTTGAAGGAGCCGGCATACATACCCTATCTAGCCCACCCACGGACACTGGCTCTGCAGGTGGGAGAAGTGAGGGGAGGGGAGGAGTGCCCAGCCCTGGGGGGATTGTCATTTGAGGTCACAAGCCAGTGTGCCTTTGCAATTTATCTGCCAGCACTGATCACCCTAAACCATGATCTTAGGCTGGCCCCAAGAGCCTGCCCCACAAGGGGGAGATCCCAGAGCCTACCGTATAAGGCCCACAGTGCTGAAGAGTAGGGCGCACAAGAACTTCAGGAAGAGGAACCGAGGTACGTGAAAAATGCAGCCGAAACTGTTGGCAGTAATGAGGGGGGCATGTCTCTAACCACCACCAAATCTCTACCCCACATTTCCTCCTTATTTTCAGATCCCTTATGAGAATTGCTGGGACTTAGCGAACAGCAGGGAGCCTCCTGGTGGAGAGTTCTGGGCCCAGAAACTTCTTGCGGGGAAAGCTCTAGCTGCACACGAAGTCGCCAGCCCTAGGGGATGCCCTGGATTTCTACTGCCAAGTCCCCCAGGGTTGCCTTTAACTGTACCCAAACCAGAAGTGGCAGAATTGAGCCTGAGGCTGCCAAGTTTCTTTAGGCAGCAATTTTTTGCAAAGGCGGCTTCCCTTTTCTCATGGCAGCAGATGGAGTTTGTGCAAGGCCAGTGGGCTGAGGTGCTCTGGTCAAGGCTTTGGGAACAGTGCCTCCCGACTTATCCTTCCTCAGGCAGGCAGCTCGGGCCTCCGGAGCAGATCCAGGATAGGCAATGCATCCCAATCCCTGCTGTGGTCGCGGGGCCCTTGGTGGGAGGCTGGGCTGCCCCTCCAGAGGGCGAGCTTGGAGAGGAACCCAGCCTGAGGGGTGGCTGAGGCTCGTGGAGCTTCTGGGAGCTGCAGATCCCCCCAGCTGGCGCTGGCTTCCTTTTTCTTGTGATGCAGGAGTTGTAAGCCTCCTTTAGGACTGCTGTGGGACTTCGGGCTGTGACCAGAGAGAACCATCCTCGTGCCGCAAGCCAGACCAGCCACAAGACCTACTCTCTGCCCTGACACAGGGAGCCCCAAGGGGAAGTAGGGAAGGAGACATCATCGCTTCAGTCCTAATCCTGTGCTTCAGGCCTTCTTCACAGCTGAACGGCCTCCTTAGATGCCAGAATCTGGTCTCTGTTGGGTCCCGGATGCTGAGGAAAGCCTTTCAAACCTTGGGAGGCCCCAGCAGGGCGGCGCCACACAGGCCACACGCATCCCAGCGTGGGGGTGGGAGACACCTTGTGAGGGTGGGTTAGAAACCTCTTTACAAGCATTTCAAGATACATGCGTCCTTTTTTTTTTTTTTTTTTTTCTTTTCACTATCATAGTCACTCTGGTGAATCCAAGCATAAACAGACAAATCCAACTACAACGCAAAGGGTGCAGATGGGGAGGGCAGGGCAACATCTATGTATATGTTCAGCTGCTCCAGCAGAACAGACAGCATGGCTTCCAGCTGGGACTGGGGAGAAAGAACCATTTCGAAGTGGGTGTGTTCCCCTTTTTGGGGTGTGGAGGGCTGATTCTATGCAGGTGGAGCTGAGCAGCGGGCTGGGCTGTCTGGGAGTCTGGCAGCCACAAGCTGGGGTGGAAGTGGGCGACTGTGGGCCTGCCTTGGGTGCCTTGCCCGCCCATCCTGGTGCCGTCACCGACAACCAGGACACCCAGCCTCCTGCTGCGGGCTCAGCACAGGAAGGGGCCAGGCCTTCTCGGGGGAAGGGGCTCTCTCTACGCCAACAAGGCAGAGACACCTAGGGAGACACCTAGGCTCATAGCTGAGCAGTGACCTGGCTCACCTCTGTGATGGGAGGAGGAGGCAGGGCACCGCATCAGGTCATGAGATTCGTGGTGAGGGACCCAGTTGGATGAGTGGAACTGAGAGTGAGAGGCTGGGATCCCACTCTTGTGCCTGGACTTCACCTTCCCTTAATTTCACCCTCAGTATGGAGTAGGTGCCTCCCGCAGCCAACCAGGGTCATTACTGAGAAGGGGGGTGGTGAGGCTGGGAATTCGGACATTGTGATGTGATAAGGGGTATAGGCAGTGACTGGGTTCTCATGGCAGACAACAGCACAGTGGGGCAGACAGGGGTGACTGCAATGGCCGTGGGAAGGACAGGGGGCTCGGGACCTGCCTCCCAGACCCCTGCACGCTCCAGAGATGCCGCTGGCCCAGGCTTGGAAACAGGTGGACGTCTCCCAAGAGGCACAAGTCCTTACAAAGAGAACTGGTTAGCCCTAAAGTCCCAGGTCTGCAAAGTGGCCAAAATCATGGCTGCAGTTCCAACCTTCAGAACTCAATAAAACAGGGTTTCTGTGGAGCAGAGAGAAGCCCCTCAGCTCAGGCCCCCTACCCTGCAGGAAGGGAGGAAGAGGCCAGCGCCCTCCGACATCAAGGTCAGTCCTTTCCAAGGAGGTCATCCACGGGGTGCCACCCTCCCGCCAGCTTGCCTTCTCTTCTTACCCGCCGTCCCTTCTCCCACAGGCTGCCCTGCAGAGGGTGGCACACCAACTCGCAGCAGGCCCTGGCCACCAAGGACAGGCAGCCGCTCAGTCTGAGACACAGCAGGTGGCGGAGGCCTTGGCCCTCCCAGTGGCGCGGAGGAGGGCATCTCCTCTCTGGCATGTGGCTTCCTCTCCCACTCCCCCTTCTCATCCTTCCTCTCCCCTCTGCCCAGCCCCTGCCCTGGCCTCCCCTGTGGCCTCCCGCCCCACCCCCACCCGTCACACTCACACAAGGCTGACATCGTCTGCCTGTGGCTCCACAAACACACCAAGTTTCAAATCCTTTGTTGCTGCCGCTGCCTCTGTGACACCCCCACGATGGGGCCAGAGGCGGTGGGCACCCCTAGTCCCTTGCAATCCCCCCGAAGCAGCTTTCAGAGCCTCTCCTTCTCCCTCTTCTACATGGAGGGGGAAAAAAAAAGAATCAAAAGGAATTGCCCGAGGAAGTGTTGGGTGTGGCCATGTTTTTGAATGTTTTTTAAAAAATATTTTATTATTAGCCCACCAATCAATTTGGAAAGATGCAATTTGCTCTTATTCCCATCACTGATTTTGAAGTCCCGAGCCAAAGCCGAGCGATAAAAGCAGGTTAAGTGATGAACCGAACTGCGAGGAGCAGCTGGGGGCAGAGGGCGGGGCCGGGTCATTATTCTTTTTTTTTCCACACTCTCACTCTCTCTTCTCTCCACGATTATTGACCGCCCCGGGGGCCTGATCACAAACCCTGCTTGGCCAGGGAGGCAGACACCTCGTCGGCTAGCGTGGCGAGCTGGGGCGAGTCTACCATGTCGATGCTGCCGGTGGAGGAGACATTGCTGAGGTGCCGTGGAGACGTGTCCCCAGACACCACCGGCGACTTGTACACGATTTCCGCCCCGTGGTCTGTCTTGGCTTTGGCGTTCTCGCGGAAGGTCAGCTTGTGGGTTTCAATCTGCAAGGAGAAGAGGAAGGGAGGGAGGGTGAGATGAAGTGCCAGAGAAAGACCAGCCCTGCCAACTGCCCTGCCAGCCTGGCCCACAGTGCCAGGGACTGTTTTTTGTTTGTTTTTGAGACAGGGTCTTGCTCTATTACCCAGGCTAGCGTGAGGTGGTGCAATCTCACCTCACTGCAGCCTCAACCTTCCAGGCTCAGGTGATTCTCCCACCTCAGCCTCCCGGGTATCTGGGATTACAGGTGCATGCCACCACACCTGGCTAATTTTTTGTATTTTTAATAGAAACGGGGTTTCACTATGTTGCCCACGCTAGTCTCGAACTCCTGGACGGAAGCAATCCGCCCGCCTCGGCCTCTCAGAGTGCTGCCATTACAGGCGTGAGCCACTGTGCCTGGTCAGAAGCTGTTGTTTTTATTGTCTTCCAATTCGTAATCCCTGTGCCCGCTCCTCCCCTGACCTGCCTCCCGGGCACCCAGGTACCCTCCCCAGAGACAGTGATCATTTTAAGTTTCTTGTGTACCCTGCAGAGATGTTCCACACATAAACAAACACATGTGTGAGTGTGTGTGTACACAGGCTGCTTAGCATTCCGTCACCACGGCTGTATCCAAAGGCGTCTGCTCCTCTGTGGATGGATGCGTAGGCTGCTCCCACCTTTAGTGATTACAGGCAACGGTGTGTATGAACAACCTCGGATAAATAACCCTGAAGGAACATCATGTCACACACCTGTAAGTGTGTCCTAGAAGTGGCGCTCTTAGGTCAAAAGGCATGCGCATTTTCTTCTGATAGATATTGCCAGATTGCAAAGGCAAATGTGGAAGGAGAAGCTGGAGAAGATCAAGGATGTCTCCGAGAGCCACAGATGCCCAGACATGAGCCACACACATTCCTCCTGTTTGCCAGTGACTTGATGAATTTGGAGGGGCAGCAACTGTGGGCAGCACTGGCAGGTGGGCCACAAAACATGACATGACAAAGGCCTTTTTATGTGTGGGTGGGTGGATGATGGGTGATTTAGGATGGAGTCTGTCTAGCAACTTATCTATCCATTTGTTATACATCTATCAACCAATCAATCAATCAATCATCTACCTATCTTTCTACTTGCCCAGGCTGGCCTCAAATTCCTGGGCTCAAGCAATCTTTCCCACCTTAACCTCCCGAGCAGCTGGGACTACAGGCTCATGCCACCGTGCCTGGCTGAAGCCCTTTTGAAAGTAGAGAAACACGTGACCTAGCCAGGAGCCCCAAAGGGTACCAGGAAACGCAGAAGCAGAAAGCGTTCACTGGAGAAGGGAGCAGCGCACAGCAATTCCTGATGACCCTGAAGCGGCCGACAAGGTTATTCTCAGCCCTTGTTGGGTCCTAGGCTCTTTGAGCATCTGGTAAAGCCAAAAATATGTGTGCACATGTCCACCCACACTCACACCCACACAGCCATTTTCCATATAATTGTAGGAGTCCATGGGTCCAGGCTGAAGGGCCCCTATTGCAGCAGGCTTGAATGGGCATAGAGAAAACCAGGCTCCCGTTTAAGCTAGATGCATATTTTGTTCATTTGCGGTCACTACTTTGAAAAACAGATTGTTCTCTATTAGTGTATTTTCTTTTTCTTTTCTTTTCTTTTTTTTTTTTTAGACAAAGTTTCACTCTTGTCACCCAGGCTGGAGTGCAGTGGCGCAATCTCAGCTCACTGCAACCTCCACCTCCCGGGATCAAGCAATTCTGCCTCGGCCTCCCGAGTAGCTGGGACTCCAGGTGTGCACCACCACACCCAGCTAATTTTTGTATTTTTTGTAGAGACGGGGTTCTGCTGCATTGGCCAGGCTGGTGTCGAACTCCTGATTTCAGGTGATCTGCCTGCCTTGGCCTCCCAAAGTGCTGGGGTTACAGGCGTGAGCCACCATGCCTGGCCTGTTACTGTATTTTCTTGAAAGACCATTTAATACAGGCTTTGATAAAAATATTTATGTTAATGTTTTTTGAAGTGTTTTTTAAGAGAAAGGTGACATTCCTGGGAATGTCGAAAAATCCCCAAACTGAAAGGAACCCAGGAGGCTGGTGGTGTGCCCCACTGCTTGTTAGCAATTTTTCTCAACACACGGAAAACAGGGAACTAATGCTGCGGGGATCCCTGGGACCAGGATGGTGTTTCCTGAGTAGGGGCAGGGCCCTGCCCACCCTTCCTGAGCCATCACATGGACGAGTTGGAAACAGAAGGAGCCAAGAAGCCGAGACTCAGCATGACTCTAACTCAGGTTCTTAGAGGACTGCAACGCACCAGGAACCTTCCAGAACATTGTTTTTTTTTGGGGGGGTCTCACAACCACCCTGGGACGTAGGTACAGCATTTCCATTTCATCTTGCTGAAGGAGAAATTGAGGCTGAGAGGATTTGCGGATCTTGACTCTCCAAGCAGAGTCAAGCCCAGAGCTCTTCCTAACACAGAGAAGCTTCCAGAGACTGCAGGGGGCCTCCCTTCACCCAGGAAATCGCCAATGCCCATGCCCCTATCCCGACCCACTCGGTCAGACTGTGGGGATGGGGCCAGGCCCAGGTATCTTTAAAGTGCCCCAAGGCTGGGAGGCCCTGCCTTAGACCAGGGGAGGCCTGGGTGGTGGAAACAGCAGAGAAGCTTACTGCTTCCTCAGATAACTGGGCCCGGCCCCCACATCCCTTGAGGCGGGCAGCCTCCTGGTCCCTCCCTGTTTTCTCACTTTGGATAGTGACCCAGGCACTGAAAAGTATCCCTGTGTCCTGCATGGCACAACCTGAGAGCTCTCGGCCAGCTACGGGCCAGTGCCCTCGCCAGCCTCAGGGCCTGTCTGGAGGTGAGGTCTGCCCCAGGCCACAGTTTACAGCATCTGCGGCAAGACTGTATCAGCAAACACTTCTCACAAAACTACATTGTTAGATATTTATCACAAACACAAGATGAGGGTGCCCATCTGTTCAGAACCAGATGCAGTGGCAAGAGGGGAGGACGGAGACTGACCAGGGCAGGGGTCTCTCAGCTGCCACCTGAGTGGCCTAGTGAAAAGACAAACTGGCTGCCACTTCCACCCAGCTGGGCCACCTTGAGAAGCACACTTTCTCACGCTGAGCTGGGTCTCAGATCCTACACCCTTTCTGGGACGCCCCTGATACGGTTTGGCTGTGACCCCACCCAAATCTCATCTTGAATTATAGTTCCCACAATTCCTACATGTTGTGGGAGGGACCTGATGGGAGAGAACTGAATCATAGGGATGGGTTTTCCCCGCCCCTATGTTCTCATGAGAGTGAATAAGTCTCCCGAGATCTGATGGTTTTATAAAGGGGAGTCCCCCTGCACAAGCTCTCTTCTCTTGTCTGCCACCATGTGAAAACAAGCCTTTCACCTTCCACCACGACTGTGAGGCCTCCCCAGCCACGTGGAACTATAACTCCATCAGACCTCTTTCTTTTGTAAATTGCCCAGTATCAGATATGTCTTCATCGGCAGCATGAAAACGGACTAATACAATCCTTTTCCCTCCACCACTCCCCAGTCAGCTCCTGGGAGACCCTGAAGGTTGGAAAGTGAGCCACTCCCAGAACTTCAGGCTGGGTGTGGGCAGGAAACCCCAGAGGGTGCTTGGCTGCACTTCTGCAGAAGAGAAGCAGCAGCTACCAGACCGCATCCTGTGCCAAGCCTAGACAGATCTCACTTAGCGCCACACACACCCTCACTGCACAGACACCCACAGCAAGACCTGGAGACCAGAAACTGCTGGGGACACCAAGGCCCCAGGAGCCTCGTGTGGACACTTCCACGACAGACAGGCAGAGGCTTTCCTGAAATCAGGATCTCAGCATCATTGTTTTGCTCTAAGTGCCTAGTAACCCATTTAGAAAATTAGGTTATGTTCCCATGTGTTCTTGGTGCGCCACAGGTGACTGGGGATGTCCGCTTCCTTTTTTAGTTGTCTGCAAACATCAGGGCCTAGGACAGTGGTTCTCATTTTTTTTTTTTTTTTTTTT
>NW_012117121.1:560737-561401 GCF_000951035.1 Colobus angolensis palliatus
TCCCATGCTGTTCTCATGATAGTGAATAAGTCTCATGAGGTCTGATGGTTTTATAAATGGGAGTTGCCCTGCACACGCTCTCTTGCCTGCTGCCATGTAAGACATGCCTTTGCTTCTCCTTTGCTTTCCACCATGATTTTGAGGCCTCCCCAGCCATGTGGAACTGTGAGTCCATTAAACCTCTTTCCTTTATAAATTACGTAGTCTTGGGTACGTCTTTATTAGCAGTGTGAGAATGGACTAATACGGAGACCCTGCCTCAAATACATAAAAATAAATAAAAACAAAAACTCCAGCAACCGAGCTGCGCCTGAGACCAGTCAGTCAGCCTCTCCAGGTTGGAGCCCAGCTGTGAAATGTGCTAAAGCTCCTGGTGAAGGTGATTGAGACAGGCAGTCGAGACCCACTGGATGCTGCTGAGGGCCCACATCCAGCCAGTCAACACAGAAGCCTCTGTTTTCCTCCTCTGGGAATTGGACCAGTCTTTGTCCACTCGACTTGATTAATGCCCATACCCAAGTGCAGCATCCAACCCGCCCTGCCCCCTTTACCTTTTTATTTCCTCCGCCAGGGACATGGGTGATATTGTCCAGGGACCCGATCTTCGACTGCACTCTGTCTTTGAAGTCCAGCTTCTCAGATTTTACTTCCACCTGGCCACCTC
>NW_012117121.1:563446-569620 GCF_000951035.1 Colobus angolensis palliatus
CGGATCTCAGCTCACTGCAAGCTCCGCCTCCTGGGTTCACGCCATTCTCCTGCCTCAGCCTTCTGAGTAGCTGGGACTATAGGCGCCCACCACCTCGCCCGGCTAATTTTTTGTATTTTTAGTACAGATGGGGTTTCACCATGTTAGCCAGGATGGTCTCGATCTCCTGACCTCGTGATCCTCCTGCCTTGGCCTCCCAAAGCGCTGGGATTACAGGCGTGAGCCACCGCGCCCAGCCAAGAACATGTGCTTTCTTTCTGCGCCTGCCTTATTTGACTTCACTCCCGCCTCACCTTGTCTTGGCCAGCATGGCCTGGGCAGGAGCAAGCTGGAGCCACCACGCCTCCTGGGCTCCCGCAAGTTCCACACTCAACTCTCCTTGACGGTCTACCCAACAAATCCTTTCCAGCCCCTTCCGAAGTCTGGGGCAGTTCCAGCCTCACCAGGACTCCTCCACCACATGCACCTTCCCATCCCAACCCTCGCCTTCCACAGGGCTACCTGGTTTATGATGGATGTTGCCTAATGAGCCACACTTGGAGGTCACCTTGCTCAGGTCAACTGGTTTGTAGACTATTTGCACCTGGAGATGAGAGAGGAGCAAGAAGAGGAGAGGCAGAGAGAGAAGACAGAGAGACAAAGAGGATAAAATGGGATTATTTTATTAAGGGTGTAATGCAATGAGAAGCAGCTGTGTAAGCCCAGGCCCTGATTGGACAGTGGTTCCCAGCTGCCATGAGGAGTGCACCCTATTCAGGGTGGAAAAATGTGTTGTCGAAATTCTGCCAACCCTGCCCCAGGGGAGCTGGGGACTGTGGGATTGGAGTGTCTTCAATCCCTGCAGAACAAAAGAGCCTCTGGGAAAAACAGGGACCCGTTGTCATTGTGCAAGGCCCAGACATTTGCTCAGCAAAGGCTTAAGGGTAAAAAAGTCACTCCTTTTCCTAACATGAAATTGACAGATCACAATCAGACATGAAGAAAAAAGTGATCAATATGATGAGTATGCACAGCATCTGAAAAATCTTGCTGGAAAGGCAGGAGTGCGGGATCTGCTGGGCCTCAAAGAGGGGAGGCGCTGTGAGGGTCGATGTGGGGGCTTTATTCCAGGAAAAGCTTCCACGGACAGCACTAGAGCAAAGACGGTCAGTAAGCAGGACCCAGCGGAGTTCAGCAGCTCAGACGTGAGAGCCAGCGGGCACCTGCACACTCAGTGTCCTGGGCATTCCTGTCTTTAGCAACAGGAGCAAAGCAACACCAACAGGGTGGGTAGGCGGCACAGCAGAAACCAACAGATTGAATGTCTCAGCAAGCTCGAGCGGACACAGACACACATGGGGAGGCCTGTGGGATCCAGGGCACCGCTCCCTCAGGGAATGACAGTCCTGAGCTGCCAGCTGATCTCAGTCCAAGAGCCAGCTCCCCTGGGGGGCACCCTGTGGGGACTCCGAGTGGCAGACAGATAGGTCCCCCAGAGGCAGGCATCTATGAAGCCGTGGCTGTGTGTGGCCTGGGGGGCGGGTCACTGACTGACATTCCTGGAGTCCTCAGGGCCTCCAGCAGTGGCCTTGTGTGGGTCACCTGAGGGTGCAGCCACCTCCCACCTATCAGTCAGTTCCCGAGGAAGCCCTGCCCTGGAGCTGCCTGGGAGACAGCTGGCTTCATGGCTGAAGATGGTTTATCAAGGCCACCAAAAAACAAGGTGCAGTGGGGGCAGTGGTTTCTGCTTCTACTTAGGTCTAAACTGGAACCATCCCAAATTATTTTAATGTCAGCTGGCATGCGCTCTTTATGGATGGGGAGTTAACTGGGGCAGAGATGGCTGAGGCCCATGTGTGTCAGGGCGGACATGATCTGTGGCAAGGACGTGGGGGCAGGGAGGATGGACGATGCGCGGCCTGGGTTGGAGAGAGCCATGCTCTGAGGCCGGCGCCGAGGGGGTGGCCCAGGGCTGAGGGAGGTGGAAGGACATGCTGGTATGACCAGGTTCTCCTTCCCTCTTCCCTCTTCCCTCTGGCCTTGGTGAGGTAACTCGTGAGAGGGGAGCGGGGCTGGGACAGGGACCAGGGAATGGCCAGACAGGAGAGGAGTAGATGGCAGGGGGAGCCAGGGTGGTGGTCAAGATACCTGGAGGCCAGGGAGGAGGACGGCAGGTCCTGCAGAACTTCCAGGGCCCAGCCAGGAGGAAGAAGGGTCCCAGGTGGAGAAGGAGCAGGGCCAACCCGCTGGGAAGGGGCCCCCAGGCTGGGGAGAGACTAGGGCCGCCTAGCCCTAGCCGCCGCCAAGGATCCAGTGCCCCCAGATGCCAGGGGCTGGCATCTCTTCTCACCAGGAGAAAGGCTTCCTGTGAAGGCGCTCAGAGGGTGGTGCTCAGCCCTGGCTCTCTGCCAGGTCACAGGCTAGCCCACAGATGAGCACAGCGCGGGTCACAGGCTAGCCCGCAGACAAGCACAGCGCAGGACACACGGGCGGGCCCCAGGGAGGTCCCGGATGTCCTGGGCACTGCAGCGTCTTTGGGCATCAGCTACCAGAGGGGTTGGCCACGCAGCCCATGCGTGCTCTCTCCCCAGCTCCGCCTCAGCAGCGCAGTCTCCACCAGGCCACCAGACTCGACTTCAACCAGAAAGCACATGGCCTTCCTCCTCTGGCCGAGCCCACTTCGAGGAAGCCACAGAACCAGGATCAAAGCTCAAATAGCTGAAAACAGCAATCCCAGGAACAAGGACCCGGGCAGGGGTGGGGGCGGCACACACCTCTTTTGTCCCCTCACAGCACACAAACTGGGGCGACAGGAGAGCAGGGCGTGGGAGACAGAGGAGACACTTAGCAGACACTGGTGAGGAAGCGTTAGTAAGCCCCATGCAGCAGCCGCAGGGCAAGCGCTTGCTACTTGTGGGACTCAAGGGGCCTCAGGGCAGAAGCCAGGATCCAGGTGCTCAGTGCAGGAAGCAGCAGCACATTGCAAGAATAAACCCTCTGGGCTGGATGCGGGTGGCTGCCCCAGGCCAGGCATTTTCCGGAGACAGCCCGCCCCGGAGCCACAGCAGTGTCCTGGTACTGCCAGCCAGGGTCAGGTGATTGCTCTCAAAAATCAACGCCTCCCTTGGAGTGGACCTCGAGGGTCTCATACCTCCAGCTCCCCAGGGTGTTAACAGTTTGCTTTCAGCTCACCAAGACTGCTGGTGGGAGAGGAGCCTCTGGTGCCCCGTGGACACAGACCAGCCAGGGGGTGATGAAGCCTCAGCTCACCGGGTGAGTCAGTGGGACTTGAGGATCTGAGTCCTGAATCTCACCAGGGACATTTAGAGGACGCCAAATCTATTTATTTTAAAATTATTATACCATTGTTTTTTGAGACAAAGTCTCACTCTGTTGCCTCAGTTGTGCAGTGGCGCGATCATGGCTCCTTACAACCTCCACCTCCCGGACTCAGGTGATCCTCCCACCTCAGCCTCCCAACTAGCTGGGACTACAGGTGCACACCACCACACCTGGGTAATTTTAATTTTTTTTTGTAGAGACAGGGGTCTCACTGTTGCCCAGGCTGGACTTGAACTCCTGGGCTCAAGCGAACCTCCCGTCTTGGTCTCCCAAAGTGCTGGGATTACAGGCATGAGCCACCGCTCCTGGCCAGAGGCAGCCAAATCTAAAAGAGCCAAAAGCAGCATTTATCTGCCACACCTCAGCGCTGGGCAGAGGGACCTGTCACACTTTGGTTTGGCTCTTTGCATCTGGAGTCTCTGCCAGAGGGTGGTGCAGGCTAAGCATAAGTTGGAGGCTTAGGAATCCGCTCCTGCCTTGAACACAGAGGAGGCGCAGCTGAGCAGGAAGGTAAGACCTTGGTGTCCACTCATCAGAACAAACGGGTCACCTGTCCACAGTGGAGCCAGTCAACGTCAACCTGCCCAGGTGTCGGGGGAGGAGGCAGCAGCCCAGTCTCAGGTGCCACCACCTTCAGCCCAACTTTCAATGGGCTATGGGGCTCCTGGGGACAGGGCTGGGTGTGAGTGGAGGGAAACCTTGACAGGTATTCTCAGCTTCCCAGGCAGGGGCCGGAGAGAGGGTCCATCATCCGCCCTGTTCTGTACGCGCAGCCTGCACGGTACGGTCTAGGGGACCCAGAAATGCTGGGACACCCCCTCCTAGAACATGAGGAGGGGGCTTCTGGGAACAGTTGACTGTGTGAGGGAATGTGGGGAGCCGGACTACATTCACCCGGGGGGCGCAGCCAGATCCTGAGAGCCCAAGAAGGATTTATTCTATGCAGTGTCTCGCAAGTGTACGCACTCACGCCACTTCCTAAAAATTCAAGCCACAGCACGGCGCATGGGACGTGTGAAGGTACTCACACTGCCGCCTCCTGGGACGTGTTTGATATTATCCTTTGAGCCACACTTGGACTGGACGTTGCTAAGATCCAGCTTCTTATTAATTATCTGCACCTTTGACAGCCAGAAAAAAGGATGAGTGACATGTCACCCTGGACCCGCCTGCTTACTCGCAAGGACGCCTCCACTTTCAGTGAGTGACATGCGTCACCCTGGACCCGCCTGCTTGCTTGCAAGGACGCCTCCACTTTCGGACTTGGCAGAGGCAGTCTGGGGAGTGGCGGGAGACTGAGTCACACCCCAGGGGAGCTGAAGGGACAGAGAGAGGGCTGCCCCAAAGGCATCCCAGAACTGTGAGTGACTCCCCGCAGGCTTTACGAAGCTGGGATTGCAGGTCCTCAGGGGCAGGGACTCACTTCACAAAAGGATGGCATCGTCAGGCCTGAACCCCAGCGGGGAGCGTTCACCAGCCTGGGGTCAGTGAAAAACGTGTTAGGCCACACTGATGAGTGAGTAACAGGAAGTTTCCCGGCATCTCCACTCACACCTGGCTAGACCCACCGGAACATTCCCAGAGAACTTCCTGCGGCTGTTCTCAAGCCTGTCGGGCATCGCAATCACCTGTGGATTTTTAAAATCTCAGACCCCAGCCCTAACCTCGAATTCAAATCTGGAGGAGTCTTTCCAGTCCCTCTAGTTTTGAAAAGTTCCCCTGGTGATTCTGACACACAGCCAGGTTTGAGAAGCCCTGATCCCGCAGGCAGAACACAGGCCGCTTTGTGGGGAAGACAAATGCGGGGTGTCCTCTCTGTAAGAGGGCTCTGTCCCTGCAAGGGGGCAGTGCCTTCTTCTTCCATCCACCCACCAGCCCCCTCCCACCCACAGTGCCACCAGGTGCCTAACGGAAGCTGAGCAAATGCTTCCGTGGGGCTTTTCTCAGCTATTCCATAAGCGGGGGTGGCCTGGATGGGTCTCCCACGACTGCATTTCTGGAAGGTTCTTTCTGTAGACACCCGGGAGGTATGAAAAATCAGCGTTTTGATGAGAAATGATTTTACCAATTTGCCTAAAAACTATGAAATAGAAAACCATGGTTTAGGGAGTTGGAAAAACTTGACATTTTATCCGCCAGATCAGTGAGAACGTCTTCCTCACCCAGTGACCTTCCCCTCAGGAACTCTGGAAACAGTGGTTTTTTTTTTTTTTCTTTGTGAGACAGGGTCTCACTTTGTCCCCCAGTCTGGAGTGCAGTGACACCATCACGGCATACTGCAGCCTTGACCTCCCTGGACTCAAGGGATTCTCCTACTTCAGCCTCCCAAGTAGCTGGGACCACAGGCACATGCCACCACACCTGGCAAATTTTTTGTATTTTTTGTAGAGATGAGGTCACGCTATGTTGTCCGGGATGGTCTGAAACTCCTGGGCTCAAGCAATCAGCCCACCTCGGCTTCCCAAAGTGCCGGGATTACAAACCTGAGCCACCGCGCCTGTAATCTCAGCACTTTGGTTTTTATTCATCTCAGATGTAAATAATTGCCAGGTGGAGATCCCAGTGAAGGACCAGCCATGCCAAGGCGGTTTCTGAAATCTTGAAAATGGCACCAAGAGCTCAGCGGCTCTTCTGAGAATGCTGGGTGGAGACGACTGCCCTGGAGGCCCCATCAGCCTGGGCTGTCAGGTCTGGGATTGGGACTCCAGCCTGGCTTCTGGTTCATCCCGTTTTTTTTCCCCTTAATTTTACTTGTCTGAATCTTCAATATGAATCAATATCCAACTCATCTCTTCATAATCTTTTATATTCCTTCAAACAGACTATGTATTTTTATTAGAAAATATAACAATT
>NW_012117121.1:570500-576270 GCF_000951035.1 Colobus angolensis palliatus
TGGCACGCAACTGTAGTCCCAGCTACTTGGGAGGTTGAGGCAGGAGAACCTGGGAGATGGAGGTTGCAGTCAGCTGAGATCACGCCACTGAACTCCAGCCCAGGTGACAGAATGAGATTTTGTCTCAAAAAGCAAAAAACAACAAAAGAAGTGATATCATATCCTAAGCATTCTCTATGGTCTACAGTCATCAGAAGCACTACGTTTAATAATATGTTCCATTCCATTTTGTGAATATTTTCCCCCTGCTATCCAACATTTGTATTGATTCCATTTTGTACTCCAATAATACAAACAGTCCTGCAGGAGCTGGATTTGATGCAAAGAAAAAAAAAATACAAACAGCCTCCCATGAACCTCTTTCTGAAAGGAGCTTTTTCCATATGATGGGTTATTTTCATAACACAGAGCCCTAGAATCGAATTTCTGGGTCAAAGTTATAAATATTCTAAAACCTCTCAGTACAACTCTCCACATGGCTTTCTAAAAGGGTTGCCTGAGTTTTCCCTGTGAGCCCTGGTGACAGAGCCAGCCTCATCATATTGCTGCCAGCACTGGGTGTTTACAACATTGTTTTGCTTATTTCTTTGACCAAAATAAAAGAAACTGCATTGCTGGCTTATCCTGCATCTGATTATGACTGAAATCGCTCCTTTACCCCTTTTGCTGACGGGTGTATTTTTTCTAACATACAAATATTTACATTTTAATTTATTTTTATTATTTATTCTTTTTCTTATTTTCAAAATAGAGACAGGGTCTCACTCTGTCACCCAGGCTGGAATGCAGTGGCGCCATTGTAGCTCACTGCAGCCTTAAACTCCTGGGCTCAAGCAATCCTCCTGCCTCGGTCTCCCAAGAGCTGGGACTACCGGTATGTGCCACCACACCCAGCTAATTTTTAAAAATTCTTTGTGGTGATGGGGTCTCAAACTCCTGGGCTCCAGTGATTCTCTCACCTCAGCCTCACAAAGCACTGAGATTACAGGTGTGAACCATGGTGTCCAGCCTACATTTGAATGTACTTATTTATGTGTGTTTTATAAATTTTTAATTTTAAATTTATATGGGTACATAGTAGGTGTATATACTTGTGGGGTACATGAGATATTTAGATACAGACATACATTGTGTAATAATCACATCAGGGTGATGGGGTATCCATCACCTCAAGCATTTATCATTTCTTGTGTTATGGACATTCCAATTACACTCTTTTAGTTGTTTTAAAATGTACTATAAATTCCTGTTGACTGTAGTCACCATGTTGTGCTATCCAGTGCTAGATCTATTCATGCTAACTATGTTTTTGTGCCCATTAACCATCCCCACTTTCTCCCTACTCCCCTCCACCCTTCTCAGCCTCTGGTAACCATCCTTCTACTTTCTATCTCCATGAGTTTAATTTTTAGCTCCCACAAATGTGTGAGAATATGTGAAGTCTGTCCTTCTGTCTGGCTTATTTCACTTAACATAATGTCCTCCAGTTCCATCCATGTTGTTTCAAATGACAGAATCCTATTCTTTTTCATGGCTGAATAGTACTCCATTGCGTATATGAACCACATTTTCTTTCTCCATTCGTCTGCTGATGGACACTCGGGTTGCTTCCAAATCTTGGCTATTGTGAATAGCGCTGCAATCAACACGGGAGCGTCCGACCTACATTTTTAGATACTCAAATTCTTCCTTTGTAATTCCTTCTCTGGTGTTTCAATGTACAATCCACTCCTCCCTTAGAGATGGATAAATCTCTAATGCCACATCATCTTTCTTGCCCACCATCTCCTCATTAAGGACGAGGAGGCCATGTGAGGCCCACAGAGGTTCTGCAATTTTCTCAGGTCAGAAGCAGCCACAGAAAAATCTAGATCTCAGAGTTCCTGTAGCCGCAGGCTACCTTTGTGACAACAAAGTTGTCCTGGGCTGTCCTCAAGGCTACAGCCTCATAAACCTAATAAAAACAATACTACTTTTTGGTGAACACTGAAATTCTCTCCTGCCAGCAAGGAGACACTGTGACAGTGCCTCAGCCCAGGCTGGAGCTGGGGGAGGAGGTGGGACAGGATTTCTCCTACTGCTTCTCAAGGAGTTGCTGTCACCCTTTGCACAAGTCTTTGAATCAATTCATGTCACCCTCCAATTTTAAGGAATCCCACATAAACTCCTTTGTGGATTTTTTTTTAATAAAAAATAGTTTTAATGGAGATGGGGTCTTGCTATGTTGCCCAGCCCAGGTCTCAAATTCCTGGGCTCAAGTAGTCCTCTGGCCTCAGCCTCTGTAGTAGCCTCAGCACCTGTAGGCTTGCTGATCATTTTTTATTCATAACTTTTCACTGGATAAGTCTTAGAAGAAGATTTGCGTGCTTTCAAAAAGGAGTGGGAACAGCTTAGAATTAGAAAACACTCAGAATAATAAAACAGGAAAACGTAAAGAGTAACATTAGAAGAAGGGGAGGGCATCAACACTGACAATTACAAGAGTGATCATTACATTTAGCTTTGAGCTTCCTGGAAGCCAAGGCAAAAAGGGAAATGTCATGGGTTACATAACTCTCCTTATCTGACAAAGGAAACTTACCAGTTTTTCAAGGAAGAGAACTTTGTTTTCTGTACTAATCCATAAAAGAAATTAAGCAAATGAATCAAAGGACATTAAGCAATAACTCAGTGTCTGCCACATACATAGAAATGTTTTTTCCAGCCAGGCGTGGTGGCTCACGCCTGTAATCCCAGCACTTTGGGAGGCCAAGACAGGCAGATCACGAGGTCAGGAGATCGAGACCATCCTGGTTAACATGGTGAAACCCTGCCTCTACTAAAAAATACAAAAAAATTAGCCAGGTGTGATGGCAGGCACCTGTAGTCCTAGCTACTCGGGAGGCTGAGGCATGAGAATAGCATGACCCCAGGAGGCAGAACTTGCAGTGAGCCGAGATCGTGCCACTGCACTCCAGTCTGGGCGACACAGTGAGACTGTCTCAAACGAAGAAACAAACAAACAAAAAACAAAAAAGAAATGTTTTTCCATGTGGCTTTTTCTTGTTCTAACCCCACAAAAAAGTCAACAGGCCTTTATGAGATTTTGCAATAGACACAAGGGTATTTACAAAGCAGACATGAACTACTGCCAATTGTCACATTAAGTCAACACCCTTTACAGAATCTTAGATTTACAGAAGGGAGAGAAAAGGGGAATGGTTGTCATTATGAAATTAGAATCCTGAAATTGAATTTCTCAGCTACAGTAACATATATATTACAGTTCAGCTCTGGAGAGACACTGACAAAAACTATCAAGGGAGAGAACAAAGTGTTGCAAGCTCCCAGTTTGGATCCAGGGAACTCCCAGTCAGGGGAGAGATGTCTGAGTCAGAGTTTGACCCTGAAGGAGGCTGTGGTGAGGTGGGCTGGAGGGGTGTGTCCACTCGGTTTAATCAATTTCCTAGAGCACCCAAAGCAGCCCTAAGCTCTCACTAGACCTTGATCTGGTTTTGTTTGGGTTCAGGTCTCTCAAGGCTACTCCTAAGACCCCAGCCCTCTCTCCCTGGCCTCAAGCCTGCAGCCCCATAGCCCCGTGCCTCACAGTTGGCTCCCAGGCTGGCCCAGGCTTGGCCTGTCTCCAGCGCTGCCTGCTTGCTGGGCTGCGCTTTGCCTCACCAGGCTCAGCAGGGCCAGTGCAATGCTCTGCTGGGAATTTAACACGGGGTGGGCACTGGATGCCCACACAAGCCTTCTCTTCAAGTCCAAGGTGATCAGCTTGGGAACTCACACAGGAAAACCTGTCTATGTCCTATCAAGTCAACCGGCCAAGGAAGAGATCAAATAACAGGGTAGAGTCACCTTCAGAATTATTTACACTGTCCTTTAAACAAGCTCCTTTAAAATGATTTGATTTACACAAGATTTTTCAGAAGCACTGATGTACAGGGAAAGATGCCTGGAGGGTCTCAGAGTTACAGATCTGTCCTAGAGGAGGGTCCCAGCCTGGCACTGCCCCCCACTCACTGTGGAGTCTGACATCTCAGCCCAAGCTCACCTGCATCCCTGGCCCTGATTGAGAAGGAGAGGCAAATGATCCCACGTACAAATTCACTGTATTTATTCCACATAAGTTCTACATAGATGCTTTTTAAAGCGACAACTGGGCTTTGCTATTAAATATAATGTATTTTTAAGGCCAGGCACGGTGACTCACGCCTGCAATCCCAGTAGTTTGGGAGGCCAAGGCAGGCAGATCACCTGAGGCCAGGAGTTTGAGACCAGCTTGGCCAACATGGTGAAACCCTGTCTCTACTAAAAATATAAAAATTAGCTGGGCATGGTGGTGGGTGCCTGTAATCCCAGGTACTAGGGAGGCTGAGGCAGGAGAGTTGCTTGAACCTGGGAGGCGGAGGTTGCAGTGAGCCGAGATTGCACCATTGTACTCCAGCCTGGATGACAGAGTGAGACTCTGTCTCAAAATAAATAAATAAAGTATTTTTAGAATACTCAGTTCTCTATAATTGTCAGTGGTATATGAGAAGGGAGGAAAGAGGGGTAAAAGAAGAGAGAAATAGATCAGAGAGATGGGCAGAGGTGACTGGGTAGAGGCAGAGCAAGGCTGGGGGAAGGTGAAGACAAGAGTGTGTGCACGCACACGTATGCACACGCATGCATGCACGCACACACGCACACACACAGGCGCACGCACACGCGCACACACGCACACAGGCACACACACACAGATGCCCTTAAAAAAAAGAGAAGTCGGGCATGGTGGCTCACACCTATAATCCCAGCAATTTGGGAGGCTGAGGCAGGAGGATCACTTGAGCCCAGGCGTTCAAGACCATCCTGGGCAACACAGTGAAACCACATCTCTGCAAAAAATGTAAGAAACTAGCTGGGCACTGTGGTGCAAGCCTGTGGTCCCAACTACTCAGGAGGCTGAGGTGGAAGGATTGCTTGAGCTCAGGACTTCAAGGTTGCAGTGAGCTACGATCGCACCACAGCACTCCAGCCTGGGCAACTCAGCAAGACCCTGTCTCAAAAAAGAGAAACAAGTCAATACACACAGGGAAGGAAACAAGCCACCCAGGCTGCGGCCCAGAACCAAGAAACAGTTACAGCATTCTATCGCCATCTTGTGGCCATCTTGAATATTGCACACCCAAGGCTTTCAAAGCCCCACTGCTCAGGTAGGTTTCTGTCCATCCTGGGCTTCCAGGCTCTGTGCTGCTTCAGGTCTTCACATCCCAACTACTGGCCTGGACATCCTCCGAGAAAGTGACTTTAGCTCCAACTTCTCGGAGCCAACCAGGCCCCCCATGGCCCCCGGGCCCTTTCCTGGCCATGATTCTGCACACTCCCTTCTCCCTGCTGGCAGCCACAGGGTCCCCAGTTCTCCTGATCCTGCAGCCTGGGCCCCATATGAGCAACTTCTCTCTTGCCCTGCATGGCCCCTGGGACTCCTGCTTCTTCAGCTCTCCTCTGTGTTTCCCAGTGACCCCGCAAGAAGGGGTGCTGTTGCTGGGCCGTCACCCCTGCTTAATCCTCCCCAGCAGCTGCCCACAGCCCGCCCGCTTCAGCACTCCCACGGCCACTGCCAGCTGAACTGAGCCTCTCTTCAGGGCCACCCTCCACCACCCTCTGTCCTGTTGGGCGATGTCCAGCAGCTTGCAGCAGCCCCAACCTCTCTTCTGCCAGTGTGAACTCTCCTAGCGCTCAAGCTTCACACCCCTTGGCGCTGGACACACGCCCTCTGGCTGCCCCAGTCGCCTCCAGTTCT
>NW_012117121.1:577130-578861 GCF_000951035.1 Colobus angolensis palliatus
TTTTTTTAATTAGGAGTGCAAGGTTGTGTTTTCTGATTTATTTCTGCTCTTATCTTTGTTTCTAGATTCTTTTTTTTCTTGTATTCTTTTTCCCCTCCATTAAGAACCTAATTTATATGCTGTAGTTATTTAATTTTTTAAATAACAGAAGTATTTAAAACTATGAAATCCTTCTAAGTACAATTTGGGGTGCCTTAATGTAATGTACAGGATTCATTTTACTTTACTTTTTTGATACAGGGTCTCGCCCAGGCTGGCGTTCAGTGGCGTGAACATGGCTCACTGCAGCCTTGACCTCCCAGGCTCAAGTAGTCCTCCCACCTCAGCCTCTGGAGTAGCTGGAACTACAGACGAGTGCCAACATGCCCAGCTAATTAAAAAAAAAAAAAAAAAATTGTAAAGACAGGGTCTCCGTATGCTGCCCAGGCTGGTCTCGAACTCGTGGACTCAAATGATCCTTCTGCCTTGGCCTCCCCAAGTGTTGGGATTAAGTGTGAGTTACCACACTTGGCCCCAACAAAATGTTTTAAAAGCTGGTCCTCTGTCTCTGTGTCTAGACACACCCCTGCCAGACAGGGCGGTGACAAGCTTGGCAAGGGGCATGTGGGACCCATGGGCTGGCCTGGCTGGGTCTGAGTTGACTGAGGAGCCAGGCGCTTGGAACCTGCAAATAGGAATAGAGTTGGGACCGAAAGTGGAAAATGAGTCACTGGATCAGGGTGCACAGGAGGCCGCAGTGGTTGAGGTTGAGGGTAGGTGTCAGCAGTAAGAACCTAGGGCCACTGAGTCTCAGCCAGGCTGCACACTAGAGTCACCCAGGGGAAGCCCAACCCAAGATGACAACAGGTCCGGGGGGCTCGGGCACTGGAATGGTGTTTAAAAGAATCCCCTCTTCCCCCCAGGTGCTCCCTTTTGCAGTTAGGATGGAACACCGCTGCCCACGGCTCACTACAAGATCGATGGGGTCTACGGGCTTTTCCTGCCTGGCATCCCACCCAGCTCTTCCTCCTTCCCTGCAATCTCTACCCCTACCCAGCCAGAGCTCCAGTGTGGTCACCCGATTATCTGCATTTTCCTTTAAAAATAATTCAATTTGGGGCCCCCAAAGCAATACATGTTCACTGTAGCAAATCCCGAGAACAGAGAAAAGCACAAAGGAGAAAACAGACGTTTTCTGTTTTTTGCCCGAATGATTTACAGCAGTCTGCGGTGGTTTTCAGCCTCTGCAGGTTCCCAAACCTGACTTGGCTCCTGCTCTTCTGTCTTCAGTGTGAGCATCTGTTCTGGCAGGATTGAGTGATTCTTCAGACTCCTCCAGCGTTGTCTCTTTTGTAGCCAAACATTTATTGAGCACTTACTGTATGCTGGGCACACATGAGACCATAGGGACCCAAAGGTCTCAGCAAAACCTCGTGGAGCCTTCAGGCCAGTCTAGGAGGAGGAGGCCTGAGACCCTCCAGCGGGTTATTTTAAAGGCCCTTGTGCGTGGACCCTGTATGATTTTTTTTCTTCTTTCCTGGAGATTCATGTGTTGGTCTTTGTGATGGCTGTGGTTTGGTTTCAGACAATTTTTCTAGGCTTTCCTGGCATTTAAGGGAGGCTGTGACTGCATCCTCTGCCACTTTTCCATACTTCATCCCCCAAAATATCTCAAGAAAAGTAAAGTCACCCTTTCTCCTTTAACCCTTTAGTACATTTGGATGTGCCGTCTCCGCCCAGCATGATGACGTC
>NW_012117121.1:580071-581305 GCF_000951035.1 Colobus angolensis palliatus
TCACAGTGGTCCCGAGATGGGGCTTCTGGAGGCGACTTTCGAGAACCGAATGAGGACTAGAAAGTCTGGAGAGGAGGGAACGCATTGTCCCCAGTGGAAGCGCAGGACAGTTTCCCTCAGCTGTGGTACAGGACAGAGGCCCTGGGTCACCTGTGAGTTATTTCCCCAAGGCCTCTAACCAGGCCATTGTGGTGGGTGAGGGTCCAGAGACCCTCTTCCACTACAAGCTCCACATGCCTAAGCAGGGAGAGGCCGGACTTTTAATTTAACCCAGATTGTTCGCCATCAAGAGAGAGATCCTGAGATGCTCTCTTTCCTCCCTCCCTCCTGTGTTCCAGGGAGCTCTGCCCTTGTCCCCATGGCCACAGGGGAGCCACTGTCTGTCCTTTCCTTGATGAGAGGAGGTGCTCCAGGGCACAGCTGAGTCTTCTCCACCTCTGTGCACGGTCTGGCACGCAGGGGCACTCAAAGGAGGCTCGATGCAGAGAGGCAGGGTCTACACATGCATCCCTTTTAACTCAACCGTCCATTTCCATCCTGACGGGATGCGACGCTGCACCCACAGGCTTGTTCAGGGGCAAGGGGGCTCCTGCATTGAAGCCTGAGCCAGGGTAGGTGGCAGGGTTTGAGGCAAGGTGCCCACATGCACTGGCGGCCACCCTCCCTTCACATGGCGCTTGTTCAGGGGCAAGGGGGCTCCTGCATTGAAGCCTGGGCCAGGGTAGGTGGCAGGGTTTGAGGCAAGGTGCCCACATGCACTGGCGGCCACCCTCCCTTCACATGGCCCAGGCTCAGGCCCAAGTGATAAGAAATTCAACGGTGTGGAGAGCGCCTGCGTTGAGGCGGCAAGCTGACACACAGGCCCAGGGTTTCAGAAAGCCCTTAGCTCCCCAAGGCCCAGTGCCCAGAAGGCCCAGCACATCTGCAGACTCAGAGTGAGCCGTGGTCCTCCGCACCCCCAGCCTCCTCTTCACCCTACCCCAGCTCTGCTGGGTGTTGGGAAGGGGGTCCTGGGCTGAACTGTGGTCCCCACAAATTCATACGTTGAAGCCATAACCCCCCCATACCTTAGAACATGACTCTATTTGGAGACAGGGCCTTTAGAGAGGTGATTAAGTGAAATATGAGGTCATCAGGCTGGGCCCTAAGCAATAGCATTCTTTTCTTTCTTTTTTTTCCTTGTTTTGAGATGGAGTCTCACTCTGTTGTGCAGACTGGAGTACAATGGCACTAT
>NW_012117121.1:584075-586128 GCF_000951035.1 Colobus angolensis palliatus
CCCGGCTAGTCTTTTTTTTGTATTTTTTAGGAGACGGGGTTTCACCGTGTTAGTCAGGATAGTCTCGGTCTCCTGACCTTGTGATCCGCCCTTCTCGGCCTCCCTAGAGACTTCTTTAGTAGAGGTTTTATCATGTTGGCCAGGCTGGTCTTGAACTCCTGACCTCAGATGATCCACCTGCCTCAGCCTCCCAAAGTGCTGGGAATACAGGCGTGAGTTACCACGCCCAGCCAGCACCAGTTTTTAGGATTTAAAGAATTCCATGTCTCTTTTTTAAATAATGTTTTTTATAGAGACGGGGTCTGACTATGTTGCACAGGCTGGTCTTGAACTTCTGGCCTCAAGCAATTCTCCCACCTCAGCCTCCCAAAGTGCCAGGATTATAGACGTGAGCCACCGTGCCCTGCTGATTTCCATGTCTTGGATGTTCCTGAAGTAGTCAAGCTTTGTGGCAATAGAACACATGAAGCCTCTTCTTTTCTACATAAGGAAACAACAGATGGGGCCTTGGCCTCCAGGGCCTCCAGGCTCAGCCTCTCTGCCTCCTCAGATCTCCCATCCTCCTGCCTCCCTGACTTCAGAGACCCAGGGTGACCACTGGGCTTGGTGGTGGTGGCTCCAAATCCTTTTCATGCCTCTTACTTGCAGAGTGGTCTTGGGCAAGTCACCTGACCTCCCTAAGCCTATGTCTTCATCTGAAAAATAGGGAGACAGCCATGCATGGTGGTTCATGCCTGTAATGCCATTGTCCCTGAAGTCAAGGAGAGCACACAGGATTAGAAAGCCCATCGGACAAACACAGCTGCACAAAATTTGGGGAAGAGAATTCGGACTGCTCCATCTTCAGGCCGTGAACCCTGTGTGAACCCTGCATTGCAGAAAAGGGTCCTCTCGGCTCTAGAAACACAAGCCAGTGAACAGCCACACATGCAAAGGGAGGCTGCTCCCAGTGAAGCAGGCTCCTGAGTACCTCTCTCAGATTTGGGCTCTGCAGGGGCTGGTTTTCTCTGCACTTGCTTGGTCGCTTAAAGAGAAAAATCCACAAAAGCCTCATTATCATCAGGGTTAAATGGGGCCTTAATGAGTCCTTCACATGGCAGGCACCCACGGCCGGCCCAGCAGGGGCCCCATTCTGAGACAAGGTGGAGGAGGCCCAAGGGGGAGGGTCTCTCCACATGCAGGCAGCCACTGAAGAGCAGGTAAGACCCAAAGGGAAATGCATGACCTTGTTTCAGGTTGTTACAAAGTGTGAGTCCCCTGTAATCCCAGCACTTTGGGAGGCTGAGGTGGGTGAATCACTTGAGGTCAGGAGTTCGAGACCAGCCTGGTCAACATGGTGAAACCCTGTCTTTACTAAAAATACAAAAATTAGCAGGGCTTGGTGGCCTGTGCTTATAGTCCCAGCTACTCAGGAGGCTGAGGCAGGAGAATTGCTGGAACCTGGGAAGAAAAGGTTGCAGAGAGCCAAGATCATGCCACTGCACTCCAGCCTGGGCGACACAGTGAGACTCTGTCTCAAAAAAACAACAACAAAAAACAGCGTGTGAGTCAACTGGCCCAATGTTAAGTGAAAAAAACAGCAGGATCCAAACCCCACTTAAAATCCTGTCAAAATTCTGGGAATTATCCCTGGATCACCATGTATATGAGAAAAACGCCAGGCCAGAAAACACGAAGCGAAAAGACAAAAACAACGGGCCTTAGAGAACGGCCATCCTTGGGGCCGCCACCGCACCACGTGTGTGTGTGAAACGCCACCACAAAGACACGCAGCAGGTGGCGGGCAGGCTCTGGGCAGCTCCCTCAGGCCAGGGAGAAGTAGAGTCACCAAGATCCAGGCCAGGCTTTGGCCACAGCCTGCAGCAAGAGCCACAGGCTGCCTGCACACCACCAAGGAGCAAGTGCAGGTCAGACATCCCTACGTGGTGCAGGGTCTAAACCCAGTGGCGGAACACTTCACTGGGGCAATGGGACAGAGAAGTGCTCGGGCAGGCTGTCCCTAATCCCGAAAGAGGATGACTGTTTTCTTTGTTTTTTGTTTGTTTGTTTGTTT
>NW_012117121.1:586515-594283 GCF_000951035.1 Colobus angolensis palliatus
GGCCTCCCAAAGTGCTGGGATTACAGGCGTGAGCCACTGCGCCCGGCCTGTTTGTTTGTTTTGTTTGTTTTCGAGAAAGAGTCTCACTTTTGTTGCCCAGGCTGGAGTGCAATGGCGTGATCTCGGCTCGCTGCAACCTCCGCCTCCCGGGTTCAAGCGATTCTCCTGCCTCAGCCTCCTGAGTAGTTGGGTACCTGCTACCACGTCCAGCTAATTTTTTTGTAATTTTAGTAAAGACAGGGTTTCGCCATGTTGGCCAGGCTGGTCTCGAACTCCTGACCTCAGGTGATCCACCCTCCTCAGCCTCCAAAGTGTTGGGATTACAGGCATGAGCCAGCATGCCCAGCTGCGACTGTTCTTAATAGCACCCCGGCTGCAAAATAACTAGATGGATGCCTTACTGGGTACTCAAAACTGACTGGGTTTTACTCACAGGAGCCCAGGGCAATGGGCCCAGCCTGCAACTGCTCAGCTAAGACCCTCAGGTTTTGCAGCAGACTCCTAACGTCCCCAGCAAGTTAAGCTGCCTGGGGGTTGAGCCCTAAGTGACGTCACCCATTGTGACCTATCCAGGCTGCTGCTCTGTCTCCAGAGACATTTGTCTTCAGTCTCATTTGGGGACTGCAAACACACCATGCTGGGGCTGCCTCTATGGAACCCTGGACTTGGGGCCAGAGAGGCTCCAAGAGCTGCCATTTAGTAGCCATATGACCACATTTTCCTCGGGCTTAAAATGAGCTGGTTAGACTCAGTCAAGCAAACTCTCAGAGGCTCGATTTCTTTCTTTTTTTCCCTTTTTCTGTATTTTTTTTTTATCATGCTGCAGAATCAGCCTCAATTTCTTCACTGATAAAAAGTGAGGATTCAGGCTGGGAGTGGTGGCTCACGCCTGTAATCCCAGCACCATGGGAGGCCAAGGCAAGTGGATCACCTGAGGTCAGGAGTTCGAGACCAGCCTGGCCAACATGGCGAAACCCCGTCTCTATCGAAAATACAAAAAATTAGCCGGGTGTGGTGGCAGGTGCCTGTAATCCCAGCTACTAGGGAGGTTGAGGTAGGAGAACTGCTTAAACCCGGGAAGTGGAGGTTGCAGTGAGCTGAGATCACGCCACCGCACTCCAGCCTGGGCAACGAGAGCGAAACTCCATCTCAAAAACAAAACAAAACAAACAAAAACGTGGGAATTCAACATCTGCCTCAGAAATCAGAAGAACTGCGAAGGAAATGAAGACTCGGTGCTTAGTAAACTGCAAGGTGCTGACCAGCTGCCAGGGGTCATTCATTCTCAGTGGCCTAAGGCCTCCTAAAATGAAGGCTGTACCTCTGAGAGCTTCAGCTTCCTCTAAGATTCAAGAGAACATTCTTCTTACCAGAGCTGGGTGGTGTCTTTGGGGCGGGCGGGGTTTTTGCTGGAATCCTAGTGGCATTGGCTTGGCCCTTCTGGCCTGGAGGGGCCGCTCCCCGGGGTGTGGCGATCTTCATTTTCCCATCAGCCCCCTGTAAATGAAACATGGTCGAGGGTTTTTTCACCATTGGGAAAAGCTGCTGCCACCAAGAGTCAACACCAGCCCCACTCCGCACCTTGACTCAAAACGCGGTTAAGACTGGGGTGACCCTTTGCCTTCTAGATGCCACAAGTGTCTGCTACAATCATGAGGGCTTTCTGGGCACACAAATCCACATCCCCACCCAAACTCCAAGTTCCCTGAGGACATTTCCTCTCAGAGGAACTGTGTGCATTAGTTATCAGCATGAGTTGTGCCAAGGCCAGCAGAGCTTACAGCAATGATCAAGTCACTCTCCACTCCATGTCAATCAATCGGCAGGATATTAGTGCACTATGCGTAGGCAGACATCCATTTTCTGACTCTAATTATGGATTTATTTGGCTGATGGTGGTTGGTTCCACCAGAGGCCCTTGGAGAAAGTGTTGAACCTGGCCAAGGATGCTAAAGAGAGCTACGTTGTGTTCTTTCATTCTCTCCCAAACAACCCTAAGGCGTCAGGAACTCCTTGGGTGTGCTCAGAGCAGGTGAGCACCCGAGGAGGGGAGCATCAGCATCACTGACAACGCTGGCAGAGTCGGGCATGGCACAGTCTAGGGACTAGGGCAGTCCCTGGGTTCGACTACCCAGCAGATGATCCTTAGACATAACACAAACTCAAAAAAGAAACTGACATTAACTAAGGACCACAAGCTAGTCCAGCGGGGAGTGAGCTCACAGGGCAGTGTTGCTGTGGCCTGATGCTCTCCTACCCAGATCAGGGCAATCTGGAAGCATTTCTGCTTACCAAAATCAGGAATGGGCAAAGGAACCCAATGAGAGTAGCCACTTTGGGTTTGTTGTTAAAAAAAATTTTGCAACAGGGTCTTGCTCTGTCACCCAAGCTGGAGCCCAGTGGCACAATCTTGGCTCACTGCAACCTCTGCTTCTGGAGTTCGAGCAATTCTTGTGCCTCAGCCTCCCGAGTAGCTGCAATTACAGGTGCATACCACCACGCCCGGCTAATTTTTGTATTTATAGTAGAGACAGGGTTTCACTATGTTGGCCAGGCTGGTCTCGAACTCCTGACCTCAGGTGATCCACCCTCCTCGGCCTCCCAAAGAGCTGGGATTACAGGTGTGAGCCACTGCGCCCAGCCTTAGAGTAGCAGTTTGGAAACCAAGGTCCCACCAGGTGTCTGAGGGGCTGCTGCTAGGAGAGCCTGTGGGGTGCTGAGAGGTACGGCCCCCAGCTCTCTTTTCCTCTTTGCCCAGAATTCTAACTATTTACACGGTGCTTCTGTGTCAGAGCTCATTTGAAGAAAGGTCTTTGAGGCTAAAAAAACAAAAAACAAAAAAACCCCCACATTTGCAAACCACAGCAGAGCAGCCTGGTTCTTTTTAAAGGTGGTTTCCTTACCTTGAGTTTCATCTCCTTTGCTCCAGAACTGCCAGTTCGGGGAGTGACAGAAGAGACGTATTTAGGAGAGGAAGGTGGCTCTGGGCACACGGCAGGGCTGGAGGGTTGGATCAGAGGGTCTGAGCTACCAGGAGTGGGGTGTTTGGGGCTAAGGCAAGGCCTATTTTTCAAGGTTTTAGCAGAGGAACGTGTGGATGTCTTAAACATAAACATAAATAAAATCAAAATAAAAGTCAGCACATGGAGGAGGAAAACAAACTGAAAAAAGGACAGTAACTAAAAATAAATAAGGCAGGTAATGGTTGAAAGCAGTGATCTCCAGGCTGTTTGAATCAGGTACCGTTAACATCCCATCTGATCAGTAAGAACAGGAAAGTGACCATCCTCCCCAGTCATACTTCTTATATGACCAACTTACTCAACTCACATCTGACAAAGCTTTTAGAAGAGGACATGACAAAGGAATGGAAGTTCTAGTATGTTCTTTCTCCAGCCTGTTAGATGTTACTGTGCCCCTGAATTTGGAGACCACTGGTTTAAAGGTGCTTCACATGAGTAAGTTGATGGAGATCATCAAGGTACATGAATCTTAGGATGTTACTCAAGAAAATGTCCCCAAGTGTGTCATGGGTCTGAAGGGCCTTACTTTCTACTCAATTCCAGGCAAGGTGCTTTTTTGCCTGCCCATTAACCCATGGCCTCTTCCACCACACTGACAGACTCAATCAGAAGTGTGCCCGCCCCAAGTTGGAAAGATTCTATCTTAGGTTACGCCCACCCCCACCACACATGTGCTTTCTGATTAAAGTCTCAAATCAAACGAATATTAACACTATTTGGTGACTCCTAATCTGGCCAATGTTAACTCTTTTTTCGTCACTGTTTGTTTTAGAGACAGGGTCTCCCTCTGTTGCCCTGGCTGGAGTGCAGTGGTGCCATCACGGCTCACTGCAGCCTCCACCTTTTGGGCTCAAGTGATCCTCCCACCTCTGCCTGGCCAATTAAATTTTTGTTTTAGAGATGGGGTCTTGCTATGTTGCCCAGGCTGGTCTAGAACTCTTGGGCTTGGGAGGTCCTCCCACCTTAGCCTCCCAAAGTGCTGGGATTACAGGCATGAGCCACTGTGCCAAGCCTTCAATGTTTTCTCTTTTTCTTTTTTTCAGTTTGCCAGTGTAAACAACACTGCTAACTTTTGAACCCATTCCACATGAGGAAGCAGCCAGAGGTGGGTGTCTGCACACCTGTCCCTGTGGAGGCGGCAGGGGGTGGGGGGACCTGGAACCAGGATGCAGGATAGATGGTGACTGACACCCACAGTTCATCCTACCCCTGGGGGATTTTGATGGGTGGGCATGGCCCCAGAGGAGAAGGGGATGTTTGGAGGGGAAGAGGTAGCGCTCTCAGAAAACAAAGTGGGGAGGCTAAGCCTCGAAGTGTTTCCGAGAGCGAGTCAGCTCAGAGAAGGGTCCTGACCCAGACTTCATTGGGCTTCTTGGGGATGTTATCTTATTGCTTTCCAATTCCCCATGGAAGCGGCGGAGACCCTCTGTGTGGCCAGGCTTGGTAAGGAGAACCCAGGAGATGAAGCAGCAATGGGAGAGGAGGGACACAGGCTGGGGCCCTAGGGCTGATGACAAGAAAGCAAAGCTGGGGTGGGGGTATTGATGACCCCTCCTTCCTTGCTGCACACAGCCCCTCTCCACCAGCAGCACTCCCCACCTGGCCGAGGTCCACGGTAATAGATCTTTCCCCTTCCTAGAATCTAGGCAAGTCCAGGGCAGGGATGTCATACCCATGTGTGCTGCATGAATGAATGAATGAATGCATGCATGCTTGAGGCTGGTATTCCCTGACCCCTGACCCCGGCACTAAATGTGCACCATGATTGACAAGCAGCTGTCACTATCACTTCAGGGACCCAAAGGGCAGCTCTCCAAATTCCCGCAGGCCCTTCCGCTGCCTCACTAGGTGAGGCTGGGGAGCCCTGACTCTGCAGGCACTTCCGGGAGCAGCCCCCAACACACCAACACACCACTGAACGCTCAGAGCTATGTGGCAACTGGAGATGCCCTCTGGGCTCCAGTACTGATTAAATTTCAGGTGTTTCAGACAGAATTTATGCTGGAAATTTTAGATACCTTTAAGGAAAATAGGTCTTATCTAGAGCCATGGTGCGACTTTCCAGGAAAAACGCCACTGTGCAATTACGGGAGCATTTTCCCAGACACCAAGTCATTGAGGGAGTAAACGATGGGTGAAGTGAAATACTGAGAAGGATGGGCAAAGATCGGGGTGCAGTTTATGCAGTGAGCAGATGGCTTCATTTACTGTCCTGGGGTTGGTTTTCTTTTTTTTTTTTTTTTTTTGAAACGGAGTCTCGCTCTGTCGCCCAGGCTGGAGTGCAGTGGCGCGATCTCGGCTCACTACAAGCTCCGCCTCCCGGGTTCACGCCATTCTCCTGCCTCAGCCTCCCGAGTAGCTGGGACTACAGGCGCCCGCCATCTCGCCCGGCTAGTTTTTTGTATTTTTAGTAGAGACGGGGTTTCACCGTGTAGACCAGGATGGTCTCGATCTCCTGACCTCGTGATCCACCCGTCTTGGCCTCCCAAAGTGCTGGGATTACAGGCTTGAGCCACCGCGCCCGGCCCTGGGGTTGGTTTTCAAACACACCTTCATTTACTGTCAGGGTCTCACTGAAACTACACTAAGAAAGCTGGAATTAGGAGCATGACTTCATGAACCTGCCAACTTCTCTTCCCTGGGGTAAGTATCAAAACTAATAAATGCTGGACTTTTTAAAAGCCTGCCCCCAAATACAAAGCACTTTAAATGACAGCCGTACTTTAGTGACAAATGCTCCCCACATTATATATGAGAATGAATCAGACATAAAGCACAGCTTCTCTGCAAACTGGACCAGCTGCAGAGTTCCATGGCATCGTCAGCTTACCTTGGCTTTTTTGTCATCGCTTCCAGTCCCGTCTTTGCTTTTACTGACCATGCGAGCTGATAAAATATAAAATAAGAATGCTTGTCACACTCCATTTTCACTGTTCACAGAAAGAGCCAGCTGTGGTGAAGTTGGATTTCTCTGGGATAGGTCCATGTTTTGTTTAGTTGGGTCTGGTGGAAACCAGTTGGCTGTCTTTTCCCTTGAATGTGCTAGGTCTCACATTGTTAGTATCAACACAGCACACTGGGGTCATTGATTAGAGCAACCTGGCAAGAGGGGGCAGCAGGCTGGCTGAGGGTGGGACCATGCAGAAGGGACACAGCAGAAACTGTCACAGGGACGTGATGACACAGAGGCTACCTAAGGAAGGTGCAGTCTCCCTAACCCACAGGCTCCTGCCCTGTTTCTGCCAGGGTCAGCCTCACCCCACTGGGACCATCCCCACTCCATGGATAGGTGTTTTAAAAGCCTCAGGGCCATGGATATTGGTAGCTCAGTGAGGACCCAGCCTCCTGCAAGATCCAAGGACGGGGGTGGGTGAGTTGTCTCCACGCTGCAGCCAGGCTTGGCCCTGGTTCCCTGCGAGGTGCCTGCTCACCCTCTGGCCCTTGGAAACCGCCTGGAGTCACCCAGCTCCCTTACCCATGCGGCTAGATTGCCAACAGCCCTGATTCCCACCTTCCTGGCCATCTTATGCTGACCACCCATCTCCATTCCTGGTCACCTGCCTCCAGAATAGGAAAGCCTGGCAGGGTTGTCTTTGTCCCCTAGTTGCTGGTTGTACCCCCAAAGCTTACCCCTCACTAATGGGGGCTTTGGCCACCAGCCCCAGCTGCTCTCAGATGAGCCAAGCCCGGCCCAGCCCTGAGCCAGGCCTAGTGGGTTTCTTGCCACTTGCTGGTCTTCGAAGGGCACGAATCCTCACCGCTTCCCCCAGTTAGCTACAAACCAGTTACCATCATACACTCCCACAGACAACATCAGCCTTCATCACACTCCCTGGTGAAACCAACCCACTGACCTGTCTGCCAGCATCAGTGCTAACTCACCCTTCTCCTTCTCTTGACAGCCACTGCTGAAAACTGATGATAGATTTTCTTCTTTGGTTTCAATATCATATTCCCTCTACCCCACGGACAATCGGGTCACTTGGAGCTTCTCGTTGGCTATTGTCACCTGGATTTCTAGAGGGACCAGCAATGAGTATGCCCAGAGGTTTTCCAACTACACTGTATGGCAGAATCACCTGCTAAAAGACTCCCAGGCTTACCCCACAACTGGGTTTGTAAGCCGAAAGTGGCACCTGGTAACCTGCACTTTAATAAGAGCCCCAGGCGGATCTGACTCACGTGTTCTTTCCTTTGTCCACATCAACCAGCACCATCCATGGCACAAAAAAATCACCTGCTAAATCAACATTTCCCAGACTGCAGAAGCACTGAACAAGTCCTCCTCCAGGAAATGTTAGCAGGCAGAATCGAGTAAGTTTGGGAAACCCACTTGTGACCTTCTCAGAGGGTCACAATGACCGTTAGTACGTTAAAGGTTCTGACAAGTCTAGCAGCAGAAAAGCCTGTTTAACTTAGTTTAGTCTGTTTTTTTTTTCCCGCAGTCACTGGGCCATGGAACTCTTTTTTAACCCAGACACACCTCCAGTAGGCCAGTAGTCAAGAAAACATCATTTCAGGAAATATTGTAGTAACCTGTCAGGTCAGTTGTTATAGGATATAGGATATATTTTTTCTCTCTTAACTTTATTTTATTTTACTTCATTTTATTTTTTGAGACAGAGTCTCGCTCTGTCGCCCAGGCTTGGGGTACAGTGGTGTGATCTTGGCTCACTGTAACTTCTGCCTCCTGGGTTCAAGCACTTCTGCTTTAGCCTCCCCAGTAGCTGGGACTACAGGTGCCC
>NW_012117121.1:594718-604760 GCF_000951035.1 Colobus angolensis palliatus
TCTTCCTGCCACAAGGCAGAGTGGGTGGGGGCAGAGTGCTGGGCCAAAGGCACAGTGTGGGCTCTGGGCCCCCTCTGAATGCTGTGTGTGTCGCCTGCTGTGTGTACCCTGCCCATCTCTGTGTTAGGAGTCCACACTCTAGCAGCTCCTGGGAGGCGCTGTGGGATGCAGGACAGGTACGTCTTTTAGAGCCAACCTACCTGGATCCCAAACCTGGCTCTGTCACTTACTACTCAGTGACCTTCGGCAAGTTACTGTACTTCTCTGAGCCTCCGTTTCCTCTTCTGCAAAGTGGGGCTGCTTGTGCCTACATGGAGGGTTGGAGAGTTCTAGACACCATGAGGGAAGCTGCCACCCTGCCAGTGGAGGGCACCCACCAACCTCCTGTGGGCTAATGGGCCATTGTGGACGCATCAAGTGGCCAGAGAGTCAAACAAGGTGGGAAGCACGGGGTGGGGGTGCTGGTGACATGCAGAGTGGCAGGCAAGCGTGAGGGGCGCGTGTGGCCACAGCCTGAGCACGGGAGACCGAGGGAGCGGAGCAGCTGCACCCACGTGTCGGTTTAGTGGCGTCCTAGGAATGTCGGAAGCAGCAGGAGTCGGGAGGGCCTGAAGCTCAGTGGCAGTAACCACAGCCTGGGAGGCCCGGGAGGTCCCCAGGGAAGGAGCGAGGAAGCTCAAGACACAGACCTTTGAGTTGAGGGACCCGGCTGACGGGTTTTCCCCGTGGAGCAGCAGCAGGCTGCTTTTCAGAGGGCTCTGGAAGGTCAGTCTCTTTTGTGTCCTCTCCCAAAGAGGGGCCCCGGGCCTCTGGCTCCTCTCCAGGAGCCCCTGGAAATGCAGCCCTTCCCGAATCCTCCTCCGAGTGTGCCTGCTCCTTCTGCACGTTGGGTGTGATTTCCACGTGGAACGTGAACTCAGGGGCCACGTCCTGCCCTTCAGCCCGCCCTGCACCGGGCCCCTCGGGCTCAGAGGCTGGGATCTCTGTGGAAACTTTGGAGAGGAAATCCACAGGGAGGGGGATGGCACCCTCCGCTGGGAAGCCTGGGACGCTGGTGGCTTCTCTGGCGGTCGTCTGGGGAGGCCGCCCATCTTGGACTGGGGAGACCCCGGATGGAGGGGAGTCTTGCGGGGAGGACTCATCGACGTCGCGGTCTTCATCCACCTCCTCCTTGCTCCCCAGCCCCTCTTTGGACCCGGCTCCCTTCAGCGGCGGCCCCTCCTGGTGCAGGTCTCCCAGAAGCTGGTGCTTGAGCAGCTCAGGGGCGTGGTGGCCACCTTCTGTGTCCTCAGGTCCTGTCCCTGAAGGCTGGCGTGTGGCCTCTCTGGGGCCCTCAGGCAGGAGGGGAGCCCCAGGCATGCCGGACATGAGCTGGTGGCTCAGACCTGGGGGGCCTGGCTCTCCGAGGAAGACTTCCTGGACCACCTTACCACTTTCAGGCTCTGTGTGGAGATATGCAGGGGTGGCGGACTTCGGAAAGGTCGGACTCTCCTCGGCCCAGTCCCTGCCTTTTGGTCCCCACTCCTGGGAGGGCTCTCCAGGGCCTCCTGTTGGAGGAGGCGCTGGGCAAATGGGATGGTGCTGAGGAAGGCTCGCGGTCAGTGGGATGGGAGCTTCTGGCTCTTTCTCCCCCAGGCACAGCCCAGAGACCCCAGAGGCCTCTCCGCAGGGTCCAGGCTGGATGTGAGCGCTAATCTCATTGGCCAGGGGCCTTTCAGGTGCCTTCCTCTGCTGGCCCGGAACTCTCAACTCCTCTGGTTTGAAGAGGCAGTGATAGCAAAAGGTTAGCAAGGGCGCATTAATTGATCAAGAGAGGGAGCATCATCCTGGACAAAATGACATTGAGAGGGCATCCTAGGCCCCCTAACAAAGAGATGGGAGCACAGCTCTGGGCTCCTCTTGTTGCCTTTTCTTGCTTGGAATGACAACTCTCCTGGTCTAGCTGCCACCAGCTCCCTGGGTCCTCCCCTCTCTGGGCCTCAGTTTCCTCATCTGTAAAGAGGGTTCTTGGACGTGGTGACCTCTGAGGGCCCTTCTGGTGTGGGTGTTATTCCTCTGCCTGTGATGGGCTCTGGTTGGGCACAGCGCATGTCACACATCTGGAGCCACCTTGGGCTTATGGGCTTAATCTACTGGGAAAGCAGGAGGGCTACAGAAGCTTCTCCTGCTTTCTAGGGAATTTGAGCTTCCCAAAGAGTCTAGCCTCTAGATGATACCTGGCTTGGGTGTAGCGAGAATCCCCTTTCCTCTCCCTACCTCTCACTGTTCCCCCGCCTCCCTTTTTTTTGAGACAGAGTTTCACTCTGTTGCCCAGGCTGGAGTGCAGTGGCGCAATCTCGGCTCACTGCAACCTCCGGCTCCCTGGTTCAAGTGATTCTCCTGCCTCAGCCTCCTGAGTAGCTGGGATTACAGGCACGTGCCACCACACCCGGCTAATTTTTGTATTTTTAGTAGAGATGGGGTTTCACTGTGTTGGCCAGGATGGTCTCAATCTCCTGACCTTGTGATCTGCCCACCCTGGCCCCCAAAGTGCTGGGATTAGAGGCTTGAGTTTTTTCTTTCTTTTTTCTTTTCTTTTCTTTTTTTTTTTGACACAGGGTCTCGCTCTGTCACCCAGGCTAGAGTGCAGTGGTGCAATCACAGCTCATTTCAACTTTAACTCCAGGGCTCAAACGATCCTCCCATCTCACTCTCCCGAGTAGCTGGGACCACAGAGGCACGCCACCACGTCTGACTAATACATTATTTTTTATTTTTGTAGAGACAGGTCTCCTTATGTTGCTTAGGCTGGTCTCGAATTCCTGGGCTCAAGCAGTTCTCCTGCCTCTGGGATTACAGGCATGAGCCACTATACTTGACTTCTGCTCCCCTTTTTGGTAAATGAAACCAGTGAAACTAGTGCCTACAAACTCTGCCTCAAGCCCATCCTCTGACAGATTTGGAAAATCCAAAATGTGTGATCATCAAGAATAGAGTCTTTACTGATAGACCTGCCATAAGACTCCTCGAAAAATAAGCCCCATTCAGATCTATCCAGGTCGCTGACCACAGACAAGCCCCTTGCACAGGTGAGGTAGGCCCCCGTGGGAGGAAGGGCTGGGCTCTGCACAGCAGACAGTGACGGCCCTCAGGAGCACTGCTGTCCCTTGGTCACACAGCTTGCTGCACACCAACCCAGCTGATCAAGGGCACACTTCATTTTTTTCTGGTTCATTCATGTGACATTCATTAATCTGGCTGCATATTAAGAACAGGACAATTACACTCCTTGGTTCTCCTAATAAGCACCCTTTATGTTTTTTAACTCCCAACTCTTTGAACACCCCATCTAGTCGCAACACAACAACCCATGCAACTCACCAGCTCTGCTTTAAACAAAACCTGCAGCCCTGAAGGATTCAGGGGCTTGGAAAAGAAAGAAATTTGGATGAGGTGGGGGAGGAAGGTATGGTCATGGACACACACAGGTAACATGTGGGCCTTACCCCATCGGAGGCAGGGTGGTTGCCACGGGCTCATCCCCAAGAGGCCTGGTCACAGTGCAGCAGCACCTCCAGCAGCACCTCCAGTCTGATACTGGCCACACTCATGGGCCCCTCCAATTCCTATTCCTGGCATCGACCACAATGCATGCCACACAGCAGGCGGTTAAATCAGTGGATCCTGAATGGATCAACTGGTGTCAGGAAACACTGACTTCTGCTTCTTACAGGGTCTGCAGGTGCCTTATGGGAGCCCTTGGTCAGTCTCTGGGAAGAGCAGCCCACAGGCAACCCTGAGCCTGAGCGCCAGAACTGACCAGAGGCAGGGGCTGCCCCTATGCCGCCCCAACAGGCCAGGTCGCCACTGCCTTCCGGAAGGCACTTTCCTCCTAGAGCTTACTAGAGTGCTCCTGACTGTGATGTTACAGTACTCTGATATAATACAAGACTTTAAGAAACACTATTAAAAAAGAGACAAGGACCCCAAACATAAATAGTAAACGTACCTTGAAAAGTAATGGATACAGGATTGTATAGTGTGTATGGGTGTGGGGGTGTGTGTGTATCAGTGAGGAAACTGACATGATTAATTACACCCCTGGAGGAAGAAGCCAGATTGAGAGAATGTTCTTTTTTTTTTTTTTTTGAGACAGACTCTCGCTCACTCTGTTGCCCAGGCTGGAGTGCAGTGGTATGATCTTGGCTCACAGCAACCTCCACCTCCCGGGTTCAAGCAATTCTCCTGCCTCAGTAGCAACTCTCCTGCCTCCTACTCCTCCCATGTAGCTGAGATTACAGGTGTGTACCACCATGCCCGGCTAACTTTTGTATTTTTAGTGGAGACGGGATTTCACCATGTCAGCCAGGCTAGTCTCACACTTCTGGCCTCAAGAGATCTGCCTGCCTTGGCCTCCCAAAGTGCTGGGATTACAGACACGAGCCACCGCACCCAGCCTGGTTGGGAGAATGTTTTATTGATTCCCTAGGATGCTAGGAAGTACTCAGCAAATATTAAATGTAGCAATTCTCAGGGGTTAGGAGGAGTTCGAGATAAATGAGTACTGTAAACACAGTAGTCCAGGTAAGTTAAGCCCCCATGCCCTCTTCAGGAGGCCTGGTCTCTAGACACGGACAGAAGAAAAGTCCACCCATTGTATACAGGCCTTCCCATGGCTTACTCTCAAAAGACTGTAGCTCCATCCGGAAACACCTTTTTCCATCTTACTAATAGGTACTTTATCCCTCCATGATTCCAGGCTGCTGTCACAAAGCTTAAAATTCAGTGAGCGCAAAAGTCAAGTTCCCAGCAAAGATGGTGGCCTGGGCTTTTCCTGTTGCATGGAATATGTTCCGTGGGCATGCAGACACAGCCTGCACTAAAAATCGGTAGAAAAAACTCAGATCCACTTCTATTTATGAAAAGCAATGATTTCTAGAGGTCATACATTATCAAAGCCTCTAGTTTTACCTAAGTTGAAAAACATGACCTAAAAGTAACATGAGCCAGGATTCTAGTTTTTGAAGCTCTTTGTTAGCCTAAGAATGAAAATGCGCCTTTCTGTGCCATGTGAGATGAGAAACATCAGCCTGCTATAGGCTGTGACCTCTCTGGGGGCAGGAATGTGTAGTTAGGCCTCAAAATACCCTCAACGAGGCAGAGTCTCCTAGGATCAGATGGCCTCAGAGGCAGCTCTGAACACTGGACAGAGCCCATCACTCGGGAGAAAAGAACAGCATCTTCCCAGCCCTTTTGCAATCTAGAAGCTTCCACATTTTACAGTAGGTTCTCAAGTTCATTTATCTAGCAAATGACAGAAAACAAGCCCAGCCCACATTATATCAGTGTCACAGGTCTCCCATTTCCTAAAGTTAGGAATCTCTAGGATTTTTAAAGTTCTTAAGATATTTATGATAAATGGTTACACAAAGCTGTCTTTCTTGAACACAGCAGTTTGGTACCTGAGAAGAAAATCATAAGGGTTGAAGGCTGCAGAGAAGAAAGTTTAAAAGCAATCACTTGGGGGTGACATGGTTAAGGCCTTGCTCCTGGATCGGCCAGAGGGCAGCCTGCAGCGAGAATCGCCCGTCACACATATTTGAGTTTCTTTTTTCTTTTTGAGACAGAGTTTCGCTCTTGTTGCCCAGGCTGGAGTGCAATGGCGTGATCTCGGCTCCCTGCAATGTCCGCCTCTTGGGTTCGAGCGATTGTCCTGCCTCAGCCTCCTGAGTAGCTGGGATTACAGGCACCCACCACCATGCCCAGCTAATTTTTTTTTTTTTTTTAGATGGAGTCTCGCTCTGTGGCCCAGGCTGGAGTGCAGTGGCGCGATCTCGGCTCACTGCAAGCTCCGCCTCCCGGGTTCAGGCCATTCTCCTGCCTCAGCCTCCGGAGTAGCTGGGACTACAGGTGCCTGCAACCACACCTGGCTAATTTTTTGTATTTTTAGTAGAGACGGGGTTTCACCGTGTTAGCCAGCATGGACACCTGGCTAATTTTTTTATTTGTAGTGAGACAGGATTTCACCATGTTGGCCAGGCTGGTCTCAAACGCCTGACCTCAGGTGATCCGCCCACCTGGGTCTCCCAAAGTGCTGGGATTAGTGGTGTGAGTCACCGTGCCCAGCCTAGAGTTCCTATTAGACATTCATTCTCAGCTCCCAGGCCAGACTAGCATCTTTCAAAACTCTAAATGCCTTAGGAATTGCCCAGAAATGGTATTAGAAAAAAACCACTAGGGCTCTTTCTATATCTGAGTAGCCAACCTTTGATAAGAACCAACTCCCTAAAATCTCCTGGATTTGTGAATTAGGGCTCGGGTCCAGATGATCTTTTCAGGGCAGAGCCCACCCCATGTCCCTCCTCCCAACCCCAAAGTCATGGCAGACAATTCCAGTTCACTGACCTTGGGTCACGTGACCAGCAGCTTCGTCTTCCAGGCTGGGGGTGTCTCCAATGCCTGCTTCTTCAGCTGGTGTATGTGTCAGCAAATGAAGGGGGGTAAAAGCAA
Source organism: Colobus angolensis palliatus (assembly GCF_000951035.1). Taxonomy (NCBI): domain Eukaryota; kingdom Metazoa; phylum Chordata; class Mammalia; order Primates; family Cercopithecidae; genus Colobus; species Colobus angolensis. The sequence continues at coordinate 601,208 of NW_012117121.1, forward strand.
AAACAGTTATTGTTTGCTAGAAACCAAGCTCTCCGTGTCTTCTGGTATTTTCCCTAAAACATTCAGGAAAGTCACGTCCCAAGAATACTAAGGTGCCTCAGCTCTGGCTTCTCTGCAAATGTCATTGCTGAGGATGCTGGTGGTAAAAGTTCACTAAATAAAATGCACAGCACCCACATGCAGGTGTGGCTATGACCTAGTAGGAAAGACTTTCTTCACTTTGGGCCCAGGGTCCTGAATGCCTCACTCCACAAGGACACACAGGCTGAGTGACGTCAGAGAAGCAGTTTGCTGCTGGGCCATGGTCGTGGAGGCTGTGTCTAAGCAGTGGCTGCCGGGAAGTTCAAGGAAAGATTTTGCCTGGGTTGTGAAGTCAGGCAGACGGAGTTCGTATCCAGGCACCAGCATTCATTCAACCTCTCTGAGCCTCCATTTCCTCATCTAGAACCCCAAGATGAAGATACTAGTTTGTCTTGTAGAAGGATGGTGAGGGTTAGTAACAGAATTTGTGTGAACATGTTTAGCCTGGTGCCTGGCATATGGTAGGTGCCCCAAAATGTTACGTTTCCTTCCTCCCAACTTCTGGGCAAATGCCTTTCACAGAATGCCCTGAATGGGTGCTACTTGGTAAGAGGGAGGCTGGCAGTGCTACTGAGCAGCTTTTGGGGGTATCTTGGGTTCCTGTTTAGGAAGCCACAGCTCACCCCAAACAAGAAAGACTGAGAAAGTTCCTGACCACATCAACAGTACCAAAATCAATGTGCTTTAAAAATACCAATTTCTGCATCATAAACAACAGGACACTGTTACAGGACAATGCATGCAATTGTCCAGAAGAAGAGTTTATAAGGCAAGTTGGCCACGTTGACATGCATTGACCTCAGGCCACCAGAATCACCAGCATTTCCTGAGGGCAGTGATAGAGGTCACTGCCTCTGAGAAATGCATACATGTTGCTGGCCGGGCCATCAGTCTTATCTCCCAGGCCTGCAATGAGTCAGTCACTCTCTGCACCTAAGACAGGAATGCTGGATCCCCACCACTGGCCAGCACAGGCCTGTGTGAAGACTGTAGGCAAGGGGGAGAAAGGTTCTCGAGGTTCCTGGCAACCATGTGGTAGCCTCAGAAACACCCAGGCCACTGGCTGTCCCCAGGCAGCTGCTAAGGGGATGGGAGGGCAGGCAATGGGCTCAGGGGGCTCCCATCGCTAGCACTAGCATGACACAGACACCCTCCGGGTCCATCTAGCCGACACTGCGCTGCCCACGAGGCCCAGTGGTGACAGTGCCTTGTCATGTGACAACATCACTGAGTGAGTGTTGGCTCAACTGCCTGGGCATAGCTCTGAATGCAGATTGGGCCTGAGTTTCTGACAAGGTGATGGCAATGGTAGAAAGGCTCAGAGCGACAGCAAATCCCGCTAAATGCCAGAGTCCTTGAGACAGAGAGCATGTGGAGGCTTCCCCGGACACTGTCACTGCCACGGCACTGGGTGAGTCACCTTGCTGTCACACACCAGTGCAGGGCTGCGATAGCTGGGCCTGGCGTGAGTCAGAAATTGGAGGCTGCACTGTCTTTGCCACCGCTTGACCCCAGCAAGGGAGCTGCTTGGAAACACCAAGGAGGGAGGGAGGGCACAGTGGAGGTTGGGCCTCACATCACCAATGGCCTCTCTGTATCCTGGGGCATGTTTTACAAGAGCCAGGAGGGCCCTGTGCTCTCCAGCAAGGCAGGATCCTGCAAGGGGGTGGCCACTCTGCACCCTGACTGGAGCGCCAAGAACAGCAAACAGGATAGGCCAGAGTGAGGTGCCAACTAAGGTCTGCATTGTCAGTAGCTGAAGACACATGCACCCAACTCTAGAACCACCCCACCATACGGAGGGTGTAAAGGGATCTTTAGGAGGATTTCCTTGGAGACAGTGGCTTGGGGGTGGTGGGAGTAGCTACATGGCCACCCCCATCACAGTCCCAGTACAACGTTTCAAGTCAATACGTTGAGGACATGTGGTGCATGTCCCCTCTGGTTAGGGACCTGGTAGACTGTGATCAGGGCCCCACCAAGGAACACTGAGAATCTGCCCATTCTCAGATGGAAGATGGGCTGGCCTTGCTTTGGGGGCAGAGCAAAGGACAGATGCTACAGTCCTGAGAACTGTCCGCACACCCACAGTTTGCTTGCCAGCGTGTTTCCCGTGGGCCCCATGTGGGCACAGGTCAGAGTGCATGGGAGCCTCAGATCATGTCTAAGAGGTGGCAACCAGCAGGACCTCAGAGGTGAGGCTGCAGCCAGATCTTCAGACTCCCACAGGGCTGAGGAGATGACATGGCCACCAGAATCCAGTGCAGAGGAAGGGCTCTTCAGGGGAGGATAGCTGGAGATGGCAGGCTGGGGGAAGAGTCTAGAAGAATTCAAATAAGGTCCCCATGGAGAGCGAGAGAAAGAGAATCTCCTTGAAACCTCTGCGGGGAGTGAGACATGGCTCACACCAGGACTAACTCAGTAAGAACCTTCCTGTTTCTTCTACCCCTCCCTTCCCTGCCAGCCCCCGAGGGGAATGGCGGCAACTTTGAATGGAGTTAGAAGCTTTGACTGTCACATGGGACTGGCTGTTCTAATTATTTAGCATTTGCACACTGTGTTTTGCCACTGTGGAGACTAACGTACTTTAAATCACTGTGGAGTGATGGGAAAGTCAAGAGTTGGCTAGAGTTTTCATTCTGGGCAGGGGAGGGATTTCCCCCAGTGAAATGACTAAAGGGAGAGGAGGAGAGAAACTGAAGTTCCCCGTGATCTTATCCCGTGATCGTGCCACGGTCTTCAAACGTCCTTCACGTTCAAGATGAGGCTCTGCCCCAGCTTCGAGGCCATCCCCTCTGCCCATCTCAGGGGACCTCACGGATCAAGTCACAAAGCAGAAATGCACTCAGAAGGGGCCGGGGTGGGGCTGGTCTCAACACACAGAGCCCTAGAGAACGCTGCAGGCTTCCCCAGTAGCTGCAGGGAGCACCATCTTTAGGAAGGAAAGGAAACTCTTTTCTGGGCACATCTTCCCTGCTCTCCATTGCTGATGAAGTCCTGTCTAGGCCTCTTCTGCATTTCTTGTTGGGCAACTGGGCACCCTCCAAATCACCAAACCAACAGCTGGCATCTTTATGTAAGTGCAGTGAAGAAGACATGAAGGAAATGACGCCAGGAGCTCCAGGCTGTGCGGGCATTTCCTAGGGCCTGGTGGGCTAAGCCACTCTTGGGTGACTGCAGCCTTGAGCCCAGCGCCCTGTCCGATCAATTCCCCATCACCCGTGTTGACAAGGCATTCTCGTCACGCCTGTTCTACACGAATATGTTTGAAAAGGAGACAGAGTCCCAGAACTGGATGCTAGATCACATGTCTCAGCTCCTCTGGGACCACCTCATTAAGATCACCAAAAGATGTGGTCCAGTCATCTGCACCCTCTGTGCGCTCAGGTGATCTTTGGGTCCACCCCTTGGGAGGTGACCCTGTGCCGGACAGTCTGAGCAGGAGGGCGGACTGACCTCGGGTGTCAAGAAG
>NW_012117121.1:605565-607649 GCF_000951035.1 Colobus angolensis palliatus
TGAGACTTTGGGCAAATCCTTGGTCCATTTTGACTGGACAGTTTCCTCATCTGCAAAATGGCAGTGTCTTCTCTAGATGACTTTCAAGACTTCTCCCAGCTCTAACCCGTCTCCAAGCCCATGACCCATAATTCAAAAATGCAGAGTCTCTTGCATGGCAATAAATAGGTCCGGTCCTGTCCAAAGTCAGGCATTTGACTGTCGCATGGGTCCACCTTCACAGCAGAGGCAGGAGGGAAAGCTCGGCTACCAGGAGCTGCTGTCAGTCTCTCATCAAGGTAAATGCTTCCAAATCAGTGTTTCTCTCAAGCAATGCCCTGGCACACTCCCAGGCCACTCTAGGTACACGTAAGGAGTTGTCAGCTTTGAACGCTTTCCAAGTTCAATGAAGGACATTTTAATTATGGTTGTCTTGGGTGCACGCAGAGCAACCAGGCAAGATCCCAGCCCCAGCAGGGCTCCCTCCACCAGGGGTGGGAGCCAATGCTCTTGAGTCTCACGCCTGCACAGGGTCCAGAGGGCATTGAGACTTGTTTGGGAGATTCTTCCAGACTCTGTTGAGGGAGCACTGAGAGCCAAGGCTTGGGAAGCTGGCATGAGGTCTGGCATCGTTTTGTAGACTTTCTCAGGATGGCAGGCAACTTGCAAAACCATCCCGACAAGATGAGCAGGAAGTGTCTTGCATCACTGGCTCTAAGAAGGAGCCAGGAGAATCTGACCTGGATATTCTCATGAGGCTAAGAACCTCAGCGGCAAGGCCCACACCTGCTGCATCCTCTAAAGATGCAGCATTGTACCAAGCAAGGGGCGGGCACTTGACAGCCACTTTCCAAATTCATCCAAAAGTAGATGCTTGCAGAGACACTTGGGCCAGTTTTTCACCCCAAGACACAAGATCCAAATGAATGTGCAGAGCCTGAAGAAGTGCTGAGAAAGGAACCTTGAACCTCCAAGGGGAGGATGGAGAGATAGACGGGCAGATACTGCCAACTAGTCACTTGAAAGCCATTATTAACGTTCTTCTCCCTTGATTTATTCTGCTAAAGAGGCTGGAAGGCAAAATGCTCAATGTCCCAGCCTTGCCTGCAGCAAGGGGTGGCCGTAAGACCCAGCTCTGGCTGATGAGACATAAGTGGAAGACTGCCACTTGCAAGAAAACTCCTGCTTTCCTAAGGGGACACATTTAGTTTCAGGGCCCTTTTGGCCACTTTGCTTTGCAACTCATTCCTGCTTCAAAGGCAGATATGATGCCTGGAAGTGCAGCAACCACCTTGTAACCATAAAGCAACAATCCAACCACTAAAGATGACAGAAAATAAAGACGGGAGAGCATCAGTGACCCTTGAGGTGCTGGCCAAGTTCAGGCATCTGACTATGTGAGAAAAGTAAACCTCTTCATGTAAATGCCACAGTTAGTTGGGGTTTATGTTTCTTACAGCCAAATGCAGTCTTGACTGACACAGATGGGAAGCAAGAGAAGATGGTCAAAATCAGGACTGAGGAGCATGTCAGGAAGTATGTGAGTCCTAATAACCTAGATGCTGAGTGTCTGGAAAGGACAGGTTAGCAGGGCCAGAACAAACACCGTGGCCAAAGTCCAGAGGCCCAGGCCACATCCAGAGCACCCAAAATGAAGGATACTAAACCAAGATCAAATGTGCACTAACCTGCCCCTTCCCTCAGCCAAATGACTGCTCTGGGACCTGCTGGCCCCTGAAGAGAGAAGAGGGGGCTTTTGAACGGGTATGGGTGGACAATCGTATGGAGCGGGGCTTTGTGGAGCCGTGTGCGGGACTCTCCAAGGGTGGCTGCCTCCAGAGCACACATGGGATGAAGGTGCCCACGCTCAGCACCAGCAAGCAAGGCATCGAAGCAGGGCTCAGCTGCCGCCACACTGTCCTGCAAAGCACCGAATGAGTGAGCACATTTCTCAGCCAGGGGGAGCAGCAGATGCAGCCAGGAAGGAGGCTCAAAGCACGGCTAAGCGCAGGCTGGAGGCATGGAGGGGGCATCTAAAGGGGGGCCCACCTTCCGCCGTTGGAGTGCTCTTAGCATCAGAGGTTTCAGAGCCCAGTTCCTCAGAT
>NW_012117121.1:609269-614208 GCF_000951035.1 Colobus angolensis palliatus
GAGTGCTAGGTATTGGGAAGGGACAAAACGCTCAGAAGATACAGCCTGTGCTCTGGGAGTACACACTCTCCTGAGGGAGGAAGGATGGCCACACAAAGCAAAAGACTCCAGGGCGGGCCCAGGGCCAGCTGATAGGGTCCTCCTGGAGGTGCCCTACCAGGAAGCGGGAGTTAAAGGCTAGAGAGCACGGGACCAAGGGGCAAGATGGCTGGGTTCAAGTCCCAGTTCCACTTCTTTCTGGTCAGGTGGACTTGGACCTGCCTCTCAGGGCTTCTGTTTCCTCATTTGTAAAATAGGTGAGATGACCTCAACTCTACCTGCCTCCTCCTAGAGTTGCTGGGAGAATCCCATGAGTGAATGTTGGTAAAAGCACCTTCAAATCATGAGGATTTATACATGTGGATCTAGTTCTCATCAATGTAAAGGAGCCAAATGTTTATGGGGGCAGCCCTGGGCTTCCCTTCAATTCAGTCCCACCTGGGCTGTCCACAGGGGACCACTGTAGTAAATCATGGCTCAAACCATGATGGGTGGGTGGATGGATGGATGGATGAATGGGTGGATGGATGAATGGGTGGATGGATGGATGGATGATTGGATGAATGTATTATTGGAGAGAAGACTGGATGGACGGGTGAATTACTGAATGATTAGATGGATGTATAATTATAAGGATGGATATATGAATTAATAATTTATTAGTTGGATGTATGAATGTATAATTGGATAGAGGTATGATTGGATGTGTAATTATATGGATGTGTGTATGTATAATTGAATGACTAGATGCATGTATGAATGTATAATTGGATGGATGTGTAATTGGATATATGATTGGATGATTGGATGGATGGATGGATGGATGGATGGGTGATGTGTAGATGATTGGATGTATGTATGATTGACTGGATGAAGATATGGGTGGATGGATGGATGGATGAATGGATGGATGGATGAATGGATGATGTATAGATGATGTATGTATGATCAAATGGATAATGGGATGGATACAGGAAGGAATGGATGGATAATTGGATGAATCGATGGAAGAATGAATGATGTACAGATGTATGGTTGGATGTATGTATGATGGATGGATGATTGATGGATGGAAGAAAGGATGGATGGATAAATGGATAGATGGAGCCGGTGATGTACAGATGTATGACTGGATATATGTATGATTGGATGGATGATAGGAAGGATGAAGGAAGGGATGGGTGGATGGATGGATGGATGAATAGAGGGAAGAATGGATGATGTACAGATATATGATTGGATGTATGTATAATTGGATGGATGATAGGATGGATGAAGGAATGGATGGATGGATGGATGGATGGATGGGTGGGTGGGTGGTGTATAGATGACTGGATGTATGTATGACTGGGTGGATGGAGGAAGATATGGGTGGATGGATGGGTGGATAGATGGATGGATGTGATGGTAGCATGTAAAGCTTCCATCAGAATTTCTGAGTTCTTTGCCAGTACCTCTTAGTCATCTTCCCTCAGCTTCTCCTGTGCCTGGCAATGCATGCCCAGAAAAGCCTCTCCAGTCTTCCCAGTGGTGTCTCAGCCATCAGATCAGTGGTTCCTCAGCTCTCAGCTCAGTGAATTCACTCCCCTCTGTATGACAGAAATTCCTCACTCTTCATGCACATGGTGGCTGAATGGGTTTCCTCTGCTGTCTAATTGCCCTATTCATGGCTTAGACTCAACTCTGGATAGATCAGAGCCTCTAGAGAGGCAGATGGGGCCCAAATCCTGGCTCCACCACCTATCGGTTGTGTGATGCTGACCGAATTACCTAACCTCCCTCTGCCTCAGTTTTCTCCCTTGTATAATGGGCATGGGAGTAGCTCCACTGGCTCACAGGGCTTCTGTCAGCATGAAACTGTTGAATGCTTATTTAAAGCACTTTGTACCATGCCTGGCAGATGAGAAGCCCCCAATAAGTGGCAGTGATTATTTTCAGTCCTTGTCACCTTGGTTGAAGGGCCCAATGTAGCACTGCTCACGCTCACCAGCAGGAACTTGAGTATTTTATTTAGTGCCGATGGTGGTGATGTAGATATGGGATCGACTGGGAATCCTGGAGGGCCCCTAGCAGGTAGCTGACCATTGCACCAGATGGACAAAGTGGCTCTGGTCATATGAGGAAAAGTCAAGCACCACGTTGTAGTCACAGATCCCATCAAGCACATGGGGACTTTTAGTTTGGAAACTGCAAACACTCCCTCTGTGGCACAGACTGCTGAGGGTCCACCTGGTGTCCATTCTCTCTACCTTCCTTGGGAACAGAGCCCTGATACAATATAGAACAGAGCTGTGCCCAGTTAAAAGGCCACATCTGCCAGCTTCCTGGGCAGGCAGGGGTGGTTGATGAGAAGCTAAGGGAAGTCATTGGATAGGAAGTCCAGGAAAATGTCTGGATGGGAGAAGCTCAGCTGAGAGGGTCTCCCTTTGTGCCTGGCTCATACCCTTCCTCCTTTTCCAGGGGCCTTTCTGAACATGAGACATCTTGAACATGGAAGTCACATACTCAGAATGGTGTTTTTTTTTTTTTCTGGCTATATGAAAAGATCATTGTCAGTTCACTGGCTGTGCAAAACAGGTTGGGTACCAGAATTGGCCTGTGGGTCATAGTTTTTGGAGCCCTGCTTTAAGGAATGGCTCTGAGGCCTTGGTGGGAGACAGGATGAAGGGAGGAGGGTGTAAAGGTCTCAGGGCTGCTGTTGCAAAACCAAGGTTTGTGGTGAGGAGGTCTGTGTTGGATGGAATGGAGGTGAGGTCCCTGGGTGCTGTGGAGGGTTGTGGGAGGAACTGGCCAGGGTCATGATGGACAAGTTGATGGTGGTACCACCAACAGCAGTAGAGAAACCAGTAATGGCCCAGGATGGGGGAGCACAGAGTTTGGTTTTTACTTGTTAGGCTTGGGCATTCAGTGGAGTTGTCCCTTGGGCGACAGGAAGGCTCTGTTGAACTCTGAGAAAGGCACTCCACCTGGAGCGGGAGTAATTTAGAGTCAGTTTCAGGATGGGGCTGGTTCTGTGCATGAAACAGAATGAGAAGATGAAAAAAAGGCAAGTGGAGTTCAAGTGCACTGTGAGATCAGACACCTCACACCCTTTGTTAAAACACCGTCCCTGGACACCTGGCCCTGGCTGCACCCATCCCACAAAGAACAGCTCATCCTAAACAAGCTTCCAGCACGAACATAGCTCCTTGGTCCTGGAGCTTGCAAGAGCCTGCAAACTGCCGCAAGAAGGCTTTGGACAAATGATAAGGCAGCATCACGCAGACTTCTGGGTTTCGTTATTTTTCAGAAGCCTTGACTGCCAGGGCACAGGGGCATCTATATGGGCATGATGGTCCTCCTTTCCCCAATCTGTTCCCAGCTTGAGCCCTACAGTGCTTATCATTTGCATTGGTCTCCTTGTTAAATTCCTTGGAAGTAGCGAAGGAGGAAGAAGCCCCATTTGCATGTCTTATCTGGAAGGCATAACAAGTTAACTCATCAACACCTTTTAATTCATTAGGGTGCACTAGTTTATAGGTAACCAACTTTCATCTACTTTTCAGCTCTCTTGGGCAAGTATCCAGCCATATTTCAACTCTTAGCATCCACTTAGACACTCTTTGTTCTGGTATTTAACATGTAGTTTCTTGTCTTCTGTCACTTACTTAAAATGTTGTTAGTAAAGTGACACCTTCTGCCAAGTCAAACCTGTCACACCCGACATAAAAACAGCTCCTTGTAAGCTTTCAGTAGCAATAATTAATTTGATGAGGATTATGAACACCTTAAGTATTACTTGCTTTCTTGGAAAGTATGTTCTTTGGGTAAGCAATTTATCTTCAAATGCTTTCCTTTCAGAGCAATTTCAAAAAGGTTGGCAATTTAGATTTTGCATTTTTGCATACAGTATATATAGTGCATATATATATATACACACACATATGTTTTGGCATAGAACTTCTGATCATGTTTTATGTGAAAGCATTGAATAGTTTTAGCAAACATATTTTAGGCAACTCAAACACTAACTTTGTGAACTTGTCCTCACTTTACACATTAAATTTAGTTTCTCTTCAGAAAATAAGAGTGGTAAAATCCACTTCTTTCCCAGACTTTATTTCATTTTTGTTTTTTGAGACAGGGTCTCGCTCTGTTGCCCAGGTTGGAGTACAGTGGTACAATCACAGCTCACTGCAGCCTCAAACTCCTGGGCTCAGATGATTCTCCCACCTCAGTCCCCCAAGTTGCTGGGACTACAGGAGTGCGCCACCACACCTGGCTAATTTTTGTATTTTTTGTAGAGACGGGATTTCACCACGTTGCCCAGGCTGGCCTCAAACTCCTGGACTCAAGCAATCCACCTGCCTCAGCCTTCCAAAGTGCTGGGATTATAGGCATTAGCCACTGCACCTGGTCTCCTGGAGTTAATTTTAAAGGAACTTGTTATTTTGGAACAGTTTTAGATTTTCAGAAAACTTGCGAAGTTAGTACAGAGAGTATACCCCACATCCAGTTCCCCTGTTGTGAACATCTTACAGGATCATGATACATTTGCTACAGCATAACACATATTTTAAACTTACTCTAAGCCAGGCTGCCCTGCCTCTAAATAGAATGTTATTTTTCACTGGCACAATTCATATGAGGCATCTGTTGTGATTCTAACTTAAATTCCACCCAAGAGAGTTTAATAACTGAAGTTCCAAGGGGGCTTGGTGGAAAGAGTGACAAGAGGGAAATATGGCCCATGTGGGGGTGCAGCCATGGATCTGCTCCGGCAGCCCACAGTCTGAGCACGAGGCTCCTTTGTCATCTGTGAAGCGGATGTCATCCACCCTCACGGGCTGTTGTGAGCATCACCTATTGCCAATAGTAGAGTGCTACAAAAACGTCCCAATTAGCATTCTGAGGTAGTTCC
>NW_012117121.1:619651-621288 GCF_000951035.1 Colobus angolensis palliatus
ACCTGGTGAGGGAACTCTTCATCTCTTTGTCAGGAAAAGAGGTCCCCAATCCCGGTTTCCCCCAACAGCACCAACTGCCAGGGGACAGCTGGGAGAAAGTGGTTTCAACAGGCTAACCTTCGGGGTTGAGGTCTTGGAGGCTACCACCCCTCACTTAACACATCCTGAGCACCAGGGTGGGGCGGGGACAGGGTAGGCAGTGTTGCAGGATGGAGAGGAGGAAGGGATGGGAAACAGCAGAGAAAGAAAAAACGGAGTGGGGAGAGAAGGAGAGGGAAAGCGGGGGCGAGGGAAGTGGGAGAGGAGGTGGAAAAGTTTAGTGGAGGGGGACACAGTGAGGAAGGGACTGAGAAAGATTTATTTATTATTATTATAATTTGACATGGGAGTCTCACTCTGTTGCCCAGGCTGGAATGCAGTGATGGGATCTTGGCTCACTGCAACCTCTGCCTCCTGGGCTCAAGCGATCCTCCTGCCTCAGCCTCTTGAGTAGCTGGGACTATAGGTGCATGCCACTATGCCCAGATAATTTTAAAAATTATTATCTGTAGAGACGAGGTCCCACTATGTTGCCCAGGCTGGTCTGGAACTCCTGGGCTCAAGCGATTCTCCCACCACAGCCTCCCAAAGTGCTGGGATTACAGGTGTGAGCCACCATGCCCAGCCTCTAAGAAGGATTCAAAGGAGAAAACAGATCTCCTAGCTTGGAGCCTCTCAGCTGGCCTCCGTGGGGAGCTGAATCTGGCAGCATTGGCTGGAGCTGTCAGAAAGCACATTTCCATCTTTCCATCACCACGTGATGGCTGACCTCAGGCAGGGAGGCTGCGCCGAGCTGCATTCCCCTCTCCCTGTCACCTCCTCACCCAGAGCTTCTCGGACACCTCTGAGCAGCCCCTGCTCCTGCAAAGTGCCCATGTCTTCCTTCACCTCCCCCCAACCTACCTGCACCCACTTTCCTAATTCCCAAATTCCTCATAATCCAACACCTTCCCTGATTCAACAGATGGAAATCTGAAACGAGCCTCGCAACCAGTCCTGGAACCTCTCCAAGCTGGGATGGCCACTCCCTGTGTGAGAAAGCTGGTGGTCCCAGCTTCCCACACTCAGGGAACCTCCCAGAGACCCCACTCACTCCAGTGATCTTCCTGAATAGACATATCCAGGAGAGGTCACTTCCCACCTTGGAACTCCATGGCTTCCATCCACTACCCATACCCTGGGCTGCAACGTGTTTTCTTATTTTTAGCATTAAAAGAGAAAAGTAGAGTGTTTGCCATTTTGCTTGCTTAGAAATGGGTATAGAGGCAGGGACTGAGTCCACCCTGCCCTCGGGCTGCACCGTGGGCTGTTGCTGTGAGCACTCACTGCTAGCGACACCCGTGGAAAGAAGGGCTCCTTGTAGCACAAGCCAGCACTGAGACAACCTGGACCAACCTTGAGACAACCTGAGACAACTTGGTCCAACCCTTGGACCAACTTAGCACTCCAGCAGTGGGTGAAGGGCCAGCATGGGGAGATAGAGGGAGGGCTGTGTGCTCCGTAGCGTCCCGGACCATGTGGTCTGACAGTGAAATGAAACATTTCATTTGGAAAGAGAAAGGAAGAGGCAAAGTCAATTTGGCCAAACGATGGTATTA
>NW_012117121.1:622713-633802 GCF_000951035.1 Colobus angolensis palliatus
TCTTTCTCTTCAGTGGTGAAGGTTGGACTGAACAGGAGAGAATGGCATCAGCAGAGCACGTCTGGTAAGGAAAGTCAGGTACGGAGAAGTGAAGGGATGGTTCAATCAGATGCCAACTGGCAGCAAAACCAACTCTTGACCCATCGAGGGTGTCCTGACTCCTCCAGCTCTGAGCTCGCTGGCTTCCCTGGAGTCAGGCTGCGGCCCCCACTCACCGCACCGTCACGCACCAGATCCCCCAGGTGTGCGTTCCAACGGTGGCTCTCCCAGTGTGTTGAGAAGCACCACACAGGGCCCAGTCGGGGCACGAGGCTTGGGATCTGAAGAGCAACACATACCCTTTTTCCCCAAAAGCCCCAGCAGGGAGATGCTGCTTCAGCTCAACAAAGCCGGACAGAAACCACCATTTGCTCACACTTTGTCCTCATCTTTATTGTGAATTATTATTATAATTATTATTATTTTAAAAATAACTCATAACTTTGAATTTCTGAACTTGTTTTTTTTTTTTTTTTTTTTTTTGAGAGAGAGTCTCGCTTTCTTGCCAGGCTATCTCTGCTCGCTGCAGCCCAGACGAGCTAGCCAATTTGGGTTGTCCCATTCAACCTGCAGCTAAAGCTTTGTGAACACTAAGAAGTTTAATGAACACAGTGGTTTTGTTCTTTGGATTTGATCGATTCCTTTCAATGACCAAGTTTCTCCTCTTGGAACATGGTGGACAGAGGTGTGAAAGTAAAAGTAAAAATCAGATGTGCTGGCTTTTCTTTCACATTTGCATATTTTCATATTCATAGCTCATGGCTATAGGAGGCCTGAATTTTCTTTTTCTTTTCTTTTTTTTTTGGCCCCTGTGAATAATCCAGGATAAATGCTTTGTAGGTTTTTTTGGGGGGGAGAGGGGATGGGGTCTCACTATGTTGCCCAGGTTGGTCTCAAACTCCTGGGCTAAAGTGACCTTCCCATTTCCGCCTCCCAAAGTGTTGGGATTACAGGCATAAGCTGCTAGCATGCCTGGCTCTATTCACATTTTGAGTAAAACAGTACTTTGCTATTTCTTCATGAGAAAAGTAATACAATCTTATTATAGAAAATGTATTTATACAAAGCAAGATGGGAAGAGAAAATCATCCCTCTGCCCAGAAATGATTACTGTTGACATCCTGCCATACCAGACTTTGACAGTCATGGATTCAGCTTTTGGAATTTTGGTCCATCATAAGTGACGTGAGATTCCAGGAGAGGTGGCACATGCCATCTGGCTGAGGAATAAATTTGAACCCCTCTTCCTCTATGGGGGCTGTACGGGAGTGAGGCACTTAGTAGGGAGTGAGCCCAATCCTCCCGGCTGCCCTGTCTCATCCCAACACGGCTCTGCTGTTCTCAGTCCTCCAGGGCACACAGTGACTCTGATGAAGAGGCAAAAATGCCATTGCTTTGTGAAAAATGGCCTTGAAGCAAAAGAGAACATTCTGATCACATTTGAAAAGGCAGATACTTTGTGGTACGAGGGCTTGACTTCTAATGAATGTATAACAGGAAAGATCAGGCACTTGCGCAAACGTGTCTGTTTTCATCAATCTGTGGATTTACAAAGGTTTGGGAATGTATGTTAGGGATCTGTGATATTTCTCTCTAGCCTCTTATTCTATGCATTAAAAAATATAGTTGCAATTTCCTGATCTCGTGATCCACCTGCCTTGGCCTCCCAAAGTGCTGGGATTACAGGCGTGAGCCTCTGCGCCAACCCCCTCTCATTCTTTTTGCTTCTCTGTTCAGGTCTCAGTGCTCATTCTAACGACTTGTGTGGACTCTTAATTTATGAATAATATTAACCCTTGATCATATTTGTGGCAACTGTCTTCTCCAGTTGCCTTTTATTTTGGTTTCTGATGGTTTTTGATAGGCAGGGTTTAATTTTTATATAGTCAAATCTGTTTTCCTTTGTGATTTATTCCATTGCTCTATGGTATAGAAAGATCACCCATTTTCTTCTAGGTTTTTAGTGGTCTAATTTTTTACATTTATTGATTCATCTGGAATATTTTTAGGTTTAAGATGGAGAGAGGTTGAAAACTTTCTCCCCAAACATAACAGCTAAAGCCAATGGACCCAGGCCTATTTGCAGACCAATCTGCCCTCTTTCCCAGGTGAACGCACCATGTACTCTGTCCCGTTTATCTGTCAATTTTGGTGCTAGAGCCTCCTGATTTAAGCTTTGGATCTCAAGTCTTATTCTCTAGGTGGGCTCAGATATCATTTTCTTTTTCAAAATTATTTGACCTTCTTGTAAGTTTTGTCTTCCAGATGTATTTTAGATTTTTTTTTCCTGCAAATTCTCAAAGCTCCATTGGGATTTCGGCTGGAATTGTATTATAGGCCAAAACTATAAAAACTGCTCTCTTCATATTTAGTTTTCCCACCCAAGAGCACAGTCTGTTTTTCCATTTTCTTCTGGTTTCTGAATCTCTCAGTTGGGGGTGGAATGTAGTCCCACACCCTTCCTGCCATGGCCACATCGCCCGGGGCTTCACACCGTTTTCGTGAACAGGCCTGTCCCCATCAACACACGGATGATTGATTAACCAGGGCTCTGGGGCTCACAGCAGAGATGTGGCTGGGGCACCAATCATGGCTGGGATGCCAGTGCCGGGGCCGCCACAGTGGCAGTGGTTCCATCAGAGGTTTCCAGGGAATGAACAGGAGAGCCATTTCCCAAGCCTCGTTTGATCAGACAGATGTGATTCCCTCAGTGGAAAACCTCTCTCCATGAACTTGTAAAAAGAAGCTGCTAGAGTTCAAGATGAGTTTCACACGATGAGCCCCATCTGCTCTGGTCTCTATGTTTGATGTCAGTTGTCCCCAACGCAGTGGTTGCCTATATTCTAAATGTGTGGGTTCTAAAGAGAGCAGCTCCCTTTAGAGAGAGCCTCTGAAGGAGCCTGGGAACTGTGAGAATCCAGGAGCCCACATGCTGGACAGCTCACTATGCTGTGTTCATCACCAAGTCCCAAAGCCCCCCTGCAGTGTCCTGAAAAGACAGGCTGGTGGTGAGGAAAGTTCTCTTCCCTTGGTCACTGAGTCCTGCCAGCCCCAGCCCACTGCCCACACACTGCGCCTCCATCCATCAGCTCATTCCTTTGCACAGAGCCAGAGCAGGTCAAAGGCACCATTTGGCCAGCCAGGCTCGACCTGGGCCTGGTCATGAGCACTAACTCTAAGTAGACCCTGGCCACCTAAAATGTGTCTCAACCGTTCTCAATGGGCAAATTAGGCATACATTAAAATGGAAGGAGGCTAGGCCCCATGGCTCACACCTGCAATCCCAGCACTTTGGGAGGCCAAGGCAGGCAGATCACCTGAGGTCAGGAGCTAAGACCAGCCCGGCCAACATGGTGAAACCCCGTCTCTACTAAAAATACAAAAATTAGCCGGGTGTGGTGGGGCACCCCTGTCATCCCAGCTACTTGGAAGGCTGAGGCTAGAGAATCGCTTGAACCTGGGAGGCGGAGGCTGCGGTGAGCTGAGATTGTGCCACTGCACTCCTGCCTGGGCAATAGAGTGAGACTCCTCTCAAAAAGAAAAAAAAAACCAAAAAAACAAAAAGGAGTGTTTGTGCCGTGTGAGCCATTCTCCCCTCTGCCTTATGTTGGATTCTTAGAGGTGGCTTGCAGCATGTCCATCTTAGGTCCCACGTGGGGCAGGATTGCTTGTGTTGTGGCTGCGAACATCCCTCCTCTGCACATCAACATATCACCAAGTCTGTGGCGATGGGGTAAACCACTGAACACGCTGGCTGCTCCCCACTCACCTGTAGGTAGGTGAGGTGGCTGGCTTGGACTTTGTCCACAGGCAGGGGCAACACCACAGAGGTGCCCTAGGTGAATTTTGCAGCAGCAGGCGGGGCCGATTGGATGGGTAGGGAACGACTGTTGGTAGGGAGGTGACTGCAGTGGTCCAAGCTTGCAGTGAAAAGGCAGAGGGGATAGAAAGGAAGGAACAGAGCCAAGAAGTATAGCTGAGAAAATACTAGACTGGGCTTCAAAATTGGGTTGGGGTCAGGGAGAGGGATTAGAAGCTCCTATTATGCTAGAAGTGGGCTTGGATGGCTGGGAAATAGGGGGTGGGGGTCACATGGTCAAAGGGAACACCTTCAGGAGGGAAGGCAGCTGGACAAGGGTGGGTTCTGTTTTTAGGAGAGCCGCTGCTTCAAAGAATCCTGCCCTCTCTTCCCCCTGACTGCGTTTTACTAACTGGTGACTCATTTGACTTAATGAGCTCTAGAAAATTTGTTCTACTATGCCCCTTGGCTTTCATTATAATTGTAAATTGATTCCTTTTTATATTATTTTATTTATTTTACTTTGTATTATTTATTTATTTGGAGACAAGGTCTTGCTCTGTCATCCAGGCTGAGGTGCAGTGGCACCATCACAGCTCACTGCACCTTCGACTTCCTGGGTTCAGGCGATCCTCCCGCCTCAGCCTCCCAAGTCGCTGGGACCACAGGTGTGCACCACCATGCCTGGCTAATGTGCTTTATTTTTTGTAGAGATGGAGTCTCACTAATATTGTCCAGGCTGGTCATGAACTCCAGGGCTCAAGCGACCCACCTGCCTCAGCCTCCCAAAGTGCTGAGGTCAAGGTCAAGAGTCAGCACATTTTTTCTGGAAAGGGCCAGATAGTAAGTACTGTAAGACTTTGTGGGCCACGTGATCTCTGTTGTAACTGCTCAACATGGTTGCAGCGGGAAAGCAGCCATCGAAGATGAATGAATAAGCATGACTGTGTTCTGATAAAACACTATTTATAGATATTGGAGTTTGAATTTCACAGAGCTTTCATGTGTCACAAAACATCATTCTTATTTTATTTCATTTTTCAACCATTTAAAAATGTGAAAATTATTCTTAGCTCAAGGACAGTTTTGGCCCATGGCCAGAGTTTTTAGACTCCTTCTTTAGGCTTCTCCAGTATTTCTTCAATCAAAAAAAAATAAAAACAGTGGATCAGTCTTAGCAAGAATCATTGTATGTTCCGATCACCTCCCATATTTCCAGTGTGGAGTTCTGCTTTTCCTGTTGGGTTTTCCTCAGCTGCTTCTACAGGTTTCCATGGGTTCCATGTCACGAGCAGGAAAATCAAGGGTCATTCCTAGTACTCGGGGCAGTGCCCCACTGTTCTGCAGGCTGGGGATGCTCGCTCATGGTGTTTCACTGCCGGGCTGCCTCATTCAGCGCCATGGAGCAGATGACAGGGCAATGGGTCTCACTATTCTGGCTTCTAATAAAGATCTCTCCTTCCCCTCCCCCTCCAACACCCCTGCAGAGCTTGAGAGAGTCAGATGCACCAATAGAAGGCTGATGACTTACAGGGGCTGATGCAGAAATCAACTCTTCCTTAAAATACAGGCTACTATTTACTATGCAAAAGAAATAAACTGTGTGCCTCTTGAGGGTCAATATTTTTCTTTGGGGAGAAATAGTGGAATGCACAGGAACAACCTCTAAGCAGGGAGGCTCAGCCTTCACCCCAATCCTGGGACAGGAAATGCTCATGGGTTCATGGACCTGATTAGACTTGGTTGCAAGAGTCACTGCACTGCATTGGCTGGGGGAGGTCAGCTGCCCCATGCTAATGCTTTGGGACCTACCTGCCGTGTTAAGAAAGACAAGCCCATTTTGGCCGGGCGCGGTGGCTCACGCCTGTAATCCCAGCACTTTGGGAGGTCGAGGCGGGTGGATCACGAGGTCAGGAGATCGAGACCATCCTGGCTAACACGGTGAAACCCCGTCTCTACTAAAAAAAATACAAAAAACTAGCCGGGCGAGGTGGCGGGCGCCTGTAGTCCCAGCTACTCGGAGGCTGACACAGGAGAATGGCGTGAACCCAGGAGGCGGAGCTTGCAGTGAGCCGAGATCACGCCACTGCACTCCAGCCTGGGCAACAAAGCGAGACTCCGTCTCAAAAAAAAAAAGAAAAAGAAAAAAAGACAAGCCCATTTTCAGGAGCATCCTTGAGGCTCTGCTTGACATAGGCAGAAAATAGGACCCAGAACGATGTCCCTGGAGAGCAAAATGAAGTGACTCTTCTTAGTCTTACAACCAACACTGACTGAGCACAAGAATGCCAGCCTCGCCAGGTAGGACTTGCAGGGTCACTCAGTGCCATAGCCTAGCCCCAGGGCCTGGCAACAGGAGGTGCTCACCTGGCACCTGCCAGAGAAGGGGCGCTTGCTCCATGCAGGTGCCTTGCAGGCATCTCTGTGACCCTTCAGGACAATCCTTGAGGTAGGTGTCATCATCATCATCATCATCATAGATATTATGATTCCCAGGAGTCTGGGAAGTTACCTGTCCAAGTCACACAGCCAGTACCAGGCAGACAGAAATGCAAAGTGACGCTCCGCTGCCCCTCACTGCCTGTTCCTTCACCCTGGACCATAAAATATTCCCCAACTTTTTACCTGAGATGTCAGGGTGCAGGTCTAGGGTATGGAAGAAGCAGTGGCCAGGTCTTACAACCAACCGCTGGGTGACCAAGCCACTTCTCTCAACCTTCAAGTTCTTTGCCCCCCAAACCATTTGGTGACCCCAGGGCTCCCTTCTTATGCTGACATTGTATTCTATGTAGGTCCACAGGCTGAGTAGCTGGGACCACAGACATGCACCACCATGCCTGGCTAATTTTTTGTATTTTTTGTAGAGATAAGGTTTCGCTATGTTGCCCAGGCTGGTCATGAACTCCAGGGCTCAAGCAATCCACCTGCCTTGGCTTTCCAAAGTGCTGGGATCACAGGTGTGAGCCACAGCACCCAGTCTAAATTTCTATTTTTTATGAACCTTTATTTTGTATGGGTTTTTCAATGGAGATATAGTCTACTTTAGCCTGTGTCTTCTAACTCAGGAGCCTGGGGCGGGGTGGTGATCAGTGACAGGACAGCAGGAGGTCTCCAGCCCAGGCCAGGTGAGAGGCAGGGGACCCTGGCATCCTAGCCAAGGACCTGGCTCCTTCCTTTCCCTCCCCTCTCTGGCCGCTACTGCTCACCTCCTCCAGAGCCAAGGGCAGGATGATTTCTCTGGACGAACTGGATAAAGGATATCTAAACCAATAGACAAATGGCGCAGCTGTGCCTCTTGGCCTGGGACTCCCAAGCAAAGATAGTGAATTGAAAAACACATAAATAAGCATGCCCTTGAGGTGGCTATGCAGCCTGGACCAGACGTGTCATCATCCACAGATCCCTGTAATCTAAGCGAGACACACAGACAGGAAAATACACCTGATCTTAGCCAAAAGGCCGAGAAGCGATACACAGACAGGAAAATAAACACACCAAGGCTGTTTTCCTCAGACCACTTGTTTTCTTGCTTTTCTAAATCCATCAGCCTTCCTCCCTTTCTCTCTCTCCTCCTCTCTCTCTCTATTCCTTTCTCCTTTCCTCAATCCTGTCTTCTCAGGCAGTGACTTAGAGGCAGTGGGGTGGGAGGTAACGAACACATTTTAAGGGAAGCCCTAAAGTTGAGTGAAACTGGACACTAAAATGGGACATTTTTTAGGGACCCTTGGAAAGGCACTGCCTCCTGAGTCCATCCCTGTGGTTTTGTAGCGAAACTGAGGCCCTGGGAGGGGAAGGGGCTAGCTGAGTCACTCCTGGTGCCTTCTTCAGAATCACACCCTCCCAGCCTCAACTCATGCCTCATAGGGAGACAGAGAAATCCAGAGGGTGGGGGCAGACAAAGAAAGGGAAAAGTGTCTGCAGCGTTGAGAGAGAGAGAGATGGGAACAAAGATGACAGTGCAGAGTAAAAGGAGAAGACGCTGGAGGGTGAGGGGGTGAGGCAGGGGAGGGATAGCCATGGAATCAAATCATGAATCCAATCACTGCTGCCGCTACCCATAGGCTTTTCCCTTTTCAAACAATTGTTTTTGATTGACTTAAAATTCATGCAACATACAACGAACGATTTAAAATGAATGATTCAGTGGCATTTAGTACATTCACAATGTTGTACAACTATCACCTCTATCTAGTTCCAAAACATTCTCACCAAACCCAGAAGAAAGGCTGGATCTCATAGACAGCTGCTCCCCCTTCTCCCCTCTGCCAGCCCCCAGCTGCTCATCTACTTTCTGTCACCATGGATGTATCTCTTCTGGATATTTTGTATAAGGGAAGTCACATAGCACGTGGCTTTTGGTGACTGGCTTCTTTCACTGTGAATCCACATCTTGGCAAAGTTCCGTGCTTCATTCCTTGGGTAATGGGAGGGACAGTCCACATCGGTTTATCCATTCATCCATTGATGGACACCACAGTCTTTTAATAAGTTAAAAGTGTGGGCCGGGTGCAGTGGCTCACGCCTGAAATCCCAGCACTTCGGGAGGCTGAGGCAGGCAGATCACTTGAGGCCAGGAGTTTGAGACCAGCCTGGTCAACATGGTGAAACTCCATCTCTACTAAAAATACAAAAATTAGTTGGGCATGGTGGCACGTACCTGTAACCTCAGCTACTTGAGAGGCTGAGGCATGAGAATCACTTGAACCCAGGAGGCAGAGGTTGCAGTGAGCCTAGATTGCGCCACTGCATTCCAGCCTCGATGACAGAGTGAGACTCTGTCTCAATAAATAAATAAATAAATAAAAATTTAAAAATTAAAAGTGTGGGAACTAGACAATATGGACCTTTTTATTGTGACTTTTCTGACAACAGTGGAGATGCAGTGGAGGGAGAAGGGTATGTGTGCAGGAAGGGGAGTGCTTGGCTAAGGAAGGAGCCTGGCAGGAGCCTGGACAACCTTCACGTTCTTCCTCATTTTGCCAAGGCTGGGCCTCCAAGAACCCCCAGGCCCTCAGGGACAGGGACATGCAGGTGAGACCCTGGGTCCCTTTTGCTCCCAAAGAAGAGGGTCTTCCCAGCAGAGTTCACATCTTCTGTGCAGCTTACCTGAAGGGATAGTTTTGGCTGTCCCCTGAGGTGTTGTGGGGTGGACAAGAAACCCCAGGCATCTTGCCCACCTCCGAGGTGACCCTGGATGTCACTGGGGAACGCTGCTTGCTGTTTGGAACATGTCTGCCATTTTCCTGGGCACCTGCCCATGACAGTGCATCCAGGCTCACTGTAACCTGTGAGGTGGACAGATGGAGTCCCTAGATGGGTAAAAGACCTGAGGGGCAGAAACTTGCCCAAGGCCACCGAGCCCCAGGGACCTAACTCCCCCCAACACACACCCCTGCCCTTAAAGCAGGATTCCCGACAGTCTTGCCCCTCTGCTCCCCACGTCGTCACTCCTCCCCAGCCAAATCTCTGCTTACAAAATCCAACTGGCTGCTCCCTCAGGAGAACCTCCCTGGGGATTCTTAACGCCCCGGCTTTTGCTCCTAGTCTGTCTGGCAGGTCTGTAGGTTTCCCACGATCTGGGGCTGTTTCTTACTGCAAGGAGGCCAGGACCAATCTGCCTTCCTCCACCTGCCACCATCCTTCCTGTTCCTTCTATCGTTCTTACTCAAGGCAGTACAGTTTGGTAATGATAACTCAGGTTCTAGAAAGCTCCTTGGGCAAGGGAGGGGGACCAGTCAACACCCCTTGCCAGTATTGGATTATTAATAACATGTTTACTTCAGCCCTGAGGATGAGCCACTCACAGGGGCTTCACAGAGAGGATCTCTGTAATGCTCACAACCACCCCGTGAGAAGGAATGATGAGGAAACTGAAGCTTAGAGACGTTCAGAAATCTTTTCAGGGTCACACAGCTAGTAAGCAGAGAGCAAGGCTTGAATTCTGATATTTTGATGCTAAAACCCATCTCTACCCTACTGTATCAAATGGGTGCCTTCCCAACAGAGCATCCCCTTTGGGAAAGGGGAGTTGATGGTCATAACCCAGGCCCTGCCGGAGTCAAGAGTCCAGGTGCTGAGGGGAAGCCCGAGTCGGGCTGGTCTCCCACACCGTGGGCGCATCAAGCTGGGGACCCAGACCGAGCTTCCAGTCTAAATCCGACGGCCGTGGGGCGGCCCTGGCCGGTGTCTCAGGCCGCCCTGCGGCCCTCGCTAGGGGGCAGCCAAGGAAGGTCCCGGGCTCCGCCGCCGCGCACCCGGCGCCCGCGGTGACTCAGCGGAATCGCCGCCTGGCCCGTGGTTCTGGTCTGGTCCCCCTTACTAAAAACCCTGACTGGAATCACGCACAGGGAAGCCTGCACAGCCTTGTGAATATACCAGAAACATTTTAAAAGAGTGACTTTTATGGCATATGAATTATATCTCAATAAAGCTATCGTTAAAAACAAACAAAAATCCCCTAAATGGATCTCTCGCAGGTAACTGAAGACCAAGCAGAGATAAACCTAGAATCCAAAAATAACCTTAACATGCGCTTTGTTCTCCAAGGTAATTTTTGGCTTCTGCAACCTGTCTTTCCTTTGCTCTGGTCTCCTGCTCTGCACCACCAGGAATTTTCCAGCACATTTAGGCGGAAAGCAGGATTTCTCATAATAGGAACCATGTTTGAAGCATTTCCAGTTATTGCCTCATTTAATTCACACAACAAACTATTATGCCGACATAATACAGCTGAGGAAACTGAGGAACAGACAGGCTGAGTAAGTTGCCCAAGGTCACACTGGAAGTATGTAATGGAGCCAGGCTTAAAAACGCAGACATCCTGGCACCAGCAGCAGACCTGTCAAGCCAAGTGATAGCCGAGATTAAATCAAGCAGTGACTGGCAACAGCTAAGGAATATAAGGACACTGGCCCAACTGAACTAAAGCTCTTGTTTCCTGGGAGAACTTTCTCCTTATTCACAATTTGTTCTTGAATGCTTATGGTCCAGCTATTTTGCTTTAAGGTATAAAGATAAGTGATAGGGCAGGCATCCTAGTCCTGGGCCTAGGTGAAGGCTGGAGCCCACAGTCTCTAGGAAATCCCTCTACTCCAGGAGCAGGGGAGTGTGTGCAACTAAAGGAAAAGAGAGCCCAGGAGGGCTGGGTGTGGTGGCTCACGCCTAAATCCCAGCACTTTGGGAGGTGAAGGTGGGCGGATAACTTGAGGCCAGGAGTTGGAGACCAGCTTGGCTAACATGGAGAAACCTTGT
>NW_012117121.1:635642-636771 GCF_000951035.1 Colobus angolensis palliatus
GCCTCCCAAAGTGCTGGGATTACAGGCGTGAGCCACCGCGCCTGGCCACAGAACTGGGGTGATTTTGAGAGAAATGTGGAGGGGTTAAGGGGAAAGGCGAGGAAAATGGAAATGGAAAGTTGGAGCTTAGATGAGAACCTCTGTCTAAGGTAACTGGAGGTCATCAAGTCAAACATACTATAGATGAAGCAACAGTAAGGCCAGGCACAGTGGCTCACGCCTGTAATCCCAGCACACTGGGAGGCCGAGGTGGGCAAATCATCTGAGGTCAGGAGTTCGAGACCAGCCTGACCAACATGGTGAAACCCTGTCTCTACTGAAAACACAAAAATTAGCTGGGTGTGGTGTTGGGAGCCTGTAATCTCAGCTACTGGGAAGGCTGAGGCAGAGAATCGCTTAAACCCGGGAGGTGGTGGTTGCATGCAGTGAGCCGAGATCTTGCCACTGCACTCCAGCCTGGGTGATAGAGTGAGACTCTGAAAAAAAAAAAAAAAGAAAAAGAAAGAGCTGAGAAGGCTTAATAAACACCCTTGTAAGGCCGGATCTTGGTGTCTGGGATGCTAAAGATACTCTTCTGTGGCAGCTGGTCCCCAACTTTGAGCTTCTAAGGAGCTGTGTCTCCTTTTGTGTCCCCTCCTCTCTCTTGCCCACCACAAGTGGCGCTCAGCACACAGGCAGCCACTGGGAGGTGCTTGGTAAGACTGGCCCCCGAAGAGCTCTGAAGTGTGAGCTTGTAGTCACATGGCATCACACTACAGAATGTTCTGGAACCAAATTGAACTATTACTAATGAAAGACCCAGATTTCAAGCAGAACTGCCAAACTAAAGAGAGAAGATAAGGAGCATACAGAAAGGAAAGACTCATGCTGGCAAGAAGAAACTGAAATAATTCTGGGCGTCAATCCAAAGACAATAATCAACGATTGTATGAGGGCATGGATGAAGGCCGCTTTTTGGGAAGAGGTGGTGCCACTGTGTGCACACGGATGATTGCGGCTGATGTCAGTTGGCTAATGCCCACTGTCATGAGAAAACTCCCAGATTGTGTCTGAGAGGACAATTTTGGTTTTGACCTAAGGTTTCTGGGTTTGTTGTGTTGTTTGTTTTAACTAAAAGCTTCTATCCTCC
>NW_012117121.1:637856-643999 GCF_000951035.1 Colobus angolensis palliatus
TGCACCACCACGCCCAGCTAATTTTTGTATTTTTAGTAGAGATGGGGTTTCACCATGTTAGCCAGGCTGATCTCGAACTCCTGATCTCAAGTGATCCACCTGCCTTGGCCTCCCAAAGTGCTAGGATTACAGGCATGAGACACCATGTCCAGTCAATAAGCTTTGTCTTTTGGTTGACCTCCAGTGGGTATAATTTGTAGCATCGCTGTTGAGAGGGGGTCCCTACCTTCCGGCTCTAACAGGCAGCAAATGGTCCACAAACCAACTCAACATTACCCTTAAATATGCTAGAGGGGGACGGACTGGCTTTTACATCTTCCCTCCCTTTTCAGCAATGCATATTCTTCCCTTAATAACAGGAGTAAATATTTCTATAGCCAGGGACTGTTACACATTTATCTTGTTTAATTCTTACAGTCACATAGGTGCAAGTGGCTGTTACTATCTTATTACCCCCATTTTACACATGATGTGCGGCTGCCCAGGCTGAGGAAGGACACCTGTGGCACTGCATCTGCAGTTCCAGCCTTCGGTGGCACTGGGTGGGTTTGGAGACCTCCATCAACCAATCATGAAGCCCCACTCAAGGTCCTCATGTAGGAGGAGCTGCTCCAACCACACCTTTGGGGGTACACAGGCCCTCTTTGCTCCATTTTACAGCTGGGAAAACCAAGGCACAGAGAGACTGAGGAACCTCCAATGGACCCATAGAGAGTTGGGGGAGAGTCTGGTAAGAGGTGATTTGCTGGAGAGTTCAGCTTTAGAGTGGGAAGTCTGTTGGGAGTGAGAGTTGGGAGGGATGGTGGGACTGTTGCAACAGCATCACGGCCGCTCTCTGAGGGGGAATGGTCCTCCTTACAGTCAGGGCGTTGCCTCAGCAGCACCTCCGGGTGCTGTGAAGCCTCTTGGAGGCACCTTTGGGCCACTGGCCAAAGAGCATTGTGGGTTCTCGGAAGCACCTGCTCTTCCATCAGCTGTAACCTGGACTGATGACAGGCTCTTAGGTTACGGTTTCTGAATGTACACTGTGAACGATGCACTGCCTTGGCCTCATGGCAGGGGCTAGGGAGGCCTGCTCTATCCTGCACCCTGACCTGGGCCCAAAGCTGAGCTTGGAGGGCCTCCTACTTGGCTTCTCCTTGGACCTGGAGCTAACCCATGAAGCCAGGCCTCATGATGTGGAGATGCCACGTGCGCATCTATCCCCACGGGTGCACGGAGAGGCCACTTGCCCCCAACCCCTCTCCTGGAATGCACCACATCCAACCTTGTGAGTGGATGGGTGCCTGGACTCCCTCGGCCCCTGAGTTTGGAGGTGGAGGCTTTGCCTTCACGTCTTCCTGAAGGACACCTGTTCTCGGCTCAGTTCCCTCCATGGATTTGGGTGGAAAGGACACCCGGACTGCAGTCAGAAGCCTTGGGTTTAGTGGGGTCCACTGGCTGGCTGTTGAGGCTGGGCCAGTCACTTGCCCTCTCTGAACTGCAGATTCTTCATTTGAAACATGGAGATGATGACTCCTGTCTCACAGGGTGGCTGTGAATGTCACTGGAAAAAAATGCATGGGTAAGACACTTGAACAAGTAGTGATGTTCTGGACTGATGCGAGGTGCTGAAGTCATCACATGTGAGTGGAGAGGGAGACTCCTGAAGACGGAGAAGAGGAGGCTGGACCTGAGGGAGAATAGCAGGAACCAGTAGGAGAGGCTTTGTCCCAACCTCTGCCCTGATGGTGGTGGGGTGACAGCAGGAAGAGGTGAGGGGCAGCTCTGGGTCAGCCCTGGAGGGGAGAGAAACAAGGGACAACTTCTTGGAAGGTCTCAGAAGTGGTGGAGTGAAGGTAAACTTCAAAAGGAGAACTAGAGAGTCTGCTTCTCATTCCTTCCAGCGCTGGAACCCACACAATGTGACAGGCAAGCACAGGGAAGACAAGGAAGGCGATCTAGGGGGACAGAAGGCCTGGCACTTTCTGCGCCGAAGTCTCAGCTTTCAGGGAATGCGCCCAGAAGCAGAGGGGTAGGTGGGAGTTTGAAAGGCCACAGAAAATGGCCAGAAATGGGCTCTTTTTGCCATGATAGTTCATTAGATGGGGACAACAAGGAAGACAGGGAGGGGAGAGGAGGATTAGGAAGAAAAGGTGATAGTTTTTAAGATGTTTTCACTTCTGATTTTTGAGTCTGAGGTCACACTCTGAAAGTCTCAGGGGAGAAGAGAATGGCAATTCTGTTGGAAATCAGCAGTTGTCTGCCGTAATGAACGACCTGAGCTCAGCACTGTCTTGGAGGGACAGAAGATAAACAGTGTCTGCTGAACACACGTAAGAAGTGCCACACCGCTGGGCGTGGTGGCTCATGTCTGTACTCCCAGCACTTTGGGAGTGCTGAGGTGGGTGGATCACTTGAGGCCAGAAGTTCGACATCAGCTTGGCCAACACAGCAAAACAACATCTCTACTAAAAATACAAAAAATTAGCTGGGCATGGTGGTGCACACCTGTAATTCCAGCTACTCAGGAGGCTGAGGCACAAGAATTGCTTGAACCTGGGAGGCGGAGGTTGCAGTGAGCCGAGATCGCGCCATTGCACTCCAGCCAGAGTGATAGAGTGAGATTCCGTATCAAAAAAAGAGAAATGCCACACCAGGGCAAGCATACGCATCTCCGAATTCTCTCTTTGACAGAGACAAACTGCCCCCAGACGCTTCTGTATGGTGGCATTGGGGCCAGAGATAAGCACAGCGCAGTGCAGGGCATCAGACCAGGCTGCCCAAATCCACTCCAAATCCACTCCAAATCCTTCATTTAGGAGCTGTGCGACTTTGGGCAAGTCACTCAACCTCCCAGAGCCTCCTTTGTATTGTCTGTAAAATGTGGCAATTAGATGAGTTAATACATGTCAAGTATTGAGAACCATCGCTGGTGGTCGGTGAACCCTACTATGGTTACCATCGTTAAAACTTCATCCATTAATTTAGCCAAACCTTTCTGTCTCCTGTTTGTATTTTCAAACCAAACAGCTTTTTAGGGCAAAGGGCCCCACCCCATTCTGGATCCTGGTATTGGGAGGGCTTTGCCTAGATTTGCATTATAATAATGCCCCAGCCCCCGTCTGAGTTTGGAGAGGAGCCTGGAGCTAGTTCTAGATTCAGAGTCCACCAGCAGGGAAGCAATGCTGGGAAGCAAAAGAAAGACCGTGGAAAGCTCTAAAGGCTCTCGTTTGACAGTATCCACAACACGTGGTGCCCCTTGGCCCTCTCGATGCAGCCTCCGGCCAGGCAGGGCAGATGGCAGACCCTGTGAGATCATCCCCTGGTCCCGTGACACCCTGGGGACAGAGCCAAAACTGTGTCCTGGTGCACTCTGGGTGAAGCCAACTGTTTTGTAAGGAGGAAGAAATGTACACGCTGGTCTAGAGAGGTCTATGTATCATCAAGTGAAATAGTAGTTGCAGAAATGTACATGTACAGAATTTTTATAAATAAGAAAAGAGTACATATATGTGTAAACAAACAAACAAACAAACTAGAGCATATATGCCCAACAAGGACTTTCTCTGAGAATACAAATACAATTAGGGAGATTTTCTCTTATTAGTATCTACATTTTTGTCTCATTATACTGTCTTATAGACATGTATTATGTTTACAATCAGATGAAAAGCAATAATATGTTCTCATTTTGACAAAACAAAACGCTCTCATTATGGAGTCATGTTCCACTGAGGATCTGTCCCACAGTGCCCTGTGGGTCTAGATCAATTTAAATGGACATATCAGAATTTGGATCGGGAAGAAAACAAAGCCAGAAGCACACACCTAGGTCCTGGACCCCAAGAACGTGATTTCAGAAAAAGGAGCCTCTCTCAATGCCAATGTCCATCATCCAACAGAAAGGCCAATGAACTGCCTGGACAACATTTATGTCCTGAAACAGAAATTAGTCACATACCAGGAAGGAAGGGAGGGAGGAAGGGAAGAAGGGAAGAAGGGAAGAAGGGAGGGAGGGCGGGCAAAGGAGAAAAAGCTGGCAAGAAAGAAGCACAAAGAGTGTAGACACAGAAGAGGAAATTAAGTTCTGCTTGGAAAGTGGCAAAACTCTACACCCCTGGGGTGGAAGCCAGCGGCAGGGGGAAGGAGGGGTCTCTGAGAGTCATTAAAGGGGAGACCCAGGAAATGAGAAGTCTGCCTCTGTGCTATGCCCTCCACACCCACCTGTGTCTGAAAGGCTTCTGGGTCTTCCAAGAGCCTTATGAAAAGACCATCAAAATCATCAAGGAAGACTAAAACCACTGAATTGTAACTCAAAGTGGGGGAATTTTATAGAATGTGAATGATCATCTCAATAAAGATGCTTTTTAGAAGTTGCAAAGGAGGCTCAAACTTAAATTTATTTTCTTTTGCTCAATCTAAAAATAGAGATGCCCTTCAGTTTTCCCGTAGGTGGGAGTTGTGGCCTCCCAGCTGGCCTGAAGAGGCTGGTTTGGTCAGGCCTCCACCTCCCCGGTCTCCTGTTTTCCAACAGGAGCCCTCTGGCTGGCTAGAACAAGGAAAAGCAATTGACCCGAGGAACTCCTTGTACACAAGCCTCCTCTCTGCTTGCCAGTCGGGCTTTGGCTCAAACCTCATCACTGGGGAGAGTTTGTGTTAAAGCACCAAGGTGGCTTCCTATTGTTTATGTACTCTCAGAACCTTTTGGAAAGGACTTTAAAGAAAAAAGCCCCTTGAGAGCACTAAAGTGGTTACCTAGCTCTTCCGGAATCCTTCCAATGACAGGGAGCTCACTACCTCTTAAGGGGGCTCATTCTATTTTCGCCCTCTTTGATTGACAGAAAATGTTTCTGTCTATAGCTAGAAACTGTGTCCCTGAGACTTTGGTAAATGGGTCCTGCTCAGGGCCCTGGAGCCACTCAGAATATGCCATTTCTTCATCCCAGGGGGCCCTTTGCAGATTCAACCATCCCACATCCCCTGTCGTCTCCTCTTCAAGCTGAATATGCCCGACTCCTCCAACTGTTCCTTACCGGGGCCACATGGGCCACAGCCTTGAGTATCAGAATGAACTCTAGGCTCCAGTAACAGCAATCATGACAACGATAACATCATTTGAGTGCTTACTCTGTGTAGCCACTTGGGATAATTCAACAAATCCTCACTATACTCTATGAGGGAGATTCTGTCCAGATTCCCCAACTCACAGATGAGGACTCTGAAGCACAGAGAGGTGAAGTAACTTGCCCAAGGACACACAGCTTGTCAGTGGTGAGGCCAGGATTCGGACAAGAATGGGCAGGTTCAGGATGGAACGGCTGTAGACAAAGCTAGTGTTTAAGCGAAAGGCAGGAGGACATTTCACGGAAGACACCCAGATTAACGCAGAAGAGAGTTGCTTTCCAAAGCATCAAATCCATGCATTTGATATTGCAGGTCAACTCTGTTTACTTAGAAAATACCACAACGTCTCTGCCATAAAAACAGAAAGCTTGTAGTATATAGGCTGTCTTTGTCCCCTTTAATAGATTTTACTACTCTCTTTTCTCTTTGAGCCCCCAGTACAATTCTAGGGCATTGCATCTGTGCTTCCAAAGTAGCGGGGAGGGGGAAATACCTGATTCCTTCAAGCTACACAAATGATGAGCAAACATATGCTAAAGTGAGTTGCGTCACTGAGTACATGTCTCTCCACAGAAGGAAAATAAGAATGTCAGAATCTGTAACACACTCAGAGGGAACACATTACATCCTCTTGATGCTCTCTTAGCCCCCCAGCCACTGCAGATCACATATGAAATCCCTGAGTTCTCCTCAGATGTGGCCCCATGGACACTGGGGAGTGGCTGTTCCTGCTCTGTGACTTGGTCCTCGAGGCTCAGGCTGAAGTCACATCATACACATGATTATCTGTTATGGATCTGCCACCTAAACTTCAACTCCTCAGTTCAAGAGAAAGAGCAGAGTAATTAGAAACCTCCTCGTAAAAGCCCATTTACAATTCAGGAGCACTGCAATTTCCTTTCCATTCTTGCAGCTTATCATTTGCATAGCACTTTCCAGGGAGCCATGAAATATGGATTTGTAAGAAGCATCCAAAGGACAACAAACATCTAAACACCTCAATCCAGTGATTTACAGGCGTGTGCTATGCAAAAAAA
>NW_012117121.1:644709-645975 GCF_000951035.1 Colobus angolensis palliatus
AAGTTAGCTGGGCGTGGTGGCTCACACCTATAGTTCCAGCTACTAGGGAAGCTGAGGTGGGAGGATCACCTGAGCCAAGAGACGTCGAAGCTACAGGGAGCTGTGATCCCACCACTGGACCATAGAGTGAGACCTTGTCTCAAGAGGAAAAAAAAAAAAAATCTTAATTAAAAAATGAATTTTCATGTAAAGTAGCCTTTCAGAGACAGGCTCGTCCTAATCCCCAGAACCTGTGAATATGTTACTGTAAATGGCAAAGAGGAATTGGGGTTGTAGATGGAATTAAGGTTCTGGGTCAGCTGACTCTAAAACAGAGAGATCATCCCAGATTATCAGAGGGAGCCCAAAGTAATCACGAGGGTCCTGACGTGTGGAAGAGGGAGGCGGAGAGCTGGTATCAGAGCAAGGTGATGTGAGAAGGACTTATCCCGCCACGGTTGGCTTTGAAGATGATTGATGTAAATTTTTTCTCTCTATAGCTATAGAAGATCATGAGCCAAGGAATGCATGAAACCTCTAGAAGCTGGAAAAACGAAGAAAATGGACTCTTCCCTGGACCCTCCAGAAAGGATCGCAATCTTGCCAACACCTTGATTTCAGCCCAGTGATACCTATGGAGGGTTTCTGGCTCCAGAACTGTAAAGTAATACATTTGTGTTGGTTTAAGCCACTAAATTTCTGATGATTTGTTACAGCAGTAAATAGAAAACTAATACAGTTGATGTCTATAGATTTCATTAATGTGGACTAGCACTTTAATGACAACTTGATTTTGGGGAAAGGAAGGAAATAAATGGACCTGGATGGCACACCTGCTATGTGGCCACATCATGCAAGACCCCGAGCCATTTACCACCCTTGGTCCCCCAAGCCTGCCCAATGAGGTGGGTATGGCAGCACCCACTTGAAGCTGATGGCTCTGAGAATGTCCAGGGGTGCTTGTCTAAGTCCTCAGCTGGGAAAGTGGCAGGGCCAGGATTGGAGCCAGATTTCTTTGCCTCCAGAGTGCTTTCTATTTAGGGGCAGCCTTCCTTTCTTTATGCTCGAGCAAAATGGTACAAAAGCCCACAGAGCATGCGTTATCTGGTAGTGTACACTGAGGGCCCCAGAATGATGGCCACCTCCTCTTCCCACACCCTTCCACTCTTCTGGGCTTTCCCTTCCCTTCTCTCTCTCTCTCTTTTTTTTCTTTCTTTCCTTTCCTTTCTTTCCTCTCTTTCTTTCTTTGTCTTGTCTTCTTTCCTTCTTTCTTTCCTTCTTTCCTTT
>NW_012117121.1:646850-650882 GCF_000951035.1 Colobus angolensis palliatus
AATTACATTTTTTCTTTTTATAGAGATAGGGTCTTGCTACATTGCCCAGCCTGGTCTCAAACTCCTGGCCTCAAGTGATCCTCCTGCCTCAGCCTCCCAAAGTGCTAGGATTGCAGGCATGAGCCACTGTTCCTGGCCCCCTCCCCTCCCTTCTCTCCCATGTCAGCACCTACCACCTTCCTAGAGAAAGTGGGGATGGAGACCAGGGCAGAGGTGAGAAGGGGCCTCTCCTTTCACAGCTCTGGTACTTCTACAGCCCCAACTTCTGCACAGTGCAACGGTGGAGGCACAAAGAAAGGAGTGCAGTGCACATTGGCCTGTGCTGGAGGGGAGTCAGACTCCTCAACTGTGCGCCACACTGATGACAACTAACTGACGAGCCCTCATATCACATACATATTTGCAGACTCTGAGTGGGCATGGCACGGGGAGTGGGGAGCTCCTTTACCACTTTGAGCCATGAATTAGACGGAAGAACTATCCTCTCCCAAGTGGAGAGAGATAGAGTGGGACTTCGCACACTGCTCTGTGTCCCCAGGCACGCACGTTGTGTGTATTTGGGAGGATATGTGGCTCTTACAGCCTCCTGGGTGTTCAGGAACACACCTGTGATTGGCCTGAAACAGAAGAAGGCTTTGGAAGATGTCCAGATGTGGTTCATTAATGATGCCATTGGGGGAAGGCCTCTGCCTGCTTAAAGGATAGAATCCAGTTAATTAAGAGCAATACTTTGTGCTTAAAAGGCACAAATTCAGACCCATCCATTAGTCTCTTCAGTTAAGATCACTTTAAATCAAAATTGCCAAGCTGGGGCCGTAGGAAGCATCTATTATTAACGAACAGAGAAAAGTGGACTCCCAAGTAATAGGCTTGCCAATTGCAAAACACTCACGGGTGGATTTGGGAGCTGCTTCAGACATGTCCGCTGTGTAATAAAGTTTAGAGCAGCTTTCCATGCTATAATGCACCGAATGCATTATTGATGCTGTGCTTGGAGGCTGCGCGACTGTCCCAAGCCCAAGCATGTGCACATATGTCCTCTAATCCTACAGGCAGTCCCAGGATACCTGTGGGCAGGAGAGTGGGCCAGGCAGGGAGAGAATGACATAAACAGGATGGAGCGACCCATTTTCCCAGCTCTGGCTGAGCAGCTGGGAAGACCTTGAGGACCAGGCCAGTGGGCAGATTATGAGGAAGGCATGAACTAACCCCACCAGGGACCCAGAAACAGGAGCAGAGGTGGGCCATGCCCTTGGATATATTCGGGCTGGCCAGGAAGCTATCTATGCAAATACTGAAGGACACAGGGGTAATTTCAGAGCAAAGTGATCCCTTGGTCAACACGAGTTATGGAACTCTGCCTACCTACCACACACAGGGCTTCATGCTGAGCAAAGGGACAGACAACATGCTCTCTGCCCTCTGGGGGTTGGGTTTGGGAGTGGAGACAAAGAGATACACATGGTCCAAGCCCATGGGTAAGAAGAGAGAAACCAGATTGTCCTGAGCCTCAAGTGTCTGTGACTCTCTGAGCTAAGTAAGGAATCAGTGCCAGAGACAGAGGTTGCTGGAGCTGACAGGAGACGTAGTCGAGAAGATTGGAGAAGGCTCTGTGAAGAAGGTGAACTTGAGCTAAGACTTGAAGGGAGGGCAGACTTGAAGGGATGAAACGGCCTCCTCTGTGCTAGAGAGAGGAGTGACAGGGCCATCATCAGGCAAAGGGGACATTACCAGGCAAAGACACCATTGGTCAAAGGAGATGGTGGAGACAAGACATTCTGGAAGAGCCCGGATCAGAGAGATTTGGGGCCAGGAGCCAGCATCAGGGAACCGGCTCCTAAGGAACCACAGCGCCACTGGCTCTCAGCTGGAAATTAGCAGCAGATGAAGAGCATGCAACCTGAAGTTTTGGCTCTGGTGACAGTGGTGGAGCTGTTAATTCTTGGAGTCCAAATTCCTGCACCACTTCTGAGTTCCGAGGGGGTGGGGAAGGTAAGTAAATGGACCCCAGCTGCATGCCTACCTCTGACTGGCTTTCTGGGGTGATCCTTGGACCAGGAGTCTGTGGAAGGTTATGTAATGAGGCTGCGAAGAGGCCCTGGCCAGGACTGCATTAGGAAAGGTTGCTGCGGAACAAACCCTGTGAGAGAAATTAGGGAGCTGGGGAGGGAAGGAGGGAAGACAGCAGTTGGGGTGGAGGCTGAGGGAAGAGCCAGCATCCTAGCTCCCAGGAGGGGCTGCCCAGACTCTCCCAAGGGAATGGAAAGGTGTCTTTGGAGGGACAATTCTCAGCACACCATTAGCTTTCAAAAGTCAGCAGGCCCTACTATGGTCGATTTTCAAATTCCGGTGAGGGGGTCTTGGATACAGCAGCCCTCCCCAGAGAGGGTTACCCTGGGTAGGCACAGACCTTCCCAGTAGCTTGGACATCTTTCCAGCCAGAAAAAGACAAAAACATGCATATAATTATCTAAACAGAAGCGCTTCCTTTGCTTTTCCCAATTATTAACCTGTGGGTGTTAAACTCAGTAGGCTCAGAGGTCCTTCTAAGAGGGAGAAAAACTCAAAAAGCCCATGGGTCCAGGGTCCACCTTCTGTCTAGCAAGGAAAAGATGATTCCACTTTGCAGACAAGGTAACAGAGAGGCAAGCCCGGTGTGCAAAGTCATCTAGCTAGTCAAGGGCAAACGAAGACATAGAATTAGCTTCTGCCTCCTAGAGCAGAGCTCCATTGGCTGCACTACCATCTCAGACAGCAGAGTTCAGAATTTTTAAGAAGTGATGGCTTTGCATTGACCTGGTTACGTGCGCAAGTCCACGCCTGCTTTCTAGCCAGTGGCTGTCAGCTAGCAAAACTCCAGTGACAGAGGAGCCTGTAGGACATATGTTCTCAACCAAATGGCTGGTGATACCATTTGGGCCACAGTCCAGCCAAAATTTTTTTAAAGTTAAATTAAAATCCACACTATAAACAACTCTGTGGAAAAAAAATACACACATGCATAACTTTGATTCAACATATGTATTTAAATATCCTAATGACTGCTAATGATTGAAATTTAATTTATTTTTTACTTATTTTTTTGAGGCAGGTCTCACTCTGTCACTGGGCACAGGCTGGAGGGCAGTGGCATGATAATAACTCGCTGTAGCCTCAAAGTTCTGGCTCAAGCCATCCTCCCACCTCAGCCTCCCAAGTAGCTAGAACTACAGGTGAATGCTACCATGCCTGGCTAATTTTTAAAATATACTGTAGAGACGAGGTCTTGAACTCCTGGCCTCAAGTGATCCTCCCTCCTCAGACTCCCAAGGTGCTGGGATTACAGGCGTGAGCTACTATACCTGGCCCAAGACCATAATTCAAAGAAACATATCAAGAGTGCAAAATATAAACAACATATGGAAGTCTCTTTCTTAATTCAGAGTAGATCAATTGCAGGTAGCTGGAGATGATATCATTCTTCTAAGAAAAACCTGCTAGAATTTAACTCAAATCAATTCTCACTTCAACCTTCTCAAACCTAACATTTTATTGCTGGTTATTTTTTAAAAGTAAATATAACAGCAAAAAACCATCAGAAAACATTTCAATGTGCAAAGACACATGGGGCACTGAGAGAGTCAGGACTCAAACCCAGAGCAGCTTCTTCCTGTCCGAGAAGAAGGTCAAGTGACTGGGGACCTAGCAGGTGACCTAATCTTCCCTGAACAAATGGCATCGCGTGGCACTGGGCCTCAGTTTCCCCAGTCCCAAAAGGATCGACAGAGATATTCTTCAGCACCACCAGGACAAGGGTCCGGAACACAATGCGGGGGGCCAGGTGAAGGGAGCAGCTGCCTCAGGACAAGTAATAAAGGGCTGGACTGTCTCTAGAGAGTTCAAAAACAGGGCCGGGCATGGTGGCTCATGCCTGTAATCCCAACACTTTGGGAGGTCAAGGTGGGCAGATCGCTTGAGGCCAGGAGTTTGAGAGCAGCCTGGGCAATATGACGAAACCCTGTCTCTACTAAAAATACAAAAAGTTAGCCTGGC
>NW_012117121.1:653472-658362 GCF_000951035.1 Colobus angolensis palliatus
GTAGATGTGCGCCACCATACCCAGCTAATTATTTTCAGTAGAGATGGGATCTCATCATGTTGCCCAGGCAAATCTCGAATTCCTGAACTCAAGTGATACACCTGCCTCAGCCTCCCAAAGTACTGGGATTACAGGTGTAATCCCAGCCTACTTGGAGTTTTTGTATCTAAAATTTAAAACAGTGAGACAGCATGTGAACCACAAAGTGTAATATTTTTGCTTAGTAAATACAAAGTTTACTTATAGATGATATATTTTGCTGAGTTTAAATACCATTTTAAGTGGAAATTTATTATTTTAAAATTGTGAATTATATTGTTTAAAGAATTAATCAAGAAAATAAAGCTGTACATCAATGGTACAATACAGTAGTTACTAAATTATGGGCAACTTTTGCAGACGTCTTACTTTTCTTAAAGTTCACTTAGTAACCAAACAATGATATGCATAAAATATTACATCAGTCTGCAATCAAAGGATCGAAGCTCAGAAAGATATAGAAAAGCTATTTAATAAATACTTGTGCTTTTTTCCTTTTTTGTAGTATATTTACTTTTTATTTGAAAAAAATCCTGGTGCAATTATATGTACAGAGTTCAATAAGAGAAACATTTTATTATCTGCATTTCTTTTCTGGCCATTATTACAGTCATTTCATTACACGATTATTTCTGACAACTATTTTGTCATATATAGGTGAGGTTGTTAAACAAAGGTCAGCACTGGGTGTCAAATGGCTGCCTACACCACTGTTCCATAATGTGGCACATGATGGCTGAGAAACCCCTTCAACATCAGCCAGTCTCAATCACCCGTAGATCTGCAAGAGAATGAGGATGATTTTTTCCCCAGACCATCAATTTCCCTGTTAATGCCAATGCCCGTTTCTCCCAGGACCACTTCATGCAGCAGCCACAGTGACAGTGAATTCTAGGATGTGAAGCTCAACAATACAAAGGTTTGCAGTGACTTCTTGGGGCTGGGATGTGACATCCAGGCAGGACCCACAGAAGGTGGTGCTCCTGGCAGGTCTGACCCCCACTCAGCCCCAGAAACAGAGGCCGGCCCTTGCAGCAGCGACAGCGTGTGGTCCCCGCAGCCATGACCTACTTCGTGGTCTACCAGTAGGGACTGGGCAGCGTGACAAAGCAAAAATAAGTGAATTGGGAGTGAGCTCAGTCTAGAAAAATTTCTGAACAGCATTCACCCTTTTTGGGGGGATGACAGGTAGGTGTCATGGATAGATGAAGGGTCTAATCTTAGAAATTAAAAAATTAAGCAGGAGATAGTGAAAAGAACACAAGCTTTGGAGCTGGAAGATTTGGGTTCAAATTCTGTTTCTGTAATTTACTGGCTGTGTTGTCTGGGACAAGTGACTTAACTATTCTGAGTCTCAGTTTCCTTATTTGTAATGTGAGGATATAATCCCACCTTTTCCAGCTGTCCTGCCATAAAGCAAAATCATATCTGTTTGTTCTCCAGGAACCTGATATCATTTTAGTCCCTTTCCTTTTCTTTTTCTTTTTTTGGAGACAGAGTCTCACTCTGTCACCCAGGTTGGAATGCAGTAGTGCGATCTTGGCTCACTGCAACCTCTACCTCCCAGGTTCAAGAGATTCTTGCGTCTCAGCCTCTTGAGTGGCTGGTACCATAGGTGCACGCCACCATACCTGGCTAATTTTTGTTTTGTTTTTGTAGAGACAGGGTTTCACCATGTTGGCCAGGCTGATCTTGAACTCCTGGCCTCAAGTGAGCCACCTGTCTTGGCCTCCCAAAGTGCTGGGATTACAGGCTTGAGCCACCGCACCCACCTTCCTTTAGTTTTTGACAACAACATAAAATATTCTATAGGGACAGAGCCAAAGCATGGTGGGGCTTATGCACCCCTCCTCAGAGCTGGCTTGGTGGTCAGGCCCAGAAACTTCCCTGGGAATGCAGGGTAGGCAAAACCTTACCCAGGAAGGAACTTGGCTTGCGAGAGGGTAGATACTGCAGGAACTAGACACCCATTATGTGCTCCCCTGGGAGCCTGAACTTCAGGGATCCACTAATAGCAAACAAAAGTTAACAGCACACAATGGCCAGGCAATCCTGGCATTTTAAATAAACATGTGCAAGTTGTGGGTAATGAAGAATAAATCATCCAAACATTCTATACCTCAGAATTAGAAAACTGGATTACAGATGAAAGAGAGTAACAAGGAAAGAAGGAAGGTCTAAACTGTGATTTAAAACAACAATAACAACAACAACCACAAAGGTTTTGTTTTTGCTTAGTGGTGGGGCCAGCATTTACTGAGCTCTTCTTGTGTATTCCTACTAAACAGGACACAAGCCTGACGATGATGGCCATTTTTATCATCACCTGGGCAAAGACTACTCAGAGCAAAGTAGAGTCAAGACACGGTACATTCCTGTCAAAGGGTTCTTTGTGACATTATTTGAGTGACTGGATCCAGCCGTACCTAAGCTGGGTCTATTCCTGAATTTTTCAAATTTGGGAACCAATCAATTATATTATATGAATAACCAATTTCTTTGGGCTTCTATTACTTGCAATTGAAAGACAAACATATTCTAACTAACCCTGAAACCATTAAATGCCTATTTGTGCTCCATCACCTAATGTGACTTTTCCTTGCCTGAAGAATGAGTATAATTACACCCTGCCCAGGCACTGGGCCTGCCCCATGTAAGGTGTATGACAGAGCTTGATTGAAATGAAACATGAAATTTCATGAAATATGAAATTAACATATTTTTACCTAGGAAAATATCCTTACCATCCTATCTTCTAGGAAGGCTTAGGGAGATTAATTTTTTCAGGGGTTTATTTATTCATTAGAAAACAAGTTTTAAATGTGAAGCACAAGGCAGATCAGTGGTTCTCAAGCTGATGCAACAGAATTCCCAGCAGTACATTAAAAATATATCCATTGATGGTCAGGCACAGTGGCTCACGCCTGTAATTCCAGCACTTTGGGAGGCCAAGGCGGGCAGATCATGAGGTCAGGAGATCGAGACCATCCTCGCTTACGGTGAAACCCCATCTCTACTAAAAACACAAAAAAATTAGCTGGGTGTGGTGGCAAGCACCTGTAGTCCCAGCTGAACTCTGTCTCAAAAAAAAATTATATATATATATCTCTACTGATGTCTGGCCCTACCCCAGGGATTTGGATCCAATTGGCCTAGGCTGGAGTCTTGCACTGTGGCTTTAAAAGCTCCTCAGGTGATTCTAATGTGTAGTTAAGGTAGGCAGCCAGAGTGCAGGTGACCACAGCAGTGAGTGAAATAGGTACAGTGGTACGGTCCTTGCCCTTGTAAAGGTGCCTTTTGGGGAAGACAGTGGGAAATCAAGTGAGACAAGTGCCACAAAGTCATAGGAGTGTCGATGGGGCACCTGTGTAGTGTGGGTATTGGAGAAAACTTCCCCAAGGAAGTGATGTTTCTGCTGAGACCTGAAGGATGGGCACAAGTTAGCAAGGTGAAAGGGAGGGGATTGGAAAGAACATTCCAGGGGAATAGCATATGACAAGGCCCCAAGAGGAAACTGCAGAGAGTTTTCAAGGAACTAAAAGATGACTCCTAAGGCTGGAAGATGAGGTACTGCCAGATGTGTGAAGCCATAGGAATTTGGGTCTTGTTTGTCACCACAGCATAAACCTGTCCTTGTTAACTGAGACAAGTGGTTAGAGTAGAAAGATTGGGGCTGAGTCCTGGCTAGATTCCAGTAACAGGGCATGCTGGGAGGAGACGGAGGTTGCCAAAGTGCTGAGGATGCTTTTAAAAAAATCTGGCTGGGAAAAGGAGAGCTAGGGTGGGTTACTGAAGGGGGTATGTTTTGTTTTGTTGTAAAGAGGGGAATTATTTAAACTTTCTAGATGCTGGCAAGGAAGACAGGAGAGGAAAAAGAAAAAGCTAAGCACTGTTCCTGAGACAGTGGGAGAGGTGGAGGTATGGGATCCAGACATAGGGTCAGGGAGGCCTGACCTTAGTAGAGTCACCCAAGATTGCTGCCAGAGAGGTGCCCAGGGTGGACTTTGGCCGTGAACAGAACCATGCTGAATTAGCACACCTGAAATGCTGACTCTGGACCTCCTATACTTGGGTCAGAAGAGCAAAGCACCTTGACCCTGGGAGTCTTGACTTCTGCTTCTTCCATCCTAAGTCAACCACACCCCAGCAACTACCCCCTTCCCCAACATCTAAGGACTACTGGCCCACAACAGAAAAGAAATGAAATTGCCATTGTTTAGATTTCCAGCATTTCAGTGGAGGGCTTGGAGTAGACTGGCATGCCTTCTTCCTCCAATTTTTTGTTTTGAAAATTTTCAAACCTAAGAAAAGTTGCACAGATAATACAATAAATACCATATTCTCTTCACCTAGATTCACCAATCTTTAACTTGGCAACATTTGCACTCTCTGCATGTATAATTATATAAAATATATGTATGTATGTGTATATATATGTGTATGTGTGTACCACACACATACTTTTTTCCTGAGCTATTTGAGAATTTGCTGCAGACATCATGATACTGCACCCATAAGAACTTTCTTGGGGGAAGTAATGTTTCTGCTGGAACCTGGATGATGATAAGTTAGCAAGGTAAAAGGGTGGGCATAGAAAAGCCTATCTCCAAAGAAAAAGTCCATTCCCTCCAGAACCATCATACCACACACTCTGATACTATTATAAGTCCATATGCGAATTTCTCTAATGGTCCAATAATGCCCCTTATAGATTTTTTAAAATTTGAGGGCTGGGTACAATGGCTTATGCTGGGAACCCCAGCACTTTGGGAGGCCGAGGTGGGAGGATAGCTTGAGCCCAGGAGTTTGAGACCAGCCTGGGCAACATAGTAAACACCATCTCTAAAAACA
>NW_012117121.1:659342-675554 GCF_000951035.1 Colobus angolensis palliatus
AAAAAAAAAAAAAAAAAGATTATGTTAAATATACAGTTATCATGCTCTTTTATGTCAGAAGTGTTTTCCCATGACATTTTAAACCCCATAGACATAAATTTCTAATAGCTACATACTATTCTGCATAACCATTTTCAGAGGTTGGATATTTAGCCAGCTTCTGAGACTTCCTGTTATAAACAACACTTTGATGAATATCCTGGTATATAAATCTTTTGCATGTGACTATTTCCTTAGGACAGATTCCTAGAAGTGAAATTCTGGGTCAAAGAGTAGTAATATTTTTAAGGCTGTTTATGCATACTGACAAGCTGCTTCCTGGCAATTTGTCCAAACTTTTACTCTGACTAGCACTGTATGGGAGCTTCCCTGAGTGAACGCTGCCTTTGAAGTGGGGTCAGAGACTGAGGACCAAGGGGCACAGAGAAAGAAGACTGTGGTCCTTGATGGGAGAACCCATCCCAAATCATCTTGCACAGTACAAACCGAGGAGAGGGGCTGTAGAAACCACTGTATCCCCAGGTCGCCCATTCTACCTGGCCCATGGTAGGCACTCAAGAAATGGTTTGCTGCGTGAATAAACAAATCCGCAAACATATATTTCTGAATTCCTATCATGTGTTGAACCCAAGAGATAGGGAGAGAGAAGGAAAAGAAAAGCAAGGGATCATGGAATAAAAAGGGACAGTAGCAGTGGGGTGGACAGAAGTCAGAACTAAATTTACCTCATGTTAAATTTGGCGAGTTTCCTTAGAATAGTCTGACCATTGCTTGCGTTGAGGGTTTATAGTCCTCCCTTCCCCACAAGATAAAGTCCAACCTAATTCAGCACCAAGATCCAAGCAGCTCGGAAGATACAGGAGGGAAAAATTCGGTGTAGATTAAGTGCCAACCCCCAGCAATGCCCAGGAGACAGCAGCAATGTTACCTAAGAAAGCAACTGTGCCTCTCGCTGATGAGCTAGAGATGAGGGCAGTGTCCCCCGTTAGCGATTTGCAGCGGACATGCTGTCAGTCCATTGGGATAGTTCCCATAAGCCACTCTTGGTTGTCACCACAATTCCAAGTGGGCAGGGGCAGCCCTATTGACTGAGATGGGCGGCCATGGCTGCACACGGGTGTACGTGTGCAATGGAAATGGGTGCTTGGGGCCCTGAGGGCCCCCAGGGGCTGCATGGTCAGGGAGGGTGGGCATGATATCACAGCTACCCCAGGGGAGAAGCTGGCTTTCTTCCCACGCTCTTGGCACTGTTTTTTGTTTCATTTGCCTTCAAAGAGCAAGTGATGGCTGGACAGCAAAGAGGAGTGGAGGCTGGGAGAACGGGCAGCTAGCCCAGCGCTCTCCAATATCTGGGAGTCAACTGTACTCTTGTACTCCCTGTCATCCCTGCTAATGGTGAGGAACTGAGCAAAAGAGCCTCCAGAGTGACAGGTGACTTAAAGCGCACGTGGCTCTACACTTACAATTGAAGTGGGCTTTGGAGATTGCAGATTCTGAACTCCTGCTGGGGTGGTGAGGAGGCTGTGTTCTGGTTTCGCCATCTTGGACAGGGAGTTGGGGACCTGGGGGGCTGCCTTCTCTCCTCTTCGTGCAGCTCTGCTGGGGCCTGTCTCACACTTGTGAGCAGAGTTGATTCCAGGGGAGACAGAGCTTGGTTGTGAAATGCAAAATGAGGCCGGGCGCAGTGGCTCAAGCCTGTAATCCCAGCACTTTGGGAGGCCGAGACGGGAGGATCACGAGGCCAGGAGATCGAGACCATCCTGGCTAACACGGTGAAACCCCATCTCTACCGAAAATATAAAAAAATTAGCCAGGCATGGTGGCGGGTGCCTGTAGTCCCAGCTACTCGGGAGGCTGAGACAGGAGAATGGCGTGAACCCGGGAGGCGAAGCTTGCAGTGAGCCAAGATCGTGCCACTGCACTCCAGCCTGGGTGACAGAGCAAGACTCCATCTCAAAAAAAAAAAAAAAAAAAAAGAAATGCAAAATGAAGGGCTTGTGAAATACACAAAGAATGTATTTAAGGTTCTTTCATTTTAAATCAAACACTTACATCACACTTACTCCTTGCAATGCTCCATTCTAAGCACTTTACCCATCTTAATTCATTTAATTCTCTTCTGAACCCTAAGAAGCAGGTATTACCACTGCTCCAATCTTACAGATGAGGAAACTCAAGCATGGAGAGGTTGAGTGACTTGCCCAAATTCATGCAGTTAGGACCTGGCAGAGCTGGGGTTTGAACCCAGGCTGCCTGGCTCTAGAGTGTGTGCACGAAACTTCACTGCCATATGAGCGAAACTGCAGGTCAGATGTTCTCAAAGCAAATAACCCTCCCAGAGGTAAGAGTTAGCTTACCTGTTTCCCCACTGGTTTGTATTACTCAAGAAGGGAGCTATTACTAAAAGTTAAAGTGGGCAGGCCAAGGTTGCATGCAAAGCTGATACTTGCTGAGTCAAAGAATAGCTGCATGATGTGCAATGAGGTGGAGAAAGACATTAACGTGAAAGAATTTGACTACTTTTTACTGGAGGAACCCAGAACCACACAGAGCCCTGAGGGCATTCCCCCAGTGCCCACAGGTAAATCAGGGACAGCCGGACCCCTTCCAGGGTGCCTTTCCTGGGGGCTGTCTCATGCTCTTGAATTAGGAATCAACCCTATGGGATCCTCTGGGCTAAACTAGCCACTGAAGGGCTACTGTTGACCTACCAATGTCCAGACTGGGGCTGGGGAGCCCTCTGCTCTATTAATCCCCAAAACTTCATCCAGACTCTGCATCCCCTTGTTCTGTAAATGGGTCTAGTTTTCCGATTCTCAAAGGCTCCTGGAGGGCAGGGGTTTTGTCTCATTCACATTGAAATCCTTAGGATCTGCAGCATCCAGCAGGTGGAGAGGAGGAGAGACTTAGCATTGATTATGCTCCTGTTCCTGGCCAGGAGTCCCACCCCTGCCACCTTACCTGATCTTCACAACACCCCTTAGAGGGCATTCCTTGAAGGGGAAGATATTACCAGCCCCCACTTAGAGATAAGAACATGGGGTCCGAGAGGTTAAGGGGCTTGGCTCAAGGTCACCCAGCTAACGAGTAGCAGGAGACACAAGATGAGTCCTACTCCAGAGTCCAGGCTCTGTCACTCGCCACAGGGCTCCCCGGAAGACGCTGGTGTCACTTGGTCTCTCTGACTTGCCCTTTGCTGACTCCTTTGATTATTTTGCTTGACCCGACTCCAATTCAGGATTTGGGACTGAGTTTAGTTAACACCATTTTTTTGTTTTGTTTTGTTTCTGGCTCCAGAGGCTTTTCCTGATGACTCCAGGGACCTGCCCTAGCCTGGTCTGACTTCCCAGAGGGGATCCAGTCCCAACATTGGCCCTATATTTAGACCACATTTCCATCCCATTCTCAATGAAAAACCCTGAGTCATGACAGAAAGACAACCAATGCTGGAGAGAGGAGGCTTCAGGTAATGCCTGTTCTAGGCATCCTCTCCTTTAAGAAAAACTTTTATGTCAAGGTGCCTCAACATAATAATACCTTTATTGCATATAGGTAGAATATAAAACTGACTTGTGAGACCACTGTGTGTGTGTGTGTGTTCTCTAGCTAGCCTCCAGGGACGGGACTCAGTTCCTCAGCAGCCCAGTGCCTGGCACAACAGGCATTCAATTAGACATGCTGGACATTTTCAAACTTTAAGGTATAATTTGTTTGGACACTTTGACTGGGTACTTTGATAAAACATCCCTAGTTAAAAGATGGCAACCAACAGGCATCAAACTAAAACCAACCTCAAAGAGCAAAATATAAGGCCTTTGTAACAAGAGTCACAGAGTTATGGCTGGACATGGTGGCTCATGCCTGTAATCCTAGCACTTCGGGCCATCTCTACTAAAAACACAAAAATTAGCCAGGTATGGTGGTGCATGCTTGTAATCCCAGCTACTTGGGAGGCTGAGGTAGGAGAGTTGCTTGAACCTGGGAGACAGAGGTTGCAGTGAGCCGAGATTGCTCCACGGCACTCCAGCTCCACTGCATTCCAGCCTG
The DNA here is from genome assembly GCF_000951035.1 of Colobus angolensis palliatus. NCBI lineage: Eukaryota > Metazoa > Chordata > Mammalia > Primates > Cercopithecidae > Colobus > Colobus angolensis. The sequence goes on from NW_012117121.1 coordinate 663,390, forward strand.
GGTGACAGTGTGAGACTCTATCTAAAAAAAAAAAAAAAAAAAGCAGACTCACAGAGTTACAGAATCAGCCATTCTATGGAGCCAGAGAGAGGCCTCAGGGAGAATCTGTAACTCAAGAACACCCGCTGAGGGTCCCAGGCTTAGGTGCTTTGAAATTCACTAAGGGCAATCTTCTAGTTCCCTGGTCTTCCCTTCCAGGAGGACAATAGTCAGAATACCCCAAAGATGTCCTTCTTTCCCTAAGGTCTCAAAACCCTTGCCTCAAGATGTTATTCCTAAAGTCTAGCTTGAATTCCTCCAGATAGAGTTTAAATCAGACAAACAGCCTAGGAGCATGTTACAAAATTCAAAAACTTCTAATTTAGTCACCATCACTGGAATATAGGGATATCTCACAGAAATATGATTTCTGATTTATCTTGAAAAGTCAAGATGATCTGGCCACACTGGGCCCGCACTCCTGTGAGGTAGTATCATTGGCTTGGGGGTCTCACCAGTGCCATCCTGCATGGGGGCACCGGGTGACATGATGCTCGATTGAGCTTTCCCTCCAGGCTGGGTGACCAGAGGCCAGGCCCTGTGCATCCTCTAGGGGACGCTGTCCTGACCCAGGCTGGTGAGGCAAGGAGGGGCTGCGTCTTCCTGAGCTCGCCGAGCTGCTAGTGTGGATGGGGAATGCTAAGCAGCCTCCAGCTCTGACCAGGTTTGTCTTCTAGGACCCACTTGCCCAGTGGGTGCCAGGACACCAGGTCTGGGTCTGGAGAAGAGAATTCTTCTGCAAGGCATGTTGATGGTCCTTTCTGGAAGAGAAAGCTTCCCAGGGTCTGTCCTGCACCAGGCTTTCACCAGTGAGAAACACCCCGAATTGACACCCAAACCTAAAAGGAGAAGCATAGAAGGGTTCTTGGCCCAATTATTTTAATTACAAGTCCTACTACCAGGACAACTAAGGGATTATCCCTAAACTTTCATTTAAAAGTCTGGGGAGGGAAGGAAGGAGTAAAAACTTTGGCAGTCAGATTTTTCTCACCTTCACATTTATTCCTTACTATTAATGACTTGTTCATCATGCTGTATAACAATTGTGTAAAGACGCATACATTTGCCACTATAATTTACTATTATTATATAATAATTAGTAAGTATACACGGCGTGCCAGGTGCTAAACAGCAGATGAGGGGCGAGGTGGGTGGAGGCTCCATGCCATGAGTTTGTGGCTAATGGAATCCCTCACGCTGCTGCTATCCTTCCTGGGCCCGGCAGTTGGATCCTACAGAGGTGCCCCACTCTCTCAGGGACCTCAGAAATGTCCTCTATGTGTTAGGGATGGCTAAGGAGGGCGTATCTGCAGGATTCCCAGGCACTCGGAAGTGTATAGAGGTGACAGGACCCATGCAACCACCCCAGACCTTGCCAGAGTGCTCCAGTCTGGCATCTGCAGAGGGCCAGGGAAGGTCAAGGGGCAGTGCTGAACCACTGAAAACAGCCATAGAGTTGGAGCTGCCAGGCAGAAGGTGCGCAGCTCAGGAGAGGAGACTCCTTGAGGCAGCAAAGATGGGGCCGGAGGGTCAAGGCTGAGAAGAAGGCCACCTCAATGCCCTGTGTGGCCCTCATGAGCTGAGGGACTGTGGGAAGGTGGCCTAGCCATTCTGAACCTCAGTTTTCCTGGGAGATAAAAACAGAGACAGTATCTGCAAACTCAATAGGGCATTATGGTGAAGAAATGGGAGGACTCAGGAACATGTTAGCTGTCACAGCCTCAGCCACTGCCAACTCCAGCCAGGCAGCTGGTCAACATTGCCAGACAGGTGACAGGAGGACAGAGGGCTCAGGGGAAAACCAAATCCACTCCCCCAAACAAAAGAAAAACACAAAAATATGCACTGGATCCGCTGGACGTGTACAAAGCCTGTGTACATACTGCCTGTGGACACAGCCCCGGAAGAGCACCCTGGCTCCTGTGCTCCACGCCTACAGCTCATCTGGAAGGTTCCCTGTCTATGGCAGCCAGGTACCCAGGCCAGCCTGCAAAGGCCTAGTAACAGAGCTTGTGTCTAAGATAGACCTTCATAGCTTTGTGCTGCCAGGCCCACTTGGAGTCCCCTTTAAGCCTTCTTTTTCTGTTTGTTTGTTTTGAGACAGGATCTCATTCTGTTACTCAGGCTGGAGTGCTGTGGTGCCAGCACAGCTCACTGCCGTCTCAAACTCCTGGGCACAAGTGATCCTCCCACCTCAGCCTTCTAAGTAGCAGGGACTGCAGGTGCATGCCACTATGCCAAGCTAATTTTATTTATTTATTTATTTTTGTAGAGACGTAGTCTCACTATGTTGCCCAGGCTGGTCTCGATCCTGGGCTCAAGTGATCCTCTGCCTTGGCCTCCCAAAGTGTTGGGATTACAGGCATGAGCCACTGCGCCCCACCCCCTTTAAGCCCTTCTGAGCTTTAAACCCAACCTGCCTGCACTCTGTGCCCAGCAGTGGGGGAAGGTAGCGAGGGGAAGGTAGAAACATGTAAAGGCGAAAGGGTCATCGGAGCCAGCTCTGGGTGTGAGCTCACCATCTTCCACGAGGCCGTTCATGGATCTGGCCTCGGGAACTGACCCCAGTTTGCTTCAGGGTAGGGGCAGGTAAGGGGCCGGGATGAGGCTCTGACCTCTGCAGCGTGAGGATGCCAGGGAGGAGGGCGGGCGGGCGCCCCTTCCTCTGGTTCTCTGTAGTCCTGGATGCCTCATGTAAGTGAGAACACAATTGGTCCCAGGAGGACTGTCTCTAGAGGAGGCACCAGGGGCCCAGTAGAGGCAGGAGAGGCCAAGGGGAGGAAGGTAGGGAGCAGGCAGGGCTGAGCGGTGCTGCGGCAACAGGCAGGGTCAGGGAGATGAAAGACTCCCAGTACCACAACAAGGTACCACAGACCATATGACTCACAAACAACAATTTATTTCTCGCAGTTCTTTTTCTTTTCTTTTTCTGAGGCGGAGTCTCAGTCTGCTGCCCAGGCTGGAGGGCAGTGGGGCGATCTTGGCTCACTGCAACTTCCGCCTCCTGGGCTCAAGTAATTCTCCCACCTCAGCCTCCCGAGTAGCTGGGATTCCAGGCGCACACCACCATGCCCAGCTAATTTTTGTGTTTTATTTTAGAAGAGACAGGGTTTCACCATGTTGGCCAGGGTGGTCTCAAATTCCTGACCTCAAGAGATCCGCTGGCCTTGGTCTCCCAAAATACTGGGATTACAGGCGTAAGCCACCGTGCCCAGCCAGTGTGAGCCAATTAAACCTCGTTTCTTTATAAATGATCCAGTCTCAGGTAGGTCTTTATAGTAATGTGAGAATGGACTAATATACTAAGAGTCCCTTTGTAACCTTGGAACCCATCTCTGGTTCTACAAACTGCCTTACAGGAAGCTTACTACAGCAGGCATGTTTCCCCTTTGCTTCACACACCACAATGGCAGCTTATCACAGTAGGTGCTCTGCAGTGTGGCTAGGGGCCAGTTGCTGGCTGTGCTCTCTGCTTTACACAAATCACTGCTATTCCTTACAGCAGCCCTGAAAGAGAGGTGCTATGATTCCGAACCAGGCTCAGAGAGGTCCAGCTACTTACCCAAGGTCACACAGCTAGTAGGGGCCAGCCAAGATCCAACCCCAGCCAGCCCTCCTCCAAAGCCTGGGCCCTTTCCACCACATCTTACTGGCTCTGCAGAGTGGCAGGAAGAGACAGGTAAATGCATCTCATGTTCATTTCTTAAGTAAGGCATGATAACAATAAAATGATTAAAGCAACAGCTGGGGGAAATGCTTCAGTGGCTGAGAACAGACCAGCCAGGTGCAGGGAGAGATGACCAATGACGAGCACTCTAGCAGTTTTTGTGCTAACAGTGAGATGGACTGACTTTGGAAATGGAAAAGGAAGACAGTGAGAGAGGAAAGGGCCAAAGTGGACAGAAAAATGAAAGATGCTGGTGGGTGTGGTGGTTCATGCCTGTAATTCCATCACTTTGGGAGGCTGAGGTGGGTGGATCACCTGAGGTCAGGAGTTTGAGACCAGCCTGGCCAACATAGTGAAACCCCCCTCTACTAATAATACAAAAATTAGTCAGGCATGGTAGTGCGCACCTGTAATCTTAGCTCCTCGAGAGGCTGAGACATGAGAATCGCTTGAACCCAGGAGGCAGGGGTTGCAGTGAACCGAGATCGTGCCACTGCCCTCCAGCCTGGGTGACAGCAACGCTCTGTTAAAAAAAAAAAAGGCCGGGCACGGTGGCTCAAGCCTGTAATCCCAGCACTTTGGGAGGCCGAGACGGGCGGATCACAAGGTCAGGAGTTCGAGACCATCCTGGCTAACACGGTGAAACCCCATCTCTACTAAAAAATACAAAAAACTAGCCAGGCGAGGTGGTGGGTGCCTGTAGTCTCAGCTACTCGGGAGACTGAGGCAAGAGAATGGCGTGAACCCGGGAGGTGGAGCTTGCAGTGAGCTGAGATCCGGCCACTGCACTCCAGCCTGGGCGACAGAGTGAGACTCCGTCTAAAATAAATAAATAAAAAGACGCTGAAATCCTCCAGGATCCACAGGGTTCACCACATTATGGGTGGATGAAAGGGGCTGGCGGTTCTATGGCCCTTTCCCACACAGCGTTTGCTCCCTCACCCTGGGCAGGAGACACCTTATTAACCTCACTGATACTTTCCAGCAACAAATGTCGCTTCTGTTATTTAGCACACTGAGGGAAGAGCAAAGGATCCTCTCATGGGCATCAGGAATGCCCGTGCCCCCTCCAGGAATTAGTGGGCATTCTCTAGGAAAATTTGCGTTAGTTTTTAAGCAGGGGCAAAGACAATTCAAATTCAGCCTGGCTGCTTCAGTGGAAGGAAATTTACCTGGACTCAGAGCCTTCTTTGAGAGATGCATGTTTGTTGTTTTTGCTTTTGTTTTGATTTATTTTTTTCCTTGAGGGCAAGTCCTAGTCACCAGGCATGAGATAACCCTAGCTCTTATGAGAGGTGACCACTCGACCTTAGTATTGGTTACTCAACACAGGTGGATGCGAACCCTCCGAGGCAGAGCTCGCACTCTGCAGAACAGAATGATTTATCAAAGACACTGAAGCAAGGGTCTCCCAGGAGGAGATGGGCAGGAGGCTGCAGGGAAAGAGTTCTTCTCATTACAGAAGAAAGTGGGAATGTTCTGGAAGGCTGCTGCTGAGGGGACGCGTGTGCAAAACAGATCATGCGTCCCCATGACCGAAGTCTGTCATCTGACAGGCCAAGCCTTCATTTTTTGGGATCTCAAATATCGATGCTTCCTGGCCAAGCCTCTCCCACGAGATGGCACCTCTGGCCAGGTGAGTCTGAGGGCCTGTCTCCAGGTGGCCCACACACTGGAGGAAGATGATGTGGGGCACAGAAAGGGATCTGCAGGGGAAGGACATCTGTGCTTTGCGATGAACCTGCTGTGTGACTCTGGGGAGGTTAACTGTACCTCTCTGGCTTAATTACCACATTTCTCAAGTGGCTCTGGCATCTGTTAAAATGCCAAACTCGTGGGCCTTAACACCTTGTGATGCTGGCACCTCTCTGCGGACTTTTCTCAGTGTAACCTCAGAAGTTGGGGAGGACTGAGGAGAAGGGAGGTCCTGCAGGGAGGAGAAAAGGGAAAGTGGGCAACTCCGCTGAAGGATGTCACACATTTAGGGGCTGCTCCCAACACTTTTACCTTTCTCTTTGGGCCCCTCCTTTCTCTTCCCTCTCAGTCCCCTTGTCAGATGATTGATGGGAATCACTGGGAGTTGGGGTGACTGTCAGGAAGGCAGAGAGGGGGGTTGGGCAACAGGTGGGAAGCAGGGCCAGGTGGCCTCTCGGGGTTCTCCCACCTCACAGTTCTGGGGAGTTCAGGGTTCTGCAAGCAGCGTGATCCTTAATTAATAAACAGCGGGGCAGGCTCGGACTCCACGTCAGGAAAACTGCACTGAGCCACACTGGGCCACCCGCCCTCTGCAGAGCCCACGCAACAGCACGACCATTAAAGCAGAACGGAGCCCTCTGAGGACTGGTGGGAACACCTCTGAGCACTGAAGTTCTGCATCTGAAAGAGAAACCCAGGAACTCTTGCTGCTTCTCTGGGTGTGGAGACTGCCTCCAAAGAGCAGGGCCTTGGGGCTGTGCTCTCGGTCCCTCTGGGAATGTGGGGATGAGCTGAAAAGTGGGAATTCTGGAGGAACCAGAGACCACCATGGTGGGCCGACTGGGACAGGAGTCTGGGTAGGGTGTGAATCTGCCCACGGAAGTTACTCCAGGGGAGGTTTCCCTTTCAAACCAGCAGTGCTACCTGGCCCGGAGTGGCTGGGAGGATGAAATGTGGTCATCTAGGTGAAAGCATTAAGAGAAAACAGAGTGTTCTGGTTGTTTTTGATATAAAAGGATTTGGCATCAAGATCATCAAATGACACCAGTCAGCCTCACCTCAGGGAACGTGTCCACTGAGGTCTCATTGGAAATGCAGGGACCAGGGTGGCTCATGGGCTAGTCTGGGTTGTCACAAACCATGACAAGGAGTAGATACTTCAGCACACTAGCCCACCTCCCTTCTCCTCCTGCCCACTCCCTCTGACTCCAGGACAGCGCTCTAAAGGTGCTGTGTTCAGTTTCATGCCTTATATATGCTGTACACACACACACTCACTCACACACTCACTCACACATGCTCACAGACACACTGCACACACATGTTCACAGACACACTGCACACACACACTCACATACTGCACACACCCACCACACACACACAACACACACGCTCACACACACCACACACAGACACATCACACACACGCTCACACACCACACACACATATCACACCACACATTCTCAAACATACACACACATTCACACATGCTCACACACCACGCACATCACACACACCATACACACCACGCACACCTCACACACCTCACACACACCATGCGTCACACATACACACCATATACCTCACACACACTACACACACACAGACTCACATACATGCTCACACAGCACACCCCCCACCACACACATACACATTCATGCTTACACACCACACACACTCACCCCCATCCCCCCACACTTTGCACACACCACACACACACACACACACACACGCACACTCTTTCCAGTCTCTAACATGAGAGGGTTAGGCCAGATCAGAGCTTTTGTGACCAGGGACATTCGTCATGCCTGCCAGCATCACTTGAGGAGCCTTTTAAAAGAACCCTTCTTCCAGATATTCCCACCCTTTCCAAGTGTGCTGATGCCTGAGCATATACATGCATTCAGTCTTTTTAAAAAGGTAATTGGCTGGTCAGGATGACTCATGTTGTAATCCCAGCCCTTTGGGAGGCCGAGGCAGGAGGACTGCTTGAGTCTAGGAGTTTGAGACCACCCTGGGCAACACAGAAAGCCTCCATCTCGATAAAAAAAAAAAATAGCTGGGTGTGGTGGCATGCGTGCCTATAGTCCCAGCTACTCAAGAGGCTGAGGTGGGAGGATTGCTTGAGCCTGGGAGGTTGAGGCTGCAGTGAACCATGACTGCACCACTGCATTCCTGCCTGGGCAACAGAGAGAGACCCTGTCTCAAAAAAAAAAGGTAAAAAGTAATATTTAAGCATGGTAATAAAAAATTAATAGTAGAAAAATGGAAATGACATCTTCCTCCACCCAGTTTCTCCCCGCCAGAGGCCACCACTGAAACTGGATTCTTGTTCTTCCTTCCAGAGTTAGGCTGTGTCTGTGTGGACTCCGTCACATGCACTGGCCTACATTGCACGCAGAGGACAGTGCACACTACCCACCTTGCTCCTCACTGCTTTTCTCACTGGCCCGCAGGATCTCAGGGGCACCCGAAGCAGCACGGAGGGACCGTTCCATTCCTTCAGAGGCCACACTTATTTCACCAGTTCCATCCTGATGTTTTCCAGACTTCTGCATAACAGATGATTCACCAGTGTGTCCCCCTCATGGACGCCTCTGCTCACACGGAAAGGGTTAATTCTTGGAAGCTGCGGTGCTGTCAAAAGGCATCTGAAAGATAGCTGCCCTTTGTTCCAGGGGTGTGGTCTTCCTCTCCCACTCATGATGCCCACACCCTCAGATCCCTGAGCAGCAGCGTCTCGCCGTGGTTTTATCAGCAATCTTTTTAAACTAATTTTTTTTTTCCTGTCACTTGCCTGGATGGAATCAGCAGTCTTTTTATTATGAGAGAGATCAAGCACCTTTTCATGTTAAATCCCTCTTCCTTTTTTTATCCGTTTCCTGTGAGCTACCTGTTTTTCTCTTTTATCAGGCCCGGATATTTTGGGGCAATGCTGGGCTGTCCTAATACCCCCTGCCTGTTCCAGTTGACCCAGGTGCCTTAAAACTCCAACAGTGTGGATTCTGTGAGCATCACAAAAGCCCAAGGGTGGGGGTCTCTCCAGGTTCAGAGAGCCAATGGTGAGCGAGAGAACCCCCCCACTAGGGCGGCAGAAAAGCCTCATGCCCACTGATGCCAACAGCCTGGCATGGGGGCAGCCCTCTTTGTACAGGAAAATGGGCCACATTTGTCTTTAACTTTTGTTCCTTGTCCAAAGCATTTTAGAGTGTGATGGACATGAAATGATGGAGACAGTGTGCATCTACTTCCCTTGAAAGCTCCTCCAGGGAATCCAGAGCCAGCACCTTCCTGTAGCATCAGCCTCTCCCTGCCTTTCAGGCCTGTGGTAACATCTCCTCCTGCCTAACCTGGGCCCTGCCATCCTGCCATCAAAGTGGGGGGAGCCTGATGGGCTATGAAATTCCCAGGGAAGGCTCAGGTATCAGAAATGCACTGAAGAACCACCTGAGCTCACTCTGTTAATGGCGATATTTCACGTGATTTATCTGGAAGGGTTGGTAACTGATATGGTAACAAATCTCACCTTGAATTCCCACGTGTTGTGGGAGGGACTTGGTGGGAGGTAACTGAATCATGGGGGCAGGTCTTTTCTGTGCTGTTCTCTTGATAGTGAATAAGTCTAACGAGATCTGATGGTTTTAAAAAGAGGAGTTCTCCTGCACAAGTGTGTGCTGTCTCTCTCTTTGCCTGCTGCCATCCATGTAAGATGTGACTTGCTCCTCCTTGCCTTCTACCATGTGAGGCTTCCCCAGTCACATGGAACTGTAAGTCCAATTAAACCTCTTTCTTCTGTAAATTGCCCAGTCTCAGGTATGTCTTTATCAGCAGCATGAAAATGGACTAATACAGTAACTTAGCCTGGAGGTCCTGATTAACAGCTAATGCCTCCACCCTTACACATAGCTTCTGTTTTGTAGTAAGCACTCAAATGGCTGTTGAAAGAATAAATCACGAAAAACTGTCTGACTGCCCTCTCTTTTGCCTAGAGGTAGTACAGTTCAAATTGGTTCAGTGGTACTGTGTTTACAAAGTCCACTTTCTGACAGCTCCAACCAGCTTCCTTGCAAATTCCAAAAGCCTCTTTCTTTGGGCCTGGGAACTAGGTTGGCCAAATAAAATACAGGAGGCCCAGTTAAATTTGAATTTCAGGTGAACAACAAGTAATATTTTTGGTGTATGTCCCAAACATTGCATGGGGCATACTTATTGTTTTTGCTTCCTGTGGCTGCTATAGGAAAGGACCATAAACTTGGTGTCTTAAAACAACAGATATTCATTCCCTCACACTTCTGGAGGCCAAAGTCTAAAATAAGGATCACTAGGTTGAAGTTAAGGTGTCAGCAGGGCCACACTCCCTCTGGAGCTCCAAGAGAAAATTGGTTCCTGGCCTTTTCTGGCTGCTGGTGACTGCCAGCAGTCCTTGGCTTGTGGCCACATCACTCCAATCTCTGCCTCCATCACCACATCGTCTTCTCTTCTGTGTTTTCCATCTCCCTCTTCCTTCCTCTTACAAGGACGAGTGTGACTGCATTTAGGACCTGCCTAGATAATACAGGATAATTCCCCCATCTCAAAATCCTTAATTTAACCACATCTGAAAAGACCCCTTTTCCAAATCAGACCACATTTACAGGTTCTGGAGATTAGGACCTGATATCTTTGGGGGACATAATACAGCCTATGCCAATTATTTGTTGTTATCTGAAATTCTAATTTACATAGATGCTCTATGTTTTAATTTGCTAATTCTGACAGCCCTACCTGGGACCACACCTATTAGGAGACAGTAAGGATTTAAGTGATTTGCCTTCAACTGGTCACCACCCTTCCTTGTTTGGCAGGGAGAGGCCCAGTCCACAGACCCAACCCTGTTCATCAAGATCTTTTATCTTTGAAGTGGGGCTCATAGCTTACAGTGGCATTCCAGTTTTCAGGAGAATCTAAGGCATTTGGCTTAACTTTTGAACAGATCATGGCAAACAGTGCATGATTCCCACTTTTAGCACTCAAAACTCCAAATGCAGACCGGTTCCCCTCCACCTTCCAGGAGGGTGGAAAGATGAACAAATGAATATATAAGTTATGCATCTGTTCCCCTTTCTGTTCTCAAGTCTCTTTAAGAAAGGCTGTACTTTTTTGTTGTTGTTTGTTTGCTTTTTGAGAACAGGTCTCATTCTGACGCCCAAGCTGCAGTGCAGTGGTGCCATCATGGCTCGCTGCAGCCTCAGTTTCCTGGGCTCAAGTGATCTGCCTGCCTCAGCCTCCCGAGTATCTGGAACTACAAGTGCACGCCACCATGCCTAGCTAATTAAAAAAAAAAAATGTAGTGACAGGGTCTCCCTATGTTGCCCAGGCTGGTCTCGAACTCCTGGCCTCAAGTGATCCTCCCATCTCAGTTTCCTAAAGTGCTGGGATTCCAGGCGTAAGCCATCGCACCTGGCCCTGTTTTTGTCATTTGAGATAGGTTCTCGCTATATCGCCCAGGCTGGTTTCAAACTCCTGGGCTCAAGAGATCCTCCTGCCTCAGATTCCCGAGCAGCTGGGACTACAGGAGCAGCCACTCACTAGCATGTGGCCTTAGGGGTTTTGTAGTCGATATTGAACTCACCCACTCATCCATTTATTCATTCACGAATCAATTACTGAGTGCTTATTCAGTGCCATGTGCTATGCCCAGCTCAGAGGACACAAAGATAAATAAAGCATCTCCCTGTGATGGGCAAGTGAGGGAGTCTGGATCCCTGGGGAAGCCCAAAGAGTGGAATTAGACAACATTGTGGAAATTAAACACAAATAACGGGCACTAGTAATGTGAAGGCAGCGTGATTCCATTTGATGTGAAACTAGAAGGATAGAAACTCATTTACCAATTACCTTTAAATTCTAGCAACTATTTTTAGCCTTTAGATGTGGAAAAAATAACTTGTATTACAGGATGTGTTACCTAACTGTCTGCTTTGACATGACGGTGGTTTTCCTCCTTCTGTCTTCTGGATCCCTGGAAATGTGGGTACACATGAGGCTCCCTCTGCCTCCTCCCACGGCCATATGAACTGCCGCCTCCTAGGAGAACCTGGCAGGGCTGGCAGTGCCCCCAGCTCCCCAGTTCAGCCCAGAAGGGGGCTGCTTGGACTCTGAGATTTCTCCCTTCACCTGCGGCTGCCTCCTGTCCCCGTGACTACAGTGTGGTGAGCACTTTTTGGCACAAATTATGCCTCCCTGCATATACATCTTAGAGTTTTTTTTTTTTTTAAGGAAAAAGCCATCTGTTGATGATTTATCTATCATATGGTATAAGTTCTCAAGCTGAAATTCCAGGTCTCTGCCCTATGAAAAACAAAATAGAAACAAAAACACTTTTTTCTTTGTCTTTGGGCAAGAAAAGCAGGGAGGCACTGGCAGTTTAATAAAGAGTAAGAGCCCTAGGCTAAAGCAGTGAATGGGAAAGCTAGGGGGAAGACCATGCCCCAGGGAGCAGAAACCCAGGTGTGAGAAGCACAAGTCCTGGGTTCGACTCTCCTACCAGCCTCAAATTAGCCACGGGACTCCAGGTGCCACTTGATTTCCTGAATCCCGCTGAAGCTCCCTGAATCTCAATGTCCTAATCTGTAGAAGAGGGGAAGGAATTTTTCACTCACAGGCTCATGTCAAGAGTCAAATAAGGGCCGGGCGCGGTGGCTCAAGCCTGTAATCCCAGCACCTTGGGAGGCCGAGACGGGAGGATCACGAGGTCAGGAGATCGAGACCATCCTGGCTAACA
>NW_012117121.1:676415-681629 GCF_000951035.1 Colobus angolensis palliatus
TTTGCTATATTGCCCAGGCTGGTCTTGAACTTCTGGCTTCAAATGATCCGCCCGCCTTGCCCTCCCAAAATGCTGGGATTACAGGAGTGAGCCTCACACCCAGCTGACTTTGATTTTTTTACTGGGACTGACCTTCTAATTAGCCCAGATTAGATCAATATTTGTGTATCCAGAAAGCCAGGTTGTCCCAAGTGTTCTCTGCACATTGTAGGCCCAGTAGGAGGCAGGGCTTATCCCACTGGAAGGTGGCAGTCTCGGGAGTCTTGGTAGTGGAGTCCCTGTGACATGGGGTCCAGGTGTCGATCTCTGTGTTGCCACTGGGCAGCCCAGGGCACACTGGTTGCATCTGTCCCCCGGGTGTAGGGTGCTCGTGGTCTACGGCTATGACCAGTGTGCCCTGGGCTGCCCGATGGCGACAGAGATGCCCTCTGTCCAGCTCCTAATTTTGCACTCAGGGCTGTGTGCCAAGGTGCCCACACTCTGCAGCTCCCGCTGGGATCCAGAGGGGCCTATGCAGGCCGTGCTCAGGGCCAGGACTGAGGCTACTGTCCCCAGGTGGCTCCACCCTTCAGTTTTGGGTGCTTCTAAAACTTTTCTTGAAGAATGACTCAGCACTCACCCTTAATACAATGTACGGGCTGAAATGATCCCTCTGCCTGCTCCACCTGCTCCAAACCCTGATAAAACAGAAACTAGGGTGGGATCTTACATATGGTGTCTTCACTTTGCAGTTGGTGGATTTTTTAAAATGTGGAGGAGAAGGTGGGAGGCAAGACCAGAACTGAGAAATGACTCTTGCTTTTAGTTAGAGGGAGGGTGGCTGTGGGAAGTGTATTTCAATGCCATAAAAGTACCCTGTGAGGTTGCAAATTCTAAGTAATTCGACATGCATAACCCCAGCCTCAGCTGTGTGAGCTCCTCCCTTCTCTGTTCCCCATCACTCCCCCTTTTCCTTGTCCCAGAGTGTGAACCACACTGGTGTAGACATAGGGAAAGTAAAGTGGATTTTTGAGGAAGGGGGATCAGGCGTGTAGCCCAACAGACTGGAAAATACAGACTCAGTCTCTTCACCTCCCCTCTCACTGTGACCCTTTTTCTTAACAGTACAGGGCTGACTTTGTCTGCCTCGCTCAGGGAAACCGCCCCACTTTTAATTAAATTTCTCCCTGTAGACGCTGTCTGGGAAGCTGAACGTCATCTTCCCTGGGCTTACCCGCCAGGCTCCTCTCATCCACATCTTCCAGCCTCTAGCCACATAGACCCCTCCGGAAAGTGTGTGTGTTGGGGGTGTGTGTGTGTGAATATCTTCATGCTTGATGTGAGCCAGAAGAAAAATGAGCTTCTTTTTTTGGTAAGTGTGGACCTGCCCACAGCACTAAATTTGGTTCTGCCGTCACCGGCGCCATGAAGCAGCAGCCTGGTTTAGAGGCTTGCCTTCAGTTTCAAATAATTTCTCCAGGCTCATGTTACATGTGACCCATTCACAGAGCCTGGAGGGCATGGCTTCTCCAGTCCTTAGCACTAGAGACGTGGCTTTTGGTTCCTGCACAACTAGCATAGCCAGTGGAACCAGATGGGGGATGCTCTGAGGTTGCAGAGGCAGGAAGGCAAGCGGGGGAGAGCTTGGGCCTGGACAGAAGCATGATCTGGCTCCCTCCCCAGCTGTGAAATCTCTGAGCCTCAGTTTGCTTCTCTGCAAAATGAGGATAATAATCCCCACCCTGTTGGGACTGAGGATTAACGAGGCAATGGTTTTAGCAGAATAATCCACTGCTGCTATTATTATCAGCATCTTCGTATAGCAAAACTCATTTGGACCAATGGGGAGTGTGTTAAGTCGGTCTGAAGTAGGGCAAAGGAACAATTATAGAATGTTTTAAAGGAAATGTGGTTTTTATTATTTCCAAGTATATACAGTACTGGAACTGAGTAACTAGGAGGTGGAGAACTGACTTGATTTAAATAAGGAGAGCTCATTTGACATCGCCTGTTTGATTTCTCAGCATCCACCTGTGTTAATCAAGAGGGTTTTGAGCTACGTATGTGCCCAGCTCTGTGACTGGAGAAGGAAAGTCACGTAAGACACAGTCTTTGCCTTCATAAGACGTGCAACCTGTAGGCAGATGAGTCCTACACAGGAAGCGGGGGCCAGAGGGGAACTGTGAGCACTGAGGAGCGCGGCTCTGCCACAGGTAAGAGGAAACGCGCAGCCTCTGGACCTTGAGTGTCAAGGCTGGGGTAAGCTTCAGGGAGGATGGACACTGAGGAAGGTCAGGGCGATTTAAATATGGGGTAGGGCAGGGAGAGAGGGGCAAAGCTGCCATGGGTGAGCAAGGGGCAGAAAGAGCACGGCATCTATGAAGGAGCCACAGGGCAGGCTGGCAGGAAGCGGGAGGTGGGACTGGGCAGGGAGGTGAGCCAAGGTGTGGGGACCCAGGCAGGCAGCTTGAGGCCAGCTTGGCTTAGCAGGTGATGCCCATGGCAGGACCACACTTGGAGAGGGCCAGGGCAGGTGATGGGGTTGCTCTGGGAAGAATTTGGCAATGGCACGCAAAACGGATTGGATATGAATTTTGGAACTGAAACAGGGAACAACTCATTGTTTCCATAAGGATCCGAGGGTGAGGTGATAAGGCCTAAAATCATGTTATCGCTGGTGAGAGTGTGACTGGAAAGAGAGGGGCAAACTGAGGCAATGCCTACAAGAAACTGGTGGGTCTGTTCCAGGATGTGGAGGGGGAAGAGCTTAAGTCTCCATGGCTTGCCACATTGGGGACTGGAAGATGGCAAATTCCAGTGACCGAAGTGGACAGACCAAGTGGTAATAGGGGCAGCATTTTACTAAAATGCAAGGCTATGGGGCCACTGGACACCCAGGACTGGCACTCAAACCTGGTCACGCTGGAGAAAAGATGTGCCATTGTCAGGGTGGGGGTTACACATACACCCTGAAATACCTCCCACCATCCACGCTCCGGAGAAACCCTCCATTTACAGGGTGAAGGCAAACTGACTTCAGTCCCGCTCTGGCTCAATTCAAATTCCAGGTGCAAGCAGTTCAATAAACGAGTCTGCCCTGTGCCTCTGCCACCAAACAGTCATCAGAATATTACACCATCCAAGTCAACGCCTGGCTTTAATTTAATCACTCATGCCTTAATCAATTCCTGTCACATGCTAAATGCTGTGAGTGGTGGGGAGAGGCTGCTCCTGGGCATAATTAGGATATGAGATTCTGTACCAAGTCCCTGTCTGGTTAGGAAGAAACTGCAAACTCCAGAAAAATGGAAAAGCTCCCAGGAAATTCCAGGTAACGGTCATGACTTGAGCCCAGAAGGAAGTCCCAGCCCTTCCCCAGAGAAGTCAGCACTGGCAGGGGCTGGAAATCACTTGAGGTCATGCTCAAGGCATCCCCATCCACTGTCTTGCATCCTGGTTTAGGTCTCCTTCCTTCTAAAGCAGGGAACAGACAAGATCAGTGCAGGCTGGTCTGTGGCCACCCATGCATCCCTCCTGGGCACGGACCTTGCTGGCTCAGTCCTCACCCCTAGGAACCAGCTGCACAGTCTGGCACTAAGGGAGCCAGGTGGCAGCAGCTATACTATTTCAGGTCAGGCTAAAGTCAGCCCACCAAAGACTTCAGATCAGCACCTGACTGTGGCTCCCGGGAGGCATCCCCTAGTCCTGCAGCACTTCTGAGAAGCTCAAAGAAATTCTCTTAAGTTGTTTTATTTCAGTTCTGACTATGAGAAGAGAGACCACATTATCACCCATTCTGAGGGGGAAGACAGCATAATCTCCATTTCTCAGATGGAAATATGGAGGCATGGGAAATCTTAATCTTGGCCAAAAACCTCTTAGTTGACAAATGAATTCAGGGCTTAGCAACCCTAAGCAGCCAGTGATAACAGGGGCCCACAAAATGAGGGAGTGGCTCGCTTCTGGAATTCAGTCTTGCTGGTAACAAATGATAAGATATTTCTTAAAGTCTTTTTATTTTATTTTTTTAACTTGGCCCAGATTGTCAACTTATAACATGAATCCTACTGATGAAAACTTTTTTCTTGCATTTCTCATCTGCCATCAAACATTGGTTCATGATTATTTATAGCACTTTAGTGACATTGAAAGGGATTTATTTCAATTTATTCAGTCTTTATTAACACACCACAGGGAACAGAGTGCAGCTACCGCTGGCCTTTTCTCAGGCACAGCTGAGATGCTAAGAAGGGAGGAACTTCACCACTAAAGGAAGAACTGAACCTGGTGGAGAGAAGCCCAGGAGGCAAGTTATCCCGATAGGATTATCCGGGAAAAATATTAAATAGGTTTTAAGAAGGTTCAGGTGAGTTTATGAATGATCACTCCTTTATTCAAGCGGATTTAGGGATGTTCTGCAAAATCCTCTGTTTCTAAGCTGGCCTCATGGAGAACGGCAGCAGAGGCAGAGGCTGAGCTGCTGCACTGGGGATTGGGGCCAGTGTGGAATTTCCCCTGCTCACAGGGAAAAGAGAAGACAGAAAATGGATGGTGGGAGGGCTGGTGACTCTTCCCAACGGCTATTCCTGATGTTTCCTGGCAGTGAGCAGCTATGAAAGGGACAGGTTCATATGCATCTACACCATGATTTTTGCTGTGCCCCAATGTTACAGGAGGTTATAGACAACAGTTTTATTTGCATATATAACCTTTGCTCGACTTATTACTCTACGCTGATTTAAATTCTGATGCATTGTCAAGTAGAAAGCTGTTCAGGTTTTCAGCAAGCCCAATATAAGAAATCCAGGCATGCAACAAATAGGTAGTGAATATTCACATTTAAATACATGTAAATATAAATAGAATTAAAAAAAAATGTTTAGAGACAGGACCTTGCTGTGCCACCCAGGCTGGAGTGCTGTGGAATAATCATAGTTCACTGTAGCCTTGAACTCTGGGCTCAAGTGATCCTCCTGCTTCAGCCTCCCAAGTAGACAGGGCTACAGACGCATGCCATCATGCCCAGCTAATTTTTAATTTTCTTTTGTAAAGACAGGGTCTTGCTTTGTTGCCCAGGCTAGTCTCAGACTCCTGGCTTCAAGCGATCCTCCCACAGTGCTGGGATTACAAGTGTGAGCCACCAAGCCTGATCTCATTTATATATATATAAAACCAAAGCGATTCTTTTTTTTTTTTTTTGAGATGAAATCTCACTCTGTTGCCCAGGATAGAGTG
>NW_012117121.1:683459-690430 GCF_000951035.1 Colobus angolensis palliatus
AAATTTCAACTGGCTGATCCAGACACCAAGAGAAGACCTGGGCCCTGTGTCAAAAGATGGGTGAACGAATTTACATTTATATAGTTTCAGTTAAAGTAAAATCTTGAAAATCTATGTGTATCATTTACATTATTTTCTGATGTAATGACTTTTTAAAACTGACATATTGCTACTCAGTCTTGATTTAAGGGATAAGAAGGCTTCTTAGGCCTAATTTATTAATTCATAAATGACTACACTTATTGGATACATGGAATTCCTAAGATTCAGTACACCACAAGTTTGCTTTATTTAACCCTTTTTTAGTATACTCTCAACTGACCACCCTGAAACCTGTTTGCCAGTTTACCAACGTCAGCACTCTGTTGAATTACTTCATTTGTAAAATCTCTTCTTCACCTCCTTCGCCTTCCCTGACTGCTATTACTTTCTCGATCAGCCCTCACTTTTTATTCAACAAGTAAACTGGAAAGATCTCTGAACCCAATGTACTAAGCCAGGTCACCCTTCCCGGGATGACTGGAGGGAGGACAGGTCGGTTTGGGCTGGTGGAGAGCATGCAGTTTATTCCTGGCATGGAGTGGATTTCAGGAAGAATATGAAGCAGGGACAGCAGATGACAAATCTCCGCTTGCCTGTGGCAAGAGTTCTGTGTGTAGATTTAAACATGGGTGTGTGCAATTTTCAGAGGATCCACTTCTGCCCAAACAAAGTTTGGCTACAGGGGAGCTGGGCAGTTACCCACTTTTCCTATCTTGATCCCTACTCAGTGTAACAATTTATCTGTACAACTGATTCCATCACCAGGGTCTTTAGACCCCTCTGCTCATTCAGCCAATCACAAGCACTTATCCATAGGACACTGCCAATGATGCGATTTACTGAGCAGTTACTATGTGTCGGGCCCTGGTAAGTACCAGGTTAGCTTGTTTGAACCCCATGGCAACCCGTGAGACAGGTACCATCATACTCCAAGTTATGGATGACAAAAAACTCTCCAAACAGCTAAACAACATGTCTTAGGTCCCAAAGTGAGCAGGGAGCTGGGACTTCTGTCCAGGAGGCCCAATCAGAGCCTGCCTCCTTAACCATTAGGCCAAACTGCCTCCATGTGCAGGACACTGCCCTGCACTGGGGACCTGGGGGAGGGGTAACAGTGTCTGCCCTTGAGCTGCTCCCAAAACTTCCTTGAATAGCCTTGGCACAAAATGCATTTCTTGGGGACTTGCTGACATGGTGTTTGGATTTTTTTCAGGTCCCTGATTGGGCTCAGCATGGAGCCTGATGAAATATGAAAAAAGCAAAGAAAATTAAGGGAATATACCTGGAAATTGTTCCAGTTTGTATTTTGCTGAAGCCTATTCTATCTGCATGCTTACAGAAAGTTTCCTAACCGGAGAACCCAGAAAGCTCAAAACCTGTCCTGGGCCAGCCTCAAACTCCTCCTCACACTCAGGTGGGAGCCATCTGGGCAGGCAGGGAACCTGGCAGAGGTGGCAGGAGCATGGCACCTGGAGACAGGAAAGGAATTCTTGGACAGCAACCTCTTTGGCAAGGCAATAGGGGCGAGACAGAGGATTCTCAGGTAGCCCCAAGGCACCATAGTATAATGGAATATTTATTACAAAGCCTGGGCCCCAGGAAGTGAGAAAAGCCTCCCGGGCCCATCTTTGCCAAGGGATTCTTACATGAGGACTTGCCTATACCCACCCAACTCAACCCACACCCACAATCTCAGAGCTGGCCTCGTCAGTGGGCACCAACGCTTTTACCTTGCCAAGGTACAGAACCTAAGCTGGGCATCTGATGTCCCTAAACCTCAGAGACTTGACCTTGGCCACACTGAATCTACATCTTGATCCCCCAGTCTTGATTTCCAGCCTTCCCTGGGTCAGTCAAACTAGCTGCCCCTTCATCTGGCAGATCAGTCCAGAAACCCTGCATTAGGGAGTAGAGGTTTAAGGACCTTGGGAAGAGATATTTGCTCTTTGTTTTATAAACAGAGCACCAAGGTAGAGTGAAATGCCTTGCTCTCTGTGTCAGGGCCAGATAAGAAATTGAGAGCTTTAAACTCCATATCTCCCTAAACTTATTCTGGGTCATGCTCCAATTACAGACTCTTGTAAAAGTTCATTTGTGAGACAGTGGTTTTAGAATCAATATTCTACTGGGTCCATGTTATAGATCATATTTGGGTTCCCAGACTAGTCCACAATGGCCAAGTAAACCCACGTGTGGCTGAGAGGGGAGGGAGCTAGTGTCAGGCATCCAGCTCCACCACCCACTGGCTCTGTGACCTTTAGCAAGTTGCTAACCCTCTCTGTGCTTCAGTTTCCCCATCACAGAGATAATAACAGCACCTGCTACATAGGGGAATTGTTGTGAGGATTAAATGAGATAATCTGAGACAAGCACTTAGACCAGGGCTCCTAGAAGACAATCAATGAATGTAATTAAGGTAGCAATGCCAGTGTCAGCCCCAGCAATGGTAACACTGGGGCGGGGTCATATTTTGATGTAGGAGACTGTCCTGTGCCATGCAGGATGTTTAGCAGCATCCCTGGCCTCTATCTACGAGATGTCAGTAGCACCCTCCTCGAGTTGTGAAAATAAAAACATCTCTCTAGACATCTCAGTGGCCCCCAGTTGAGAAGCATGCTTTTACAGGAAAACAGCTGAGTCCCTGCTGGAACATGAGGGCTCCTCTCTCTGCTGCAGCCCAGCTGGTGAGGCTGCGGTCTTCTCTCCCCGTCACCTGCTGAGGTGCCCCCCAAACGCCAGCTCCCTGTCACTAGTGGAAGCACCTAACTCCTGGGCATGGCAAGTTAGGAATGGCCAGGGGGGTGTTTCTGGGAGTGTGAAGGGGCTTTGGGGGTCTCTCAATGCGGTGATGAGGAAAGTGGTGGCAGAGGAAGGAGCAGAGTCAAATGTGGTTTCCCACCCACTTCCCACTAACCTACTGCACCAGGTATCAAAAGGTGCCAGGGCAGGGTCTTCCTTCTCTAGGGTAGAGGGTGGTCTCTCTCCTTTCCTCTCATCTTCACCTCTGGCCAATAAGAGGGAAGTGGGCCACGGGGACCAGGCTATGGGAGTGCTGCAGTGGGGAGGGGGAGGGGGCAGGAGGAGGTGGCCCAAGAGCACAGGCAGCTGTCTGAGCATCACTGGGACACAGGGCTGGGATAGACTGAACTGGGTTTGTCCCCAAACCTTCCTTCTGCCGTGACCATAAATAAAGCCCCCCATTCTGTTTCTCTTAACCTGTGTTTCCCCATTTATCCTTCATGGATAAAATCCATTTGGTATGGACCGGATACCTCTTGTATGTCTAGCACTGTATTAGGCCCCTATGGTTGTTTTTATTTGTTTTTGAGTGAGTCTTTTTCAAGGAGGGAGTAAGGAAGATGCTAAATAAATACATCAATAGAAGGCAAAGTCCAGTTGGAAAATTATAACATGTCCAATTGGAAAAATAACATGTGTTTGTACATATAGCCACAGAGCCACTGAAGCCACACACATAAATGCTGAGGGAAAGTGGAATAAAACACAATTTCTTAAAATTTTCAACAAATGGACTTTATCAACGGATGTTAAAAAGGCAGAAGGAAAACCACAATCTTATCACATCTTCAGGCTGGCACTGACCTCCAAGGGCATGAGGGTCAAAGGGCCCGTTTAATAGAAAGGCCTCTTTTTCCAACCGGAATAAATCTAACCTTTCCTCAATCAAACCAATTCTAAGTTTTCTAGCAATTTATGGGCAGTATCCATTTCTTTTGTTCCTCTCGGAGGAGCAGTGCCTGATATTATAAACCACTTAAAAGCCACGCCCTTCCAGCAGGAACAGTCAAGGACTGTCACTCATCCAAAAACCAGCAAAGCCAACAAGCCCCTTCCCCAAATCGTCTAAAGGTGAACCCAAGAGCCAAGCCAGGTTATTGCTGTATAAATATCTGTTAGGGAGGCAAACTTGGCCAAGGAATGGATGAGCTTCAAGGGTCACTCCAGACCTGCTTAGCGGGGGTGGGGGCGGACACACTTATCTGTTTATCCACTTATTTATTTATGTAGAGGGAGGATTTGGAGATGGAAAATAAACAATTCTTATATAGTAAATATAAGCAGCCATCACAAAACACAAAATGACACCCCAGAATCAACCGCGGTAGGACAGACATTTCCCTGTCTCCTGTAGGATGGGTCAGTTAAGGGGGTGGGGGGGATCAGATAGAACTCAAATGGGTCCTGCTGAGCCTGGAACCTGAGCGCGCAGAGGGGTGAGCTGGGCAGTCGCTGTCCGAGCCCCCATCATCCCTTCCAATCCGGACCATTCTGAGACGGAGGTTTGGAGTTACAGGTGTGTGAGCGCCAGAGGGTGAGAGCGGTGGCTGGGAATGTAAGAGCTCCTGCCTGCTGGGGATGGGGAGGAGTCGTCGATGGCCCCGGGATCCATGCCCAGACATTTCCAGAGGCAAGCACCCCACCGTCATCCGCGCAAAAGCTGCATCCCTCGAGATCCTGGAGCGAAGCCATCTCCTTAAAGCACGCAGAGTCAGGATGGAGTTTCCTAATTGTCGCACGAAGGACTGTCCCCCTGAGGTTTCTCCATTAACAGCGCCCCCTCCCTCCCCGGCCTTGCCCACCGCAGTGGCCCAACCAAAGTGCCAACACATTTCAAAATGGAGCGAAATCGCAGAAGCGCGGATTGTGCTTTGTTCCCAGCATTGGGCTAAATGCACTCATCCCCACCGGGCTCCCTTTCCTCCAACGGCAGGAGGTGACATCTCTGCTCGAGATGGCAATAGGCAGGCTTGGCCGCGGGCTCACCTTTTCCAGGGCCGTCCCAAGACCCTCGCTCCATCTGGAACGGGAATCCCGAGCC
Organism: Colobus angolensis palliatus; assembly: GCF_000951035.1. Taxonomy (NCBI): domain Eukaryota; kingdom Metazoa; phylum Chordata; class Mammalia; order Primates; family Cercopithecidae; genus Colobus; species Colobus angolensis. The sequence continues at coordinate 688,342 of NW_012117121.1, forward strand.
CAGCTCTGTCTGGGGGCGAGGGAGGAGAGAAGATGCTTGAACTGACCCCTGAGCCGCTCTGCAACCCCTCGCGGTGGCTCAGCCATGCGGGGAGCTCGCAGCACCCAGGCTCCAGCCCTTGACGCCACTGTCGAGGAGGGTCAGCCTGGTCCCGGGCAGGCTCTAGTTCCCCAGCCAAGCCATTCCCCGGAAATTCAGATCAACCTGGGCAGCCCGCGTGGAGGATTCAGCTCCTAGATGCTCGTTCGTCTCAGAAGTGCGCCCCCCCGCAACAGTTTTCAGAGATAGAATTAACCAGAAAACGGCGCATACCAAGTTCATCACAGGAGGGCGAGGCTCGGATGCACTGGCCAGGAGTTCTCTCTGTCGCCCCAGACTCGGTTTTGGGGGTGCAGTGAACTTGGATACAGGTGAAATCCCGCATTTACAATAAATAATCAGTACAGACATAATATTAATAAAAATACACCCAAGGGCCGCCTATCTGCGGCCGCCAGGGGCCAATTAGAGCCTCAGATGCAGGGGTTGGGGGCTTCCTCCTGGGTCCTCCAGGAGGCCAACAGGACGCGGCCCCGCCTACCCCAGGGTCCCCGATCTCCCCAGGGAAGGGGTGGGGCCAGCCCCAAGGTCCCCTCTCCGGACACCTGTGGATCCCATGGCAATTCCCCCTCTGCGCCCCCTCCAGTGGGCTCAGAAAGATGGGTGTGGCCGCAGCACCAGTAACCTTATGTTTCCTCCTCACATTCTCCCGCCAGGCGAAGCAATAGGGCGTAAAGCTGGAGAGGCCCCACTGGGGCTCCCCACCCATCCCCAAATGGGTAGCCAGCGCCCCTCGTTGGGCAACCTGGTGTAGCTTGGCCCTCAGGACACTCGGGGTGTAGGGAAGGGCGTGATCCCTCTGCCGCCTCCCGCAGCGCGCACGGAGACTGGAATCCTATCCCCTCAGAAGCTTCCTGGCGCCCGCAGACTCCGAGACGAGGCTGCGCGCTGTCACGTCCGTTCCATGCGTGCCGGGGATCGGGGGGTTGACTCGGGTTCATCGACCCCAGCAAGCCTCGAGATCCAACAATGGATTCGGAAATGAGGAGCGAAAAAGGAAAGAGGTGCGTGGGGGTAGGGGGAAGGTTGGCTAAACACCCTCAGAATAAAAGCCAGAAACCAGGGCTGGGAGCGCAGAACACGTAACCTCTACAGACAAAGCAAAGAGCCCCCGAAGAAGATGCTGGGTGAACGCCCCCAACGCTGAGGCCCACAGCAGCAAAACGCCAAGATTTCAGCGCCGACTGTCCCCCTCCCTTTAATGCCAGGCCCCGCCCTGTCCTACGAAGCCCGGCCACCCGGTTTGGCATGGCACCGTAAAGACGTGACACGCCGAAAAAAGATGGCACCTCGCGTTCCGAGGGGGAAAAAAAGGGGGGGGGTGGCGGGGGCGGGAGTGGGAGGAGGCACAGCCTATCCTCCCCCTCCTCGCCCACCAGGGTCCACACCCACTGCCGCAGTGAGGGGCGAGCCCTGCGCGCCAGCCCCGCGCCTCCGGCAGGGAGCGCACACGCCGGGCGCCCTGCGCGCGAAGCGCTGAGAAAGAAACCCGCCCCGAGATGCACCTGCAGCCCCGCGCCAGTCAGTGCATGGCTGCGGCTGTGCCTGCCCGCGAGCGGGGACCGACGGCCGCCGACTCCGTCCACATCTCCAGGCCAGGTGATCCCTGCCTTTGCGAGCGTGCACACTGGGATCCTCGCACTGTTCTCAGGCGCGGCGCTGCTCGCGTCTCTGTGCCAGGCGTGCGCAGGGGGAAGGGCAACTAAAGTGACAGCGCCTGGACCCCTCCCCATCTCCTCGATTCCTCCCAGCCCCCAAATGTCCCCTACGGGTTTCTGAAGGAGGAAAAGGGGAGGGGGCCGGCCCCCGCCTAAAATCAGGGGCAGTGAAGGCCCTGTCGGAATCACTGCTCGGGAGGTGTAGGGAGGGGAGTGCAGGGAGTCATCTTTTCTAGAACCCGATCCACATCTTCCTTAGGGCTGATGGCGAACAGCGGCAGGGACAGCGGATTTCAGGTTCGGTTTCGGGGGTCGTTATCGGACCCCTCCCT
>NW_012117121.1:691240-693962 GCF_000951035.1 Colobus angolensis palliatus
CGCCTCCCGGCTGGTTCCTCTCGGCGCTGCCCTTTCCCGGTGCCCCTCCCCCTACGCCTCAGGCCGCGGCGCTGACCGCAGCGCGCACGCGCGTTCCATGGCGCACGCGTACTTTCCACCTCCCATAGCTGCAGCCTTTGTCTCGTTGGAGGAGTGGGTGTCTTCTTTCGGGCCCTGCGGGGTCGGGACAAGGCCAGTGACTCCGCCAATGGGTCCCCTGCCCCTTTCCTTTCAGTCAGCCTGGGGCGGTGTCCTCTCCTGGAGAGGTCCTGAGCGACCTTCCACGTGGCCGGCTCCCCAGTCCGTCCACCCCGACCCTCCGAGTCCCAAAAAGGCCCCCCTGGCTAAGGTCGCTTTTCCCCAGGCTGCTTCCTTTCTCCTTGCTTTTTTCCCACCTGTTTTGTTTCTGACCAAGGTGAATCCTTTCCTTAACAAATTCACTTAAAGCAAGCTAACTCAGTTACAATACCGTGACGCTAGAAAAAAAATCTTAAATTAGACGAAATTCAAATAGTGCCTAACACATCGCAGAACATTTGCACACACACAGTTATTTGTATCACGTCTTTTGAAACATCTTTATGCTGTAAGTAGAGTTTGAAATCTGAATGTTTAAGGGCCAGCTGGAGATTGTCCCCTGGAAGAGGCACCTCAGCCTGAAACTGACCAGTGGTCTTCATTCTACTGGTCACCCAGGTCCCAAGCTTCGGCCTTAGCTTGGATTTTTCATTTCCCCAACATCAAATTTAAGCCCTGGCAGTGGGAGGATTTCTGTGTATGGGGGTTTAGGGCAGCCGTCTCCTCCTAGGGAGATGGGAAGTTGTCTTGAAGCTCCAATTTGCATAGTTCTTACATTATTTTTTTAAAAACCAACATATGTTATAGATTAATAGAAAAAGCAAGTAAAATGCTTTATTCACACTGAGTTTCTGGAACTGACCTTTTTCTTTCTTTCTTTTTTTTATCCATATTAACTTTATTTTTAAACAGAGGAGCATATATCCAAAGAAGTGGGAGTGAGAACCACCATAGGGGCTTGCTGAAAACGATCTGCCCTAGCCTTCTGACTTCAGAATGTCTCATGAGCCAATGGCCTGGGGATGGAACTGCCCCTTGATGGTGTACACCTTAGAAAAGTCAATGGAATTGACCTTTCTTTGGAGACAAGGTCTTGCTCAGGCTGGAGTGCAGTGGCACAATCATAGCTCATGGCAACCTTGAACTCCTGGGGCTCAAGCAATCTTCCCAACTCAGCCTTCTGAGTTGCTGGGACTACAGGTGGGCACCACCACACCTGGCTAACTTTTTTTTTTTTTAGAGAGGAGGTCTTGCAATGTTGCCCAGGCTACTTTCTTAACTCCTGGGCTCAAGTGATTCTCCCACCTCAGCCTCCCAAAGCAGTGAGATTACAGGCATGAGCCACTGCACTCAGCCTGGAATTGACTTTTTGTTGTTGTTCTAACTGCCACCATCCTAGTTCAAGACCTCTATCGTCATTCTGGACATGTAGGGACTTTAGTGATCTCCTTGCTCTCCAATTTCTCCCTATATCAGCCCACCCTGCAACCCCTAGTTAGATCGGTATTCAGAAGTGATCATTTTATTTATTTATTTATTTTTGTTTTTTTTGTGTTTGTTTTGTTTTTTTGAGATGGGGTCTTGCTCTGTTGCCCAGGCTGAAGTGTAGTGGCACGATCTTAGCTCACTGCAAACTCTGTTTCCCGGGTTCAAGCGATTTTCCTGTCTCAGCCTCCCAGCTACTGGGATTACAGGCACGTGCCACCACTCCCGGCTAAATTTTGTATTTTAGTAGGATGGGAATTCACCATATTGGCCAGGCTGGTCTCGAACTCCTGACCTCAGGTGACCCAAGTGCCTCAGCCTCCCAAAGTGCTAGGAATACAGGTGTGAGTCACCACACCTGGCCCAGATCATTTTAATTATGGCAATCTCTTGCTCAAAAATATGTAAAAGCTTCTAACTGCCTCCTAAATGAAACTCAACCCCTTAGTTTAGCTTTCAAGTGCCCCCCGCCATTCCCTGAACCCCCATCATCTGAGCCATTGTCCTCCTCTTTTCTTTCCCACCTACTCCGTAGCCAGCTGAAGTGGCTTGACTAGAACTCTTTCCCACCTCTGTAATTCTGAGGTTTTCCTTTGCCTGTAAAGGTCCTTGTTCTTTCTTCACCCACCAGTAGTCTACCTAACCTTCAAACTCTAGCTCAAATTTTACCAAAGCCTTCCCTAATCACCCCAACTGGAAGGGACATTTCCAGTCTCTAGAAGGAGTTCAGCAAAGTTACTCTTCTTCTCTCTGAAAGTTGGGAGGGGGTGGAATCAATATCCGTCTTGCAAGATTGAAATGTGGTCATTGTCCCCAGCAGTTTCCCCTTTTTTTAGTGTGAGAAATTATATATCCTTGTCCATTACCATTTACATGATGTAGACATTCCAAACAGGCACTTCAAGAGGCATTGCAAGGTTCTACCACTTTTACTCTTCCTTCCTACCACCAGAATGGTGTGGCTCCAGAGAGCTGTTCCTTCAGCTTAGATCCCAGGATGGAAAAACTCAAGGAAGTACATGTCACATGAGCAAGAAATAAACATTTGGGTCTGGGCGCAGTGGCTCATGCCTGTAATCCCAGCACTTTGGGAGGCTGAGGCAGATGGATCGCTTGAGGTTGGGAGTTCAAGGCCAGCCTGAGCAACATGGCAAAATCC
>NW_012117121.1:694517-714072 GCF_000951035.1 Colobus angolensis palliatus
CCTCTAAGATAACAGTATAATTGAGAACTGACAGGGACCTAATGACACTGTGGTCCCCTCATACTGAATGGTCACATTTGCCTAAATTGAAATAATGAATGCTAGAAACAAATCTTAAGCAGATCTGTCATTTTAACTATATGTGATGTAGAGTTGAACGTTCATTCCAGATAATTTAGTCAATGTAGGTAACTAATGGCTCACACTAATTTAGGCCAAGAAAATGCATTCCCTCTCTTTCTTCCTGTCCCTTTCTCTTGCTGAAAGAGAAATCTCATGGCCACGTATGTTACACAAAAGAGCCCACTTATGTAGGACCACAGAAGGCAGAATAGCAGAGGGGAAAGAAAACTGGAGAGTTGGATCCTGATCCTAGCCATCTTGTATGACCTTAGACAAATTCATTACCTTCTCTGGGCTTTCAGTTCCAGATGGGGTTAGGACTGAGATCAATATATCTATAGAATTTGGAGGCTCTGCTACTAAATCTATTCATAAAGCAAGCTAAACTGTTGTCATAAATAGACCCCCAAACATAATGACATCCTGCTAAATGGGCCAGCGGAGCAAAAAGTGGCTAGCATGTTAAAGGCATTGGTAGGTTACACACACTCCAGAGGGTGGGAGATGAATACTACAGAAATTTAGGAGCCTGCACACGGCACAATTTTAGGGGTCCTGTGGACAGGAGCATGTCAGGACTGTCCATCCAAAGTCAAAATCAAATGATTGTATCTTCTATTTCCCACAGTGTAGAAGGAAGCACAAAACCTAGAAATTCTCTTTGGCTTCTGAAGAAGCATATTCCATACCTGGGATACCACTTGACCAATAATAACCAGCTAACCCGAAAGGCTGCTGGCTTGAAGTGGGGCCCAGAACAGGAAAGGGCTCTGCAGCAGGTCCAGGCGGCAGTGCAAGTAGCCTTCCAATTGAGCCATCAACCCAGCAGACTCTATAGTACAAAAGGCACGAGTGATGAGGAGGATGCTGTGTAGAGCTTGTAGTATGCCCCAGTGGGAGAGTCACAGTGCAGGCTCCCAGCGTTCTGGAGCAAGGCCATACCATCTGCAGTGAAGGATCATATGCCTTTTGCAAGACAACTCCTGGCACGCTACTGTGCCCTGGTAGAAATGGAGCGCCTGATGGTGGGATAGCAAGTGACCTTGCACCTGGAACTGCCCTTCATTAACTGGGTTACATCAGCTGAGTTAAATTATAAGGTTAGGCAAGCCTAGCAACAATCCATTGTTAGATGGAAGTTGTACATCTGGGATTGAGCGTGGACAGGACCTGGGCCACAAGCAAGCTGCACGTGCAGTCTGTTCAGACCTGCAAGACACCTGCCGGAGTTGCACCAGCACGCTCCCTCCACACACACCTAAGGTTATAGGAGGGATTCCTTCTGACCAGCTGATGGAAGAGGAAAGAGCAAGTTTAGTTTTTGAATGACTTGGCTTGGTATGTGGGTTTAGGCTGAAAATGACAGGAAATATACTACAATCTCACTCAAGGGTGGCCTTGAAAGAGAGTGGCAAGGCAAAACCCTCCTAATGGGCAGGGATTTGGGTGGTGTAGCTGTTCACCCATTTTGTATGGACAAAGCAGAGCTCAAGGTGAGAATATATATAGACTTCTGGGTAGTGGTGAATGGCCTGGCCAGCTGATCATAGATGTGGAAAGAGAACAATTAGAAGACTGGAGACAAGGAGATCTGGGCAGAGGCATGTGGATGACATAGGTAAGAGTGTACAAAGGGCCAGGCCTGGTGGCTGGCACCTGTAATCCCAGCACTTTGGGAGGCCGAGGCAGGCGGATCACCTGAGGTCAGGAGTTCGAGACCAGCCTGGCCAACATAGTGAAACCTCATTTCTAGTAAAAATACAAAAATTAGTCGGGTGTGGTGGCCCGTGCCTGTAATCCCAGCTACTTGGGAGGCTGAGGCAGGAGAATAGTTTGAACCTGGGAGGCAGAGGTTGCAGTGAGCCAAGATCGCACCACTGCATTCCAGGCTGGGCGACAGAGCAAGACTGTCTCCAGAAAAAAAAAAAAAAGAGCGCACAAAGCTTGAAGATCTTTGTGCCACATGTTAATGCCCACTAGAGATGACCTGCTATAGAAGAGACAATGGACAACCAAGTAGACAAGAGGACGAGAGCGGTGGATGTCAGTTGGCCTCTGCCATGGGCCATCCCAGTGCTAACCTGATGGACACACGAATGAAGCAGCTGTGGTAACAGAGATAGACACTATGTACAGGATGGAGCCCATGTACCAAGGCTACTGCTGCCACCAAATGTCCAACCTCCCACAACAGAGACCAATGCTAAGTTTTCAGAATGGACCATTTCTCAAAAAGATGAACCGGCAAGTTGACTTTGTTGGGGTCCTTCCACTCATAAGGCCCTGTAATTTGTTCTGATAGTAGACCCATGTTCTGAGTATGGGTTTGCCTTTCCTGCCTTTGGGGCCTAAGCCAGTATCCTTATCCAAGGGCTTACAGTATGTTTGATTCTCCACTACAGGGTCCCACATAGCATCACATGAGACCAAGGGAACTAACTGCTTTACTGCAGGGGAGGGATGGGACTGAACCCACAGCCACAGGATCCACTGGTTATATCATAGGCTTCTCCATCTAGAAGCGGCTACCCTGAGAGAATTGGTCAAGCACAGCTTGGAAGGCACAGCTGAACCATCAATTCTTTGCAAGGGAAGGAGACGTACTCCAGGATGCAGGATCCTCCTCTAGAGCCTCCCTGATTTTAGCCTAGTGAGGTCTTTGTTGGACTTCTGACCTACAAAACTCTAAGATGATACATTTGCATTGTTTTAAGCCACTGAGTTTGTAGCACAGCCATACACCAGACAACCATGATAGACTGGATTTATGACGGCAGTCCAGTAAGATTACAATGGAGCTGAAAAATCCCTACTGCCTAGTGACTTCATAGCTGTCATGATGTTGTAGCACAATACATTACTCCCATGTTTGTGACGATGCTGGTACACAAACCTACTTGCTGGCTATTGTATAAAAGTCTGGCACATACAATTATGTACAGTACATAATATTGGATAATGATGGCTGGGCCCAATGACTCACACCTGTAATCCCAGCACTCTGGGAGGCAGAGGTGGGTGGATCACCTGAGGTCAGGAGTTTGAGACCACCCTGGCCAACATGGTGAAACCTTATCTCTACTAAAAATACAAAAATTAGCCCGGCATGGTAGTGGGCACCTGTAGTCCCAGCTACTCAGGAGGCTGAGGCAGGAGAATCACTTGAACCTGGGAGGTGGAGGTTGCAGTGAGCAGAGGTGGCGCCATTGCACTCCAGCCTGGGAAACAGTGAGACTATCTGAAAAAAAAAAAAAAAAAAAAAGACATTGGACAATGATAATAAACGACTGTGTTACTAGTTTGGGTACTTACTATACTACATTTTTAATTATTATTCCAGAGTGTACTGCTTCTACTTATTAAAAAAAAAAGTTAACTATAAAACAGCTTCAGGCAGGGCCTTCGGGAGGGATTCCAGAAGAAGGCATTGTTATAAATAGGACATGACAGCTTCATGCATGTTACTGCCCCGAAGACCTTCCAGTGGGACAAGATGGGGAGATGGAAGATGGTGGTCATACTGATGACCCTGACCCTTTTTAGGACTAGGCTAATATGTGTGTTCATGTCTTAGCTTTTACTAAGAAAAATGTAACAAGTAAAAAAAAAAAAAAAAAAAAAAAAAAAAAATAGAAAAAAGCTTATAGGATAAGGACATAAAGAAAGAATACTTTTGTACAGCTGAAAACATATTTGTGTTTTAAGCTAAACGTTACTAGAAAATAGTCAAAAAGTTTTAAAAATTTAAGAGTTTATAAAGCAAAAAAAGTTGCAGTGTTCTAAGTTTAATTTATTGTTGAAGAAAAATAATTTTAATAACTTTAGTGTGGCCTAAATGTACAGTGTTTATAAAGTTGACAGCAGGCCGGGTGCCGTGGCTTACGCCTGTAATCCCAGTACTTTGGGAGGCTGAGGCAGGTGGATCACCTGAGGTCAAGAGTTCAAGACCAGCCTGACCACCATGGAGAAACCCCATCCCTACTAAAAATCCAAAAAATTAGTTGGGTGCGGTGGTGCATGCCTGTAATCCCAGCTACTCAGGAGGCTGAGGTAGGAGAATCTCTTGAACCCGGGAGGTGGAGGTTGCGGTAAGCCGAGATCCCGCCTTTGCACTCCAGCCTGGACAAGAAAAGTGAAATTCTGTCTCAAGAAGAAAAAAAAAAGTCAACAGCAGTGTACAGTGATGTCCTAGGCTTCACATTCACTCACCACTCACTCGCTGACTCACCCAGAGCAACTTCCAGTCCTACAAGTTCCATTCAAGGTAAATGTCCTAAACAGAGGTACTGTTTTTCAACATTTTATTTTATTTTATTTTATTTTTATTTCGTTTTATTTTTTGAGATAGACTCTCACTGTGTCTCCCAGGGTAGAGTACAGTGATGCAATCATGGCTCACTGCAACCTTGAACTCCTGGGCTCAAGCAATCCTCCCACCTCAGCCTCCTGGGTAGCTGAGATTGCAGGTGCATGCCACCATACCTGGCTAATTTTTGATTTTTTGTAGAGATAAGGTCTCGCGGTGTTGCCTAGGCTGGTCTCGAACTCCTGTGCTCCAGTGATCTTCTGGGCTGGGCCTCCCAAAGTACTGGGATTACTGGCATAAGCCACTGCATTTATACTGTTTTATACTGTTTTTACTGTACATTTACTATGTTTAGACACATTTAGATACACAAATACTTACTATTGTGTCACCATTGCTGCAGTACTCAGTACAGTAACATGCTGTACAGGTTTGTAGCCTGGGACCAAAGGCTATACCATATAGCCCAGGCCTTTAGTAGTACCTAGTGCCATCTAGACTGTGTAAGTGCACTCTATAACGCTCACAGGAAGAAATCACCTAATGAAGCGTTTCTCATAACATATCCCAGTCTTTAATTTGTTGCAGCAACAATAGAAAACATATACAAATCCCGAAAGGAAAAAATACATGGGTTTGGGAACCAAAGGTGAAAATGGAAGTGGCCCCATTTACCGACACATCCTTACAACTCTAAGTTCTTCAGGGTTACGGGTCCTGGTCTCCCAAAGGGAAAACTTCCACCAGGGGACACAGCACAGTTTTATTGAACTATCATCTGTGGCTGCTCCCTGAGCCCTTCTGGTTCCTTGTGTCCAGACATCAGCAGGCAAAAAGAAAAGTTACCATCTTGGAAAGGATAATTAACTTTAGTCATTAGCAGGAAGTAGGGCTGCAATTATACAGTGCAGTAGGGAGGAACATGTTTGTTACCTGGGCACCGGTTGCTACTCCCTTGTCCAACCGTGATTGCTAAGGGACAGAAATTTCTCTCTTATTTCTCTCTTACATAGAAGTCCAGAAGTAGGAGAAAAAGGCTGTTTTAGAAGCTGCAAGACCATCAGGGAGCTCCTATCCAGCTATGTGGTTTCTCTACCATCCTTAGCATGCTGCCTTATAGTCCAAAACAGCTGCCTGAGCTCCAGTCATCATATCTGTATTCTATCCCCCAGAAAGAAGGAAGAGATGAGGAAGAGAACAACTTTACTTTAAGGACATTTCCTAGAAGTCACATTTGACATCCTTGGTAACATCCTATTGGCCAGAATTTAGACATTACCACACGAAGTTGCCAGCGAGGCTGGAAAATATATTTTTATTACAGGGACTTGTGTCCAGCTAAATACCAGCTACAGGAGGAGAAGGGGACATTGGGGAACAGCCCCAATAATGCTAAGAGGCCATCACACTTGGTAATTCCTCCCAGTTATGATGCGCAGCTTACTCTTTGAAATATTTTCATGAAAACACTTTCATAAAAAGGCATTTTCTACTGAAACAGATGACAGCCTTCAAGACTAACAACCCTTTTTTTTTCTATTGTAAATTCAGACACCAAATTCAGGGCATATTTAGACAGACTAACATGCATTTGTTTTGCCTAATTGTCTGCTAAGCAGGGTGCTTTGATGAGACACAACAGTCCTCTCTCAAAGCCAATATTGGGAAATATCAATATAAAATAAAGCTAAATTAGAAAAAGAGTATTAACATTACAGACAAATACTTCACTCTACAAAATGAACCATTATCAGGTTCCCCTAAGCATCAGCTCTCCTGTTGCAAATGAAATGTGAGTTGATTTATGCGCACATTTTCAACATCTTAATTATATAACATGAGGCAGATCCATGCTTTCATTTCCCTGGACTTACCTCTCACTGATTATTATTTAGACTCACATGTTCCTTTCTGTATGTCTATTTCCTGGATGCCTCCTTCCTACCTGCCCTTCCCTCCATGACCCTGCCAGTGACAACTGCCCCTCGTCCAGGTTTCCTGGGTTCTAGCAAGAAGCAGGTAACTGCAGATGAGGGTTTGAGTTACCCATGACTCAGCAGCATGACTCTATTGTCAAAAAAGCAAGGATGATCCTGGGGTCCAGAAATAGGGACAAGGCGTCACGGATCCATGAGCTCATCTTCTCATCATATTTGGCTTTGTGCAGACACTCTGGATATCCTGGCAGAGGGGAATGACAGATAATTTGAAGAGTGCCCTAAATACAAAACTTGAAAAAGATGAGCAGAAATCCCTTTCATGTAAACCATGCTGTCCGTTGTGAAATCCTACTTTATGGAAGATACAATCGGAACTTTAAAAGTTACCAAAATATTAAAATCTCTGTCAAATCTCATGACCTATAGTCTGGCATTGATACTTATTTTATTTAGATACAGGGTCTCGGTCTATCACCCAGGCTGAAGCGTAATGCTGTGATCAGGGCTCCCTGTAGCCTTGACCGCCTGGGTTCAAGCGATCCTCCCAACTCAGCCATCTGAGCAGCTGGGACTACAGGCACGCACTACTATGTAGAGATAATTTTTTTTGTGTGTGTAGACAGGTTCTCATTGTGTTGCCCAGGCTGGTCTTGAACTCCTGGGTTCAAGCCATCCTCCTGCCTCAGACTCCCAAGTATCTGGAACTAAAGGCATTTTTACGAGCTGTTCTTTATTCTGAATAAAAAGAATTAGCATCTCTTTTTCTAAGTAATACTAAGTACAACCACTCACTGTTATTAGCTTAGTGTTCTGATTTTTCTTTTAAAATCCGAGAGGCAGTCTGTTCACCTGCTCATCCATTCAACAGGCATTTGAGTGTCCCTGTGCACCATGAATACAATGATGACTAAGACCTCAAGTTGTTTACAATGTAGTGATTTGCAGGTGAATTATTAATTTATATTGATCTAGCTGGCCGCGGTGGCTCACACCTGTAATCCCAGCACTTTGGGAGGCCGAGGCGGGCAGATCACCTGAGGTCAGGAGTTCAAGACCAGCCTGGGAACATGGTGAAACCCTGTCTCTACTAAAAATACAAAAATTAGCCAAGTGTGGTGGTGCACACCTGTAATCCCAGCTACTTGGGAGGCTGAGTCAGGAGAATCGCTTGAATCCGGGAGGCGGAGGTTAGAGTGAGCCAAGATTGTGCCACTGCACTCCAGCCTGGATGACAGAGCAAGACTCTGTCTCAAAAAATAAGTAAATAAATAAATATTTATATTGATTTCAAGAATTTGGTGTTAACTACTCCGAAAAGGCTACATACTGTAGGATTCAATGATACGAAATTCTGGAAAAGGCAAAACTATGGAGACAGCAAAAAGATCAGTGGCTGCCAGGGGTTCGCGGGGAGGGAGGGTTGGATAGGCAGAGCACGGGGGATTTGTAGGGCAGTGAGACTCTTCTGTATGCTAGTATAATCGTGGATACATGTGACTGTATATTTGTCAAAACCCATAGAGTGTACAACAGCAAGAGTGAGCTCTAATATAAACTACAGACGTGTCAAGGTAGGTTCATGGATTATCACTCTGGTGGGGGATGTTGATAGCGCAGGTGGCTGTATAGAGCAGAAGGTATATGGGGATTTTCTGTACTTTCGGCTCAATTTTGCTATGAACTTAAAATTGCTCTAAAAAGGAGTCTATGTTTTAAATTAAAAATGAAAAAATAGGTGGGCATGGTGGCTCACGCCTGTAATCCCAGCACTTTGGGAGGCTGAGGCGGCAGATAGCTTGAGCTCAAGAGTTCGAGACCAGCCTGTGCAACATGGCAAAACCCTGTCTCTACAAAAACTACAAGATTTATCCGGGCTTGGAGGCATGGCGGTCCCAGCTACTCAGGAGGCTGAAATGGGAGGATCACCTGAGCCCAGGAGGTCGAGGCTGCAGTGAGCCAGGATCACTGCACTCTGGCCTGTACAACACAGCGAGAACCTGTCTCCAAAAAATAAAAATAAAAAATTTCTTTTTTAAACATAACTGGGGAAATCCACAAAAATTGGGGGTTAGATACCCCCTGCAAAGCTTCAAATGATCACTTTCAACTATTGTGTGTAGCATACGTCCTTTAAAAATGAAATTCTAAGCAATAAATTATACACTTCAATGACAAAGGAAAGTCCCTGCTGAGTTCAGCAGATCAGCTTGGAGATTACATTCTGAAGGAATTGTGTTCTATACCATTTTTCCCCATACAGGAAACTCTCTGTGCTTTCAAATACTACTTCTTTCTCTTTTTAAAAACATACATTGACACTCATGATTTCTAATATGTACTTTAAAATAGTAAATAAAACCTGTCAGTGCGATGTCTGGTATTTCAAATATGCAGTTGCCCTAGAAGAGTTCCTAGGCCTGAGCAGCTCCAGGAGTTTACTTATCACTCTGTTCTGGAAAATTCTGAAGCACCAGGCTGCCCAGACTGTTCTCTCAACATAGTGCTGGGTAGGCTGCTTCATTTCTGTCTGCAACTGGTGGGTCCAAGACACACTGACTTCCTGATGCTCCTCCAGGTGGGAATGAACGCAGAGAGTGTCAGTGCTGATAGCTGACACAGCAGAGAAACGCTGGGGGCTCTGAGGTTTCGCTCTGGTCTGGCTTGCCTTGCATCAGGAAATGAGCTGTAAGTCACCCTCTGACAGGCTGTCCCTAGGCTGGCACAGTGTCTGTTTGGACACTGCTGTAGTGTAGTGTGGCTGTGTATGAGTTCCCATATCTTTAGCCTTCAACTCATAGATATCCCTAAATTCATTCGTGTCTTTCTCTTATATTCGAAGAGAAATCTCTGTAGAGAGAGTAAAAATACTCTAGTAAGATATTCTCATGCACATAGTAGTCACTGGCTGTACGGAGAATTTAGGGTTCATATTTATGGTTTGGATCCTCATTATTCATTATTCTAATATTTGCTAATTTTTCTACTTGCTAAATATGTGTTTGTAACTCCCAAATCAAGGCTCAGGGCATGTGGCTATTCATGGACACGTGCCGAGTGGCAAAGACTTTGCTTGTTCTGAGACATGTTCCCAGCTGAACTCAAACGAAGCAACACCCTGCCTTCTTGTTCAGCTCTCATACCGTAACGAGCGTCCTTTTCATGGTCTATTTAGTGCGACATATTTTTTGCATTTCAGTCGTGTACTTTTTATTGGTGATTTCATTGGTTGTTTTTTTGTTTGTTTGTTTTTTTGATGGAGTTTCATTCTGTTGCCCAGGTTGGAGTGCAATGGTATGATCTTGGCTCACTGCAACCTCTGCCTCCTGGGTTCAAGCAATTCTTCTGCCTCAGCCTCCCGAGTAGCTGGGATTATAGGTGCCTGCCACCATGCCTGGCTAATTTTTTTTTTTTTATTTTTAGTAGAGATGGGGTTTCACCATATTGGCCAGGCTGGTCTCGAACTCCTGGCCTCAGGTGATCTGCCTGCCTCGGCCTCACAAAGTGCTGGATTATAGGTGTGAGTTACCATGCCTGGCCAATTTCACTGTTTAAAATGGCCCTCCAATGCAGTGCTGAAGAGCTGTCTAGTGTTTCTATGCTCAAGAAGGCTGTGATTGGGGCAGGCTTGGTGGCTCACACCTGTAATCCCAGTGCTTTGGGAGGCTGAGGCAGGAGAATCACTTGAGGCCAGGAGTTGGAGGCTAGCCTGGACAACATAGTGAGACCCTGTCTCTACAAAAAACAATTTTTAATTAACTGAGTGTAGTGGCTCACACTTGTAGTCCCAGCTACTCAGGAGGCTGAGATGGGAGGATCTATTGAGCCCAGGAGGTTGAGGCTGCAATGAGCTGTAATTGCTACACTGCACTTCAGCCTGGGCAACAAAGTGAGACCCTGTTTCTAAAGAAAAGAAAAAAATAAAAAAGAAGTTCACGCTGTGCCTTATAGAGAAAACATGTGTGTGAGATAAGCTTTATTCAGGTATGAGTTATGGTGCTGTTGGCTATGAGTTTGATGTTAATGAATGAACAGCATATATTAAATAATGTTGTCAAACAGAAATGCACATAAAAAGGTTATGTATTGATCAATTGATGACGATGTTATCAGAGGCCGGCAGGAACCTTACGCTGTATTTCCCCCAGGAACTACGGTTCAGCTTTCATTCATTCAGTGTTCATGGTAACTTCGTAGGACATGGCTACTGAAAATAATTAGAATGGACCATAGCTTGATAACAAGGGACAGAGCCCTAGAGCAGAGCCCCTTGACAGGGCAGATGTGGCCTCGGTTGGCCAGCTTGATCTCACTCCTCACCATCCCCGCTTTGCTGGCTACTCTCCTAACACATCATGTTCTCCACAGTTCAATGAATCACCAGTCTCTTTCATGCCTTTCACAGGCCCGGATCATTCTCTTATCTCTGCCTGAGTAGTTCCTGTGTCCTTCAAGGCTCAGCTCAGGGGGTCCTTCTCTGCAGGTCTCCCCTCCCTTTTTAGGGTCAGAAGTTGCCTTGGGTGTCCCATTCACCACACTCACCACGCTGGGGTGTGATTGCCTGTGAACATACCTATGCCCACTCTCGTGCGATGACCCAGAAGGCCTGGCCTGTATTTTACTCATCATTGTACCCTCAGTTGTATTAGTCCATTTTCACACTGCTATATAGATACTATCTGGGACAGGGTAATTTATAAACAAAACAGGTTTAATTGACTCACAGGTTTGCATGACTGGAGAGGCCTTAGGAAACTCACAATCATGGTGAAAGGCAAAGGGAAAGCAAGGCACGTCTTACATGGTGGCAGGAGACAGCAAAGGGAGAACTGCCAAACACTTTGTTTGTTTGTTTGTTTGTTTGTTTTGAGACAGGGTCTTGTTCTGTCACCAAGGCAGATATCGGCTCACTGCAACCTCCACCTCTCGGATTCAAGTGATTCTGCTGCCTCAGCCTCCCGAGTAGCTGGGATTACAGGCATGTGCCACGACCCTTGGCTAATTTTTGTGTTTTTAGTAGAGATGGAGTTTCACTATGTTGGCCAGGCTGGTCTCGAACTCCTGACCTCAGGTGATCCACCTGCCTCGGCCTCCCAAAGTGTTGGGATTACAGGCGTGAGCTACCGTGCCTGGCTCTGGAACTGCCAAACACTTTAAAAACCATGAGCTCTTGTGAGAACTCCCTCACTATCATGAGAACAGCATGGGGGAAACCATCCCTATGATCCAATCACCTCCCACCAGGTCCTGCCCTCAACACATGAGGATTCCAATTTGAAATGAGATTTGGGTGGGGACACAAAGCCAAACCATATAAACAGCCCTGGGTGCACAGTAGGTTCTTTGAAAATAGCTGATGAGGCCGGGCGCGGTGGCTCAAGCCTGTAATCCCAGCACCTTGGGAGGCCAAGACAGGAGATCGAGACCATCCTGGCTAACACGGTGAAACCCCGTCTCTACTAAAAAATACAAAAAACTAGCTGGGCGAGGTGGTGGGCGCCTGTAGTCCCAGCTACTCGGGAGGCTGAGGCAGGAGAATGGCGTAAACCCGGGAGGCGGAGCTTGCAGTGAGCTGAGATCCGGCCACTGCACTCCAGCCTGGGCCACAGAGCGAGACTCCGTCTCAAAAAAAAAAGAAAATAGCTGATGAATAGCTGACAGACTGGATGGATGAAAGAACAGCTGGGTGAAATACTTCTGAGAAACAGGTGCTATTGTGGAGCTTAGCATAGCCTGGGTGCTCAGTTTATTAGCAACCCAGAAAAGTGTTCAGTTAGTGGCCGGGGGTGGGGCTGGGTGGGTGGGGAACAGGTACAGACCTAAGACAAGTAAAAGATATGTGTAAACCCTTTTTAGAGGACCTAGCATGGAAAAGGGCATTCAGGCTGTCTCTTTTGGCTTTCAAAAAGTCCTGAATCATTGTTTAGACTGAACAGCCTTTTATTAAATAACGCTCACTCCCTTTCAAGGTCACTGTCAAGCTTTATTGCATTCTGAGATGGACCAGAAGGAAACGTGAATGTCAAGGAGCAGGGCGCATCTCTTCCTTTCCCCCTCCCATCCCTGTCTTTTGATTACAACTGAACAAGAAGCAAGAGGCCAGTAAGAGATCAGCAAACCCAATAATCCCTTGATAATGACTTTTTCCTAAGCTACAGGCTGATTCAAACTGAATTGAAGCTATTAAATTCCTTTTGCCAACAGCAAGGATACAGCACACACCACCCCCCCAACACACACACTTTCCTCCAAATCTTGGGCACATTGCAGTTTTCTGGGTGTATATTGCTTGCTGTTTATCCTCTTAACTTCTCCTCCCCAAATCCTTTACCAGCCCCTCTCTGTCTCTTATTCCTTAGGTCCTGTGATGTCTCTTTAGAAGGGAGGCATAGGGCCAGGCCAGGAAATACCTTTCGGTGCATTCGTGACCTCGCGTGCCTTTCCCCTTCCTCCTCTTTTCCCAGCCATCCTCCCCACCAGTGATCGCAGCCTCCCTCCTCCTGTCATCTGGGCCATCCCGCTGTGCAGCTGAAATCCTCACTGCACTCTGTGTGTTGGGGGGGTGTGTGATGACATGAACAGTGACAAAATGAAAAGTGCAAGAACCCAAGCCCCAGAGTCTGAGAACTTCTGAACAGACTCTACGGACTGTCCTGTTCAGTCCTCTGATTTTACAGACAGGGAAACGGGGGCCAAAGAGGAAAGGCCCTGGGTGATTTAGCAGCAGAGCCAGATTTAAAGTCAAGCTTGGCCGGGCGCGGTGGCTCAAGCCTGTAATCCCAGCACTTTGGGAGGCCGAGACGGGCGGATCACGAGGTCAGGAGATCGAGCCCCGTCTCTACTAAGAAATACAAAAAACTAGCCGGGCGTGGTGGCGGGCGCCTGTAGTCCCAGCTACTCGGGAGGCTGAGGCAGGAGAATGGCGTGAACCCGGGAGGCGGAGCTTGCAGTGAGCTGAGATCCGGCCACTGCACTCCAGCCCGGGGACAGAGCGAGACTCTGTCTCAAAAAATAAAAAAAAATAAAAATAAAATAAAAAATAAAGTCAAGCTTGACCAGTTCCTCCGCACCAAAACAGTGCCTGCCGGCCAACTTGGAAGTTCTATTAGAGGAGAGTTCTCACCTGGGGAGATTTTGCCCCTGGGACATTTGTTGATGTCTGGAGACATTTTTAGTTGTCACTGCTGGGAGGTAGTGCTCCTGGCATTTGGAGAGTAAAGGCCAGTGGTAACTGCAGCAGCTCACCTCGTGGGCCTCCTGCGTGCCTCTTACAAGGGCAGCTGCGGCCTCATCGGCCTCGTCGCTAATCCAGCACTCGGGGGCGGAATTCCAGGCAGATGTTTTGCTTGTTGTGTTTTGGGGATTTGTTTTTGTTTTTGTTTTGCTCCCCCGCCCCCCAAAATGTGAACTTTGCATTACTCTGATCTAGAATTTCTGCACCACAGCACAATTTTAGACCACATAAATCTTTGTTTTTTAAATTACAATTTTTGTTTTTTTAGAGACAAGGTCTTGCTCTGTTGCCCAGGCTGGAGTGCAGTGGCGGGATGATAGCTCACTGCAGCCTTGAACTCCTGGACTAAAGTGATCCTCCTGTTTCAGCCTCTTGAGTAGCTGGAACTACAGGTGGGCACCACCATGCCCAGCTAATTTTTTCATTTTTTATATATGTTTGAGACAGGGTCTTACTTTGTCATCCAGGCTGGAGTGCAGTGGTGCGATATCAACTCACTGCAGCCTGACCTCCCAGGCTCAAGTGATCCTCCCACTGCAGCCCCCAAGTAGTCGGGCCTACAGGCTTATGCCACTATGCTCGCTAATTTTTTCTATTTTTTATAGAGACAGGGTTTTGCCATGTTGTCCAAGCTGGTCTCGGCCTTCTGAGCTCAAGTGATCCTCCTGCCTTGGCCTACCAAAGTGCTGGGATTACAGGTGTGAATCACAGTGCCCAATCTTTTATTTTTACTTTTGTAGAGAAGGGTCTTGCTATGTTGCCCAGGCTGATCTCGGACTCCTGACCTCAAGTGATTCTGCTGCCTTGGCCTCCCAAACCACTGGGATTGCACACATGAGTCACTGTGCCCGGCCGCACGTAAGTCTGTTGTGGGGGTGTCTAGCAGTTCCCCTAGCCTCTACCCACTAGATGCTATAGCACCTCTATCACTTTGGTCTAAATACCTATTCCTTATTCCTCAGTCCTGTCCAGGGCCTCTCTCATAATTGGTACTTAAACCTTTGACTAATTGCTTTGACTCTGGGCTCTCCTCAAAGATGCTGTTACCTGGACCTGGTATGAAGGTGGGATTCTGGCCTGCAGCGCTGTGGGTACACTGAGGTCTGTGCTGGGTAACTATGTAACCGTCCAGTGGGCTCACCTTGCCCACTGGCTAGACAGAGCTGATTTCTCAAGACAGGGGAATTGCAATAGAGAAAGAGTAATTCACGCAGAGCCAGCTGCACGGGAGACCAGAGTTTTATTATTACTCAAATCAGGCTTCCCGAGCATTCGGGGATGAGAGTTCTTAAGGACAACTTGGTGCGGGGGAAGCCAGTGAGCCAGGAGTGCTGATTGGTTAGGCAGGAGATGAAATCACAGGGAACTGAAGCTATCCTCTTGTGCTGAGTCAGTTCCTGGGCGGGGGCCACAAGATCAGATGAGCCATTTAATCGATCTGGGTGGTGCCAGCTGATCCATCAAGTGCAGGGTCTGCAAAATGTCTCAAGCACTGATCTTAGGAGCAGTTTAGGGAGGGTCAGAATCTTGTAGCCTTCAGCTGCATGATTCCTAAACCATAATTTCTAATCTTGTGGCTAACTGGTCATTCCTACAAAGGCAGTCTAGTCCTCAGGCAAGAAGGAAGTTTCTTTTGGGAAAGGGCTGTTACCGTCTTTGTTTTAAACTAGAAACTATAATAATCTCCTCCCAAAGTTAGTTCAGCCTGTGCCCGGGAATGAACAAGGACAACTTGGAGGCTAGAAGCAAGATGGAGTTGGTTAGGTCAAATTTCTTTCACTGTCTCAGTTACAATTTTGCGAGTGTAGTTTCAACAGGGCCACTCTCCTTTCCTGGCAAGCACAAGGAGCCCGAATTTCCTGGCCCCCTGGGGTTGCCTGGGGTGATGTGACTAGTTCAGACCAATGAGATGTGAAGGAAAGTGACAAACATCACTTCCGGGCTGGAGCATTTGATTGCCTGTTCGACGCCCTCCAGAATTCTCTCCATTTGCTGGTAACTGTGGAAACTTCGAGCTCCCCACTTATCCTCGCAGGACACGTAGCACGAGCGGAAACCAAACTTTTGTCAAGCCATTGAGATCTCGGCATTGTTATTGCACCATAATCTAGCTGATCCTGACAACAAGGCGCATACGTGGAAATTGGCCCATATTCAAATAAAATATCCAGTTCAAACCAGCGATTGGCAGCCATTCAAATGCAAAGATTATGTAGAGTTAAAGGAAAACTCACGAAGTTAATTGACATTTTATTGAGTAAAAAACACCAGCAAGCTAAGAAAAACAACAACTTGTTTGTGTAACGTTTGGGTTGTTTATAAATTCAGGAGGGCTGCACAGAGTGTGGGCACAGTGAGCGCCCTTCTTCCCGCGCTGTGTGATAGGGGATTAGCTCTCCCAAAGTCACAGAGGGGCTTTTGTGTCCAACAATAGCATCTTGGACCCCACGTGCTTTGCTTGTTCATCCACAATAACTTCTTTCTCTAGCCAAGTTAGGGCTGGTGACTTTGGGTTTGGAATATGAAAACAAAATTATGAACCAACTAAAGAAGACAAATTATACTGAATGATTATAAATATAAGGGTGTATTCCTCTTTGAGGAAGAGAAGCGTGAAATTCCAAACTAGATTAACCAGGTAAAGTGACCAGTGGTTGAAGGGAAACTTTTACAAAGAACTCCTTTAGCCCTGATTCCCCTGGTGCCCTAAAGTGTTTACTTACAGGTCCCGAAGTGCCCTCGGTAGTGGTGATGGCCAGAGAAATGTAAAGCTGGGATTCATGATCACTGAAGATCAATCACATGCAAAGATAAAGCCTTTTGTAGATGAATGCACAAGAGAGAAAAGTTAGATTTAACATTAATATAGTTGAAAAGTATCTATGGCTTAAATTTGAAGCCTTAAAAAAAAAGTGAGACTGGGTGTGGTGGTTCATGTCTGTAATCCCAACACTTTGGTACGCCACGGTGGGAGGATTGCTTGAGCCCAGGAGTTTGAGACCAGCCTGGGCAACATAGTGAGACATTGTCTCTAGAAAAATAAAAAAATAAAAATAGTAAAAAAAATAAAAAAGTGAGGTACACTTCACCAGGAGAACTGTTTGTTAACGTGTTTTTTTTGGAACTGGTTCAGATGGAAACCCCTAGTGTTGATTCCCTTATTGCCCGACTACTAACTACCTGGTAGTTAGGATTAGTTAGGTAGTTAGTACTTTTGGATTCCCTTATTGCCCTTGCTTCTTACTAACTAGCTGGTATAACTGGGCAAAATGCTCACCTCTCTGCCTATTGCCTTGTTTGTAGAACGAGGGGAATAGAAGACCTGTAAGGGTCTTAGCTCTGAAAAATAACTATGATTCTTCAAGAAGCAGCATCCTGGAGAGAAGTATGAGCCCATCTTTTGTATTCAAATGATGCATTTCTGAGACAATCAGCCCCCAAATCTGACATTTTAAATAAAAAATGACTTTCGTCTGGATAGGTTTGTTGCTGACAAATGTCAGACTTGGCAGCTCCAAGGGTTCTGGTGCCTTAGAAGTGAATGCCTTGCAGGAAGGACTGATGGAGCCGGCGCTTGCTCTTGAAGACAACAAGCAGTTGGATGGGGAGGTGAAGCAGGTCGAGTTCCCAAGGGCTCACCTGCCTGCGGAGGAGCCTGTCTTCACACACACCAAGGCCAGGCCATGGGCTTGTGAAAGGAAAGTTAAGTCTCGGGATCCCCAAGTCACTAAGCCAAAGGGAAAAGTCAAGCCAGGAAGTGTGTCAGTCAAACTGCCTCCCATTTAATTCCTAAATAAGATAGCTACAAATATTTTTTTAAAAAGCTCCATACCCCCCTCACAATTTGTCCACAGGAAATTCCTTGTGGGCCTCAAGATCTTTACTCTAAAACAGTTCTGTGGAATTTCACCCTGGCAATGTAAATTGACAGCTTGTCTTCACAAGTATGGGACAAAGGATAGAACTCAAAGTCATTCCTTTGCTCACCCAAGACAAACGCATATCCGATTGCTTCCTCTGCCCTGTTGTTGACGTAAAAATGCAGATTCACTGAGCCACATTAACGCATAAGGAACTATTCCTCTATCCCCTCTCACATGTAAATTCTGTATTTGGTAAAAGGCTGATCAAAGAGCCCCAAAAATGCAACTGTTTATCTATTACCTACCTATGACCTGGAAGGCTCCCTGCTTTGAGTTGTCCCGCCTCTCCAGACAGAACCAATGTACATTTTACACATATTGATTAATGTCTCATGTGTTCCTAAAATGTATAAAAGCAAGCTGTGCCCTGACCACCTGGGGCATGTGTCGTCAGGACCTCCTGAGGCTGTGTCATGGGTACCTCCTTAACCTTGGCTAAATAAACTTTTGAAATTGATTGAGACTTTTGGGTTCCCAGGCTGAACATGGGGCAGTGTGGACACCTGTTGTTTTGTCTGCCTGGGACTCTTTTCCCCTTTCTAGAACGTAGATGTCCTTGTGTTTAGGAGAAAGACCCCTACGTGGTTCTGGTCAGGGTCTTCTACTTTGGTATCCACCCCTCTGGCTGTGCAAGTGAGCCTGTGATCCAAGCTTGGCCGACCCCTGGGATTTTTCTAGTTGGAACTGGAGGAAGAGGCTCCTCTCCTCTCTGATGGCCAAGTTAAGAAGGAATGAACCCTCACACTGCAGTGGCCGTGGTTCTAGCCTTCCAGAGAAAGCCCACCCAAGAGAAACAGAAACAGGAGGGAGAGATGCCCAATGCGGTTTGAGTCATGGCTGGAGCTTTCCCTGCCCCTCCTCTCTGCAGTTCGTTATGAACCAACAACACCCCCTCTACCCAAGCGAGTTGCACTTAACCATTTACATCTGGTGAGTGTTACGCCCTTAGCTAGACTTGTGGGAAGAAGGAAGAGAGAGGAAGCCCTGTAAGCTGGTCTGGGAGTTCAGCCTGGGGGAATCCAGCTGTGAGCAGGTGAGGGGCCCAGCCGTGGAAGGTGTGGCCAGGCTGAGAGACCACCGGAAAGGGTGGGCAGGATGAGCCCACCCCGCCGCCCCGGGGAAGAGGAATGGTTAAAGGATGGCATATCTCACACAGAAACATAGAGAGGGGAGGGAGAAAGGGAAATGGCCAAGAATCTTGGGAAGTTTAGGAAAAAGAGGATGGGTGGAAAACAATGGTTGAGAGAAAGAGAAAGACAGAGTAAAAGCACAGAGGTGATGTGTCATTGTGTGGAGAGAAATTTCTGAGAATACATTTGAGTTTCAGTGCAAGGCTCTGAAAAGAGGTGAAAACAGGAAACTCTATGCCTTAAGTGCCTATAGGCAGGGCAGTCCCACCCAGGAGAGAGAACACTGTACTGCAGAGTGTCTGCTACTCCAACAGGAAACTCTCGAAATAAATCCACTCTGGGCCTTCACTACTCTCGGAGCTCTGTATACCTCGAGATGACCCCCAGTTGCTTAAAGACTCCTTCTACCTTATGTTCCATGCTCTAGCAAGATTTGGATCAGACTGAGTGTTGGTTTTCATGATGTGTGGAGGCAGCTCAGTCCCACTCCTCATCTCCTACCCTCCTCCTTGAGCATTTCAAACCCTCCTGAGGCCGAACCCCTAACTCCTCACTCTGGTTCACAGGCCCTTTCTGATCCCGCGCCCTGCCCTTCTCTCCCACCTTTTTGTTACGCTGCACAATCAGGGAGGCCTCCCTGCTGAGGTGACCTTTAAGCTGAGCTATGCACGGTAAGAAGGAGCCAGCTATCTGAGGCTGTGGGAAGAGCTTGCCAGTGGAGGCAACCACAGGACAAAGGCCCTACGTCAGGAATGAGCTGGAAAGTTTGGGGAATAGAAGCCAGCTGGTTGGACCAGTGTGCTGCGGAGTGGGCAGGGGGAGTGTCGAAAGAGAGCAGCATAGGACACAGCCTCGGCTACATGGTAAAGAGAAAGTCAGAGCAGGAAGCAGCCTCTCGGGGG
>NW_012117121.1:714857-720490 GCF_000951035.1 Colobus angolensis palliatus
CCTCTCTGAATACAAGTGCAAGGATTTGGGGAGGGTGAACACCGAGCTGTGGAATTCCTGGGTCAAGGGGCACACACAGTGAAATGGTAATCCAAACTGCCAAAGTGCTCTCCAAAAAACTTGGTATCAGATGGGTAAACAGTTTTGCCTCTTTGTTGTTTTCTGTTATTGTTGTTTATCTTTTCTTTTCTTTTTTAGTAGAGATGAGGTCTCACTATGTTGTCCAGGCTGGGTCTTGAACTCCTGGACTCAAGCAATCCTCCTGCCATGTCCTTCTGAAGTGCTGGGATTTTTTTTACAGGTGTGAGCTACCATGCCTGGCCTACCTTTTCATTTTGAAGTAAGTTTAGACTTGCAGAAAAGTTGTAAAGATACAGTGTTCTCACACACCGTTTCCCCAGCTTTTCCTAATGTGAGCATCTTATGTAACCACAATACAATTTAGAGGTGAAGCCAACTGAACTTCCTAGGTGAGTGGGGACTTGGAGAACTTTTCTGTCTTACAAGAGGATTGTAAAATGCACCAATTAGCACTCTGTAGCTAGCAAGAGGACTGTAAAATGCACCAATCAATGCTCTGTAAAAATGCACCAATCAGCACTCTGTAAAACGCATCAATCAGCACTCTGTAAAACGCACCAATCAGCACTCTGTAAAATGCACCAATCAGCGCTCTCTAAAATGCACCAATCAGCAGGATCCTAAAAGTGGCCAATCGCAGGGAGGATTCAAAAAAGGGCATTCTGATAGGAGAGAACCAGAACATGGGAGGGGACAAATAAAGGAATAAAATCGGGCCACCCACCCCCGCCCAAAACACACCCTCTCCTAGCCAGCCGGGGGAAGGTGCTAGGGTTACCTTCCATGCTGTGGAAGGTTTGTTCTTTTGACTTTCACTCTTCATAGTAAATCTTCCTGCTGTTTAGTCTTTGGGTCTGTGTCATCTTTAAGAGCTGTAACACTCACCGCGAGGGTCTGAGGCTTCATTCTGGAAGTCAGCGAGACCACGCACCCACCGGAAGGAACCAAGTCTGGACACAATGATGAAAACAAAGAAGTTAACACTAGGACGATGCTATTAACTAAACTATGGACTTTATTCACATCACTAATTTTTTCACTAGTGTTCTGGTTATTTTAAATTTTACTTCCTTAATGACTAGGAAGATTGAACATCTTTTCATATTTTTTTGACCATCTGTGTTTTTTATGTAAAATGCCTATTTGAATTCTTTGCCCATCATTTTCCGTCTTGGATTATTTGTTTTTTTCTAACGATTGGTAGGGGTTCTTTTCGAACCTCTCCAAGCTTGCATAGCTAATTAGTAGCAGATCTGGAAAGATAACCCAAGTCTAACCTATTTACTTATTTCTGCCGTGACGCCCTGTCCTCAATTCTCCTTAACTCGGCTGCTTCTCTCTTCCCTGGGCCCATGTATGGCAGTCCCCAGCTGGACCATTCTTATCAGCATCTCTCAGAGAAGCACAGCAGGCCAGGGCTGCTCACCCCTCATTTCCCTCATTGTTGCTGAGCTAATGCTCAGGATGGATCTTGTCTGGACGTAGCTTGCTTTCTGGAAAGTCTCATCCTCCTGGCACTGAGACGGGCAGCACAGAATGCTGGCTGCGGGGTCCAAGAATGCGCCATTTGGCTGCTCGTCCCCTCCCTAATTGCCATCCTGGCAACCGTAAAACCTCCTGCACTTGCAGAACGGAAGCTGCAGAAGGGTGGTTGTGTGCATCTCAGGATCACTGGGCGCCCTGCAAGTCCCATCCATCCAGGATGGGATGCTCTCTAGGATGCTCCGGCTGCCCGTGGGCATTATGTCATCCTCCAGGCACAGCTCCAGAACCTGACAGGAGCTAGTGGCCAGGGGTAGGCACTGCCATAATGGGGTACAAATATGGCACCCCTCTTGGCAGCTCTGCTTCCATTGAACCATGGGTTACTGGAGAAGAGGGGCCATGCTTTGTTTCTCAG
This sequence comes from Colobus angolensis palliatus, assembly GCF_000951035.1. Lineage (NCBI taxonomy): Eukaryota > Metazoa > Chordata > Mammalia > Primates > Cercopithecidae > Colobus > Colobus angolensis. The sequence goes on from NW_012117121.1 coordinate 716,839, forward strand.
ATGTTCTTCTCACTCTCGCTGTAGTATGGGGATGACCAGAAACCTTGTCCTTTGTAGTTCTGATTAGGATGAAGATGGAGTAGGGACACCATTTGTCCCTAGTCTGATCCTGTGTGTTTGATGGGGAGGGTGGTGTAAGGGGTTGAATGGTGTGCCTCAACCACCAAATAAATGTCCACAGGAAGCTGTGAATGTGACTTTATTTGGAAAAGGGGTCTTGCAGATGTAATTAGTGAAGAGCCTCAGGATGACATCATCCTGGATCTCCAGGCAGGCCCTAAATCCAATGAGAAGTGCACCATGAGAGAAAGGCAGGGGGAGATTTGAAATGCGCTCAGGTGGGGAGAAGGTCACATATCAGTGGAGGTGGATATTGGAGCGATGTTGCCGCAAGCCAAGGAGCGCCTGAAGTTGCCAGAGGCTGGGAGAGGAAACGCATGACTCCTCCCAGAGCCTTCATGGGGAGTAAAGCCCTTCACACACCTAAATCTCAGACTTCTGTGCTCCAGATGGGGAGAAAAGAAATTTCTGTTGTCTTAAGCCACCTGGTTTGTGAAAATTTGTTATACCAACCATGGGACATGAACACAGGTAGGAACCAACCAGGGCACTGAAACTCATGATTCTTGAAAGGATCCAACCAGTCAACAACCCCAATTTTTCAATAGCTCGCCCTCCACAATCCCCTTAAAGACCTCGCCCAAAACTACTGTGGGAGATGGATTTGAGGGTCTCCATCTCCTCACTCGGTGCCCTGGGATCATTAAACTCTTTGTCTCTGTCAACCCTGCTGTCTCAGTTACTGAATCTCTTAGCGCACAGTGGGCATACAAACCTGTTGTTCCTACAACACTTCCAACTCATCACCCATGCTTCTGAGCCGTGTTGGCCACCAGGCAGCCATGTGGGAGCTGTGGGCAGACTGGAGAGGTGAGCTCCCAATAAAGACAAGAAGAGCAAGTGTTAGATTCATGAGAGAACAAAGAGTTCTTTGAGGACAAGTCAAGCAGAAACCGGAAGTCCAGAAACTGTGGTCAGCCAAGACATGGCAGCAAAAATCAGGGTCCAGAAAGGGCCCAGACTTGCTTGAGAATCCTGCCTGCCACATGTGCCTGTTCTTTATTATCTATTGTTACGGTTGCTTAGGTGGTATGACAGCAGAGTTGAGACCACCGAGTCTAAAGTATTTACCATCTAGCCCTTTAGAGGAAAAGCTTGTCAATCCCTGCCTTAAGGCAATAGTTCTCAAACTTTGGTGCCCATCTGAGTCACCTGGAGGGCTGTGAAAACAAAGGGCTGAGCCCCACCCCCAGAGTTTCAGATTCAGCAGGTTTAAAATAGGGCTTCGTAATGTGCATTTTAAAAATTTGTTTCCTTTGTTTTTAGACAGAGTGTCACTCTGTTGCCCAGGCTGGAATGCAGTGGTGTGATCTTGGCTCACTGTAACCTCTGCCCCCAGGTTCAAGCGATTCTCTTGCCTCAGCCTCCTGAGTAGCTGGGATTATGGGCACATGCCACCATGCCAGGCTGATTTTTTGTATTTTTAGTAGAGACAGGTTTTCACCATGTTGGCCAGGCTGGTCTCGAACTCCTGACCTCAGGTGATACACCCGCCTCGCCCTCCGGAAGTGCTGGGATTAAAGGCGTGATAATCTGCATTTCTAACAAGTTGCCCAGTGATGCGGAGCCTGCTGGATCAGGGACCACTCTTGGAGAACCACAGCTCCACAGCTGCACTTCTTACACTTTATTATTTTTAGTTTCACTTATTTATTTATTTCTGAGACAGAGTCTCACTCAGTCGCCCAGGGTAGAGTGAGATGGCACAATCTCAGCTTACTACAACCTCTGCCTACTGGGTTCAAGTGATTCTCCTGCCTCAGTCTTTCGAGTAGCTGGGATTACAGGCACACACCACCACTCCTGGCTAATTTTTGTATTTTTAGTAGAGACAGGTTTTGCCATGTTATCCAGTCTGGTCTCAGACTCCTGACCTCAAGTGATCCTTCTGCCTTGGCCCAAAGTGCTGGGATTACAGGCATGAGCCACTGTGCCCAGCCTGCTTCTTACACTTTAATCTGCCCATGATTCATCCAGGGATCCTGATAAAATTCAGACTCTGATCTGGGAGAAGCAATCTCCGGGAAGAACAACCTTGTGCTCCAGCTGCCCCTGCCTTCCTCACCCTCCTTCTCCAGCCACAACTGATTGGACCTGGAGTGGGCATCTGAGTCAGGGACCCATGGGCTCACCCACAGCCAGTGACAGGATGCCAAAAAAATAGGGTCCCTAGCGAGTATGGAAGCAAGGTAGATTCTCTCTTGAGAGTCTGAAATGTGGCTGCATAGACACCATTGCCTATTGGTGGTGACCCCTAGGCTGACAGGCAATGATGTGGAGTTGGGGACCATGGGCACAACGAGACAAGGGCAAAATGGGTGAACAGAGGCAGTCAGCCCAGGGAGGGGAGGAGAGGAAGTGGAGGTCCAGAGATTGTGAATCTTGGCGAGGCAGAAAGCTTTCTAATTGCCAGTTCCCATGAGCCCTGACTGGGCTGTTTGCCCTTCTGTTTTGAGAAATTCCTGTGTCCCTCCAAATATGCTTCTCTTTTCGCTTAAGCTACTTTGAGCAGTTTCTTATTCTTCAAAGCCAAAAGGGTCTTAAAGAGAACGCATCCATGACCCCCTCCCGCCACCATCACATCTTGCTTATGTTCATCTCCAGGACCTCGGACAGGGCCCGGCATAGGGGCCCTGGAATGTGGACTGTCTCAGTGAATTCTTGTGTACAGGAATTAGAGGAAGGTGGAAGAAGTTCATTCTAGGTGAACAGAGGCACAGAGCGAGGGTGAGAAGAGCCACGTGAACAGGATGTATAGGGGCCAGTAGAGGGAAGGCCAGTCAGGAGGGAAGGCTGGATGCAGATGGCCTTAAACACCAGGCTGGGGAGTTGGGGTTGGTTTGACAAGTGGTAGGGAGGTGTCAAGTACTGCAGCTGGATGGACATGACCAAGAATAGTTGTGCCCTTTTCTTTAACAGGGATCCGGATGGCCTGGGTGACAGATGACATCTTGGAACTGAAATGAACAAATAATAAACCTATGCATGGAACTCTTAGAAGAAAACATCATGCAAAAGCTCACCAACATCGAATATGGCAATGATTTCTTAGATATGACACCAAAGGGACAGACAACAGACTTCATAAAAAAGAAAAACTGGACTTCATGAAAGTTAAAAAATTTTGTGCATTCTAAGACACTATCAACAGAGTAAAAAGGCAACCCACAGTATGGAAGAAAATATTTGCAAATGATGTATCTGATAAAGGATTAATATTTAGGATATGTAGAGAACTTCTAAGACTCAACAAAAAAAAGACAAACAACCTGATTCAAAAATGGACAAAGGTTTTAAAAAGACATTTCTCCATTTGAAAAGATAAATGGTCAATAACCACATGGAAAAATGCACATTAGAAAAATGCCCATTGAAACTATAATGAGATATTACCTCATACCCATTAAGAAGACTTCTATTAAAAAAAAAAACAGGCCGGGCGCGGTGTCTCAAGCCTGTAATCCCAGCACTTTGGGAGGCCGAGACGGGCGGATCACGAGGTCAGGAGATCGAGACTATCCTGGCTAAGATG
>NW_012117121.1:727875-740955 GCF_000951035.1 Colobus angolensis palliatus
AAAAAATGACTGGATGGAAATAAACCAAAAGTTTATAGTAATTGTGGATTTTTTTCTACTTTCCTGTGCTTTCTAATTTTCCTCTAGAGTACAATCAATAACAGTGGAAAGAAGTCCCTGGAGCCCAGTGCAGTGGCTGAACTGAGAATACACTCACTGACTGTTGCAACCAAGACTCCAGTTCTTGCCTCTCTCCCTGACTCCCCATACCCACCTCTCCCCTGCAGGAAAGAATACCCGGCAGGCTAGGGGGCTTTCGTTGTTGGGTTATATCTTCATCTTGTCTACTCTGTGAGCCATTTACTTCTCAGGCACAGCTCTGGGTGCAAGGGCAGCCTGTGCCACAGATGTCTGTTGTACAGTGGATTCACATCTGTGGCTGCTGTAATAGATGACCACACGCCTGATGGCTTCAAACAACAGAAATATATCCTGTCACAGCTCTGCGGGCCAGAAGTCTAATCAGGATCACTGGGCCGAAATCAAGGGGTCAGCAGGGCTGTGCTCCCTCCAAAAGCTCTAGGGGGAAATTCATTCCTTACCCCTTCCAACTCATGGTGGCTGCCAGCAGTCCTTGGCTTGTGGCCACATCACTCCAATTTGCCTCCATCACCACATTGCCTTCTCCTCTTCAATGTGTGTAATCCTGCTCTCTCCTCCATCTCTCTGTCTCTATTTATTTATTCATTTATTGAGACAGAGTATTGCTCTGTTGCCCAGGCTGGAGTGCAGTAGCACAATCTCGGCTCGCTGCAACCTCCACCTCCAGAGTTCAAGCAATTTTCCTGCCTCAGCCTCCCAAGTAGCTGGGATTACAGGCACCTACCACCATGCTCTGTTAATTTTTGTATTTTTAGTAGAGACGGGGTTTCCCTATGTTGTCCAGGCTGGTTTCAAACTCCTGACCTCAGGTGATCCACCTGCCTTGGCTTCCCAAAGTCTGGGATTACAGGCATGAGCCACCGCACCCTGCCCTCTCTCTCTCTTTCTCTCTCTCTCTTTTTTTTTTTTTAACTGAGATGGAGTCTCACTCTGTCACCCGGGGCTGGGGTGCAGTGATGCGATCTCCCCTCACTGCAACCTCCACCTCCGGGATTCAAGCGATTCTCTCCTGCCTCAGCCTCCGGAGTAGCTGGGATTACAGACATGCGCCACCATGCCTGGCTAATTTTTGTTTTTAGTAGAGACAGGGTTTCACTGTGTTGGCCAGTTTGGTCTCAAACTCCTGACCTCAAGTGATCTGCCTGCCTCAGGCTCCCAAAGTGCTGGAATTATAGGCATAAGCCACTGCACCCAGCTTCTCCTCTGTCTCTCTGTCTCCCCCTCTCTCTCATAAGGGCCCAAGTGCTTGCATTTAGGGCCCACTAGGACGATAGAGGATTATCTCCCCGTCTCAGGATCCTTCGCTTAGTCACGTCCGCAAAGTCCTTTCTCCTTTACTCCCTTTCATGCAAGGTAATGATCATAGGTTCCAAATTTTTTTGGGGGGACATTATTCAATGTGTCACAACTGGCTTTAAGGATTAAGCAAGGTAGGTGGAGACCAGAGCCCCTTGGCTCACGCTCTCGGGCTGCCCCGGGGGATGGCCGGGAAGAGAACCTGGGCTGTGATGGATGAGGGCTCTTCTCAGTTGTGGCCCCTCCTGCCTGAGTTCACTACAGTGTCTGGGTCAAGTCGGGAACGGCAGGCAGGGCCAAGCCTGGGTCCAGGCTGGACAAGGGACTGAGGGTTTTGCTCAGAGAAGTTCTTTTCTCTCTGGACCCAGGGGTCTCCTGCATTAAGAAGACCCAGTACGTGGGGGAATTTGGGGGCTGCACGAAGCAGCCTCTGAAAGGCAAACCAGAAAGCGTCTCCTGTTTACAAAGGGTTTCTGTGTTAGTTCCCAGGTTCTTGGTTGCCTTGGGCTTGTTACTGGGTCTGCTGTGTGACCTTGGGAAGGCTGCTTTCCCTCTCTGTCCTCAGTTCTGGATGGTCACTGGAGGCTTTGCCAACACCATTATTCAGATCTCATTGCAATCCCCCAAACCCCACCAATCTTTGCTGCCATTCAAGTCTTTGAGAGCCTGGGGAATACTACTTAAAGGCATTTCTTAGAACAAGGTCTCAGGTCAGGCTCAGTGGCTCACGCCTGTAATCCCAACACTTTGGGAGGCCAAGGCGAGAGGATTGTTTGAGCCTAGGAGACCAGCTTGGGCAACATGGCAAAACCCGATCTCTACAAAAAATACACAAAGATTAGCCGGGTGTGGTGGCACATGCCTGTAGTTCCAGGTACTGGGGAGGCTGAGGTGGGAGGATCACCTGAGCCTGGGAGGTTGAGGCTGCAGTGGGCTGTGATCATGCCACTGCACACCAGCCTTGGCAACAGAGCAAGACCCTGTCTCAAAAAACAAACAAACCAACCAAACCAAAACAAAACAAAAACAAAACCCCAAAACATCTCAGATTTTAGCAGTCCAAGGTTCTCCCAGCAGCAGCCCCAGCCATCTGCTTCCCTTCCAGGCCCCGTTGAGGTGTCTCTGAGAATGCTTCCTGTCACCCTCCCTAGGGCCAGGAGGGAGGTGTTAAACCTGGACCTAACTTCCAGACCCGGAAGGGCTCTAGACAAGGTTCCAGCAGCTGCAAGTTGGGTCTGCAGAAGAGCGACCCCAAAGATAAAACTAAGTATCTGAAAAGTAAAGCAATGGTGGGCAGGGTTTTGTTTACAAACACAGCGAACAGTGATGGCATCCATGTCCGGAACCTATTCCGTGTGTGTGGATGGGGAGGCAGGGTGCCTGCTGACCCGCAGGGACAAGGACTGGGTCTGGACCTGGGGGTGGGGGTGGGGAGGATATGGGGAGTCTCCCCCTCTCTGGTACAAATAGTCCAGGAACTGAGGGGCCTGAGGAGACTTATTCATGGTGGTGTGATTCTATGGGGTGGGGTAAGTGTCAGGGCATGGACCATCTTCAGGCATTAAGGACATTCAGTGATGCTGTTTTGGGCTATTTCATTCCATAAAATATCAAAATACCCTCCTCCAGGGCACCTCACCCTTCTAACAACACAGATTCGAAAGTGTTAATTACCCTGGAGCACAATAGGGGCTTCAGAACTCTGCTAATTGCTAGTTTATTATACATATTTTAAATATCATTCTTGATTATCCCCAAATTCCGTGTGCCCCGCTTGCTCTTATCTTCCTGGCCAGCAGGTGGCAGCACAGGAGCATTCAAGATTCAGGGTTGCAGGAAAAAAGGCGCAAAACGTTGGTGGTTCAGTTAAACTGCAGGGACCCCACTTCCTGGTTCTGTGGTGGTGCCCTGCTTACCACCAGGCACCCACCCACACACCACATCCCAGTGAGCGTGGGCAGGGGAGACCAAGGGAAGAGGATGACTCCACCTCTGGGAGCTCATTTGGGGAAGACGGCATCTGGGGGTATGTCGAGTGCTGTCCTGGAAACTTTTTCCCCAAACCTGGGTCACATGTAATGAGATAATGCATTTATCTGCCCTGCTATAAGTGCTTAGCCAGTATTAGCTGTTCATACACATACTTCACTTCATTTAATCCTTACAACAAACCATTAGGTGAGTCTTAGCAGTCCATTTTACAGATGAGAAAATTGAGGCTCAGAAGGTTGGCTTCTGTTGTCCAGCATCACATGACAAGAGAAAGCAATGTGGGGCTTTGAACCCAGGTCTCAAAGTCCAGCTGTGCTCTCCTTCTAACTGGCAAGCGGATAGATGCTGAATCACAAAACTTTATCAAACAACACACACAGATACTTCTCAAGGAGAATGTGGGGCTATACCTCCCAAGGGGACACAGGGCACAGGAGTGGGTAGGCCCAGAGTTTTCCTGGGGGAGGTGTGATTTCAGAGGAACATGGGTTAGAGACCAGGGTGTGTGGAGGGAGGGGATGTTGAGGACGAGAGCTGGTCCCAGCTGCTGGGCTGGGAGGCAGGAGACCAGACTTGCATTTCGTTTCTACTGTCCCATTGCTGTGTGACCTTGGGCAGGTCCTGGCCCTCTCTGGGCTTTCCTTTCCTCATTTGTGGATGAGAGCATCTCATAGGTCCTTGCTGGTCCCCACCATCCCAGAAATCCAGAAGCTCCAGTACTAAACCCTCTCATGAACAAAAGAGAGCCAAGCCCATGCCTCATGAAGCTGGTGCTGGGATTAACCAAGGCCACAGACAGAAATGTCAGTTGGCCTGCGTAAAACAGCTCAGCCCTGAGGTTGGGCCACATGGGGCCCTGGGGGCAGCCTCGAGGAGGCTATTCCTGCCCTGGTCCCACCTGAGGGTTCACCCATCACAGGTGAGGCTGTCTAGGAAGCAGATGCTGTGGTGGTTAGTAGTGGAGTCAGGAGGAAGCAGCTTGCAGCACGGGGAGCTGGCAGCCTGGGACACAGGCCTGTGCTGCCTCTGCCAGCCCATGGGATCAGAGCAAAGACCACTGTGGGTGGAGACGGCCAGGGCCCGGGGCCCTGTCTTGCTCAGCCTCTAATCGGCCCTTTGTGCCCCCTACCCTGAAGAGTGTGAGTGAGCCGGGCTAGAAAGCTGAGGTGTCCTCAGGAGGCTGTCCTCGAACCACACTCCTCAGAGCAGCTGGGCAGTGAGTTCTGTCTCGAAGGGGGACCTGTCCCATCAGGAAAGGGGTAGGCCTGTGGGGGGCCTTGACCACCCTGTCCTTCAGGGTGGGAAATCCAGGAATCAGCACCCCCACTCCCGTAGGCCCAGGAAAGGCCTGGTGGGGAAAGGCTGGATCTGTAGGGAACCACACGCAACAGGTCAGAGCCCAGGGGTGTGTGTGCGTGTGTGTGTGTGTGCACGTGCTGGGTGTGCACAGGTGTGCACAAGGGCATGTGCACGTGTTCAGTACGGGTGCATGTGTGTGGATGTGCACATGGGTGTATGTGTGTGCAGGTATGGGGTGTGTGGGTGTGTGAAGTGTACAGCATGGGTGTGTGCCCATGTGTATGTGAATGGATGCATATGTGTGTGCATGCATGTGTGCATACGCACACGTGCAGTGTCCTGTGTCCCTCTGGCCTTCAGGCAGGGGCTTCCAGCTTTGGGCACCTCTGGCAGGTGGCAGCGTGGTCTAGCTGCCTGGAGTCGGCCCTGTTCTCTGGGAAGGGGACTGGCAGAGTAAGAGGAGGCTTCTGGGCAGGAACAGGGACATTGGGCCATCAGAAGGCACAGCAGCAGCAGCAGGGCAAGATCTAGGAGACTTGACTCTGTGCTGGGCGCTGGGCTCAGCTCCTCACCCATATGGCTTAGTACTTATCGCAACCCCTGGGGCAGGCAGTGTTATTACGCCCACTTTACGGTAAGGAGACTTTTGCATCCTCAAAGTCACACAGTTAGTAAGGGGGACATTCAGCCAGCCAGTGCATTCATACAACAGATGATTTATTGAGTACCTACTATGTCCCAGGTCCAGTGCATGAACAAAACAGGACGAAGTCTGCCTCAGAGGACATGCTAGAGATGGGGATCGGGGGTTGAGAAGCGTGGCGGTAAGTGAAGTTTGTTGGTTGGTAAAGTTGCTTCAGTTTTTCCTGCCCCAGACCAGGATTGGCCAGGGGAGCAAGGTAGAGGCTGAGTCTCCGGGTGTGGTCAGGTGGGCCCAGGGCTCAGGGAGGGGAGCCTGCAGGGCCCCCAGCTGAATGTGTGTGTCAGGATTGGAGGCAGGGCCCAATCCTTGGGCCCCCGGCACCTTGAAGCTTTGGTCTCCCTCTTTCCCACCTCCTCCTGGCCCTGCCAAGACAAGAGGCTGAAGCCAGACTCTAAAGGTGTTCAGCCTGGGGTGGGGGTGGGGTCCCTCAAAATGGCAGATGCCTGTTCCCACCCCAAACCTGTCAACTCAGAATCTGTCAGGCCGGGAATCCAGATTTTTGGCAGGTACCGCAGTGATTCTGACCGGCAGCCATGCTTGGGTAGCTCTTTCTAAACCCTCAAGCTGCCTCTCGACCCAGAGTCCTTGCCCAGCCCCATCTGTGAAATGGGCAGAGTCGCTGCAGAGTGTTCTTGGGAGGAAGAAGAAAGGTCCTGCCCATCACCTGCCTCCAGCCCCATCCCCACACTCCTTTCCTGGGCAGGGCGGAAGAGCTTGGAGGATGTAGGGGTGTGTGGGGGGACTCACATAGTTTTTCCAGTTCACACATAGAAGGCAGCTGTCCCTGTGTCTTCGCTTGGGCTTCCTGGGAATGAGCCTCAGGAGCATGCTGGGTGGGAGGTGCTGGGCAGTGGTCTCAGGGGAGATGCCTGACAGGGAGTGAGGGCTGTAGGAGGGTAAGGATGAAGCCGGGCCTCAGGGCCAGTCGGCTGCGGCCCCAGTGAGCCCTCAGGAACTCTGGAGCTGGGGTGTCCTTCATAGAGGTCCCCGACATTGGTCAGTCCTGGCTGTGGTCACACTGGGGAACCAGCACGGGGAGGGGGTGGTGAAACTTGGGTGACCAGGATGACTTCCCAGTGAGAAGCAGAGCTGAGAGCTACCTGGGCACCGTGATGCCACTGCACCCTGGGCTGCTGTCCACCCCAGGCCTGGCCTTAGGACCCTGTGAGCACCTCAGTTCTGCTGCCCAAGCACCGTGCAGCAAGCTGGGGGTTGGGGAAGAGGAGTGGAGGCAGCAGATCCAGGCCTTGTACGCCCTCACCTCCCCATCAGGTCTGGATGCTGGGAAGGGGGAGGCCTCCCGACCCAGACCCTCCCTGAATTCCCTCTCCTTGGAGGCAGGCATTGGCCTCCCTGCAGGCCTGCGGAGCTCCAGGCCTGCATCCTCAGAGCCCTCAGACTGTGGATTTTTGGGAAAGAGAAGTTTCTTCATCCTGACCTCCTGCCTTGGGGGATGTGGGGACTGGGGGGGCCAGGAGGCCTCGGCTCTGTCCAGCCCTTCCCCTCAGGCCTGGCAGAGGGTGCAGCTGCCCTCGGCAGGCCCTGTGACGCAGGCCAGCAGCAGGGAGGCTGCCCAGGCTGGGGCTGAGCCAGGGCCTGCAGAGGGCCCTCTGTCCAGGCCAGATGGCCTCTGCTCCAGTGGGAGGGGCTGCCAACACCTCCACAGTGGCCTGGCCAGGTTCTCTAAGCTTCCTTTGTCCAGTGGGGCCTTCAGCTGCTGTGTACCGAGGGGCTGCACTTCCTCCCCGGCAAGCAGGGCTTTGAGATGCCCACCCCCTGCACTGCCTCTCTGGGCCTCTCTCCCCACTCCAGGGCCCACCTAGGCCCACCAAGTCTCACATCAACACGGACCAAGGCCCTGTAGGAAGCCTGTGAGGTGGCCTGGGCGGCAGGGCCTTGCTCATAGCATCCCCTCCTCTGCAGTTCAGGCTGGCCAACTCCTCATTCATTCATTCATCCATCCATTCATTCCTCCAGCAAATAAAACAAGCACCTGTAACACTGCCGGGCCTGTTCTGAGCCCTGAAACTACACAGATGAACAAGATGGGCAAGGCCCCTGGCTTCCAAAGCTGACCCTCTACTGGGGAAGACTGGAAAACTAAGAAACACGGTGCCTGGTCGTGTGACTGAGACAGGGATGCTTTAGGAAAGGCTGCAAAGAGGAAGAGCCAGCCAAGCCAAGTTCATGGGGTGTGGTAAGGAAGGGGCAGAAAGATAGTTCCAAGTAGAGGAAAAAGCATGGGGGGTGTGGTGGGTCTGGCGTGTGCTTGTGGCAGTAGGGGTTTGGAGGGGTGGAAGAGGGCTGTTGGGCTGGAACCCCAAGGCCTTGTAGGAACTGGGTTTGATTCTGCAAGGCTTTCACTAGGGGAGCAACACAAACATAGCCCACGTGCAGGGGGCTCTTTGGACAGGCAGGGCATTGTGCCAATCTCCTGACATAGGCCAACTCATTCAAACTTCCCGAAAACCAGATGGTAGGTCCTATTATCCCATTTCACAGACAAGAAAACGGAAGCACTGAACGGGTAAGTCATTTGCTCAGTGAGATACTCCATGTCAGTGGTAGGGCTGGGATTTGTGATAGGCAGCCTGGCTGTAGAGCCCTAACCACTGAACCACACTGCCTCTTGGGATACACTTTCCTCCCCTCCAAAAATGCCTCCTCCAGGAAGCCTTCTCATCCCAGAGTTTGTCTGCTCTGATTAAGCAACACATCAGCACCCTACCTGGCCTAAAAGCCTGTAAAGTCCTTAGGAGGTCATCTTGTCCATGCCCCTGCCTCCAGATGGACATGGTATTATAAGTCTCATTTTGCAGATGAGACTACAGAGACCAAAAGAGGCTTAAACATTACCTAGAGTCAGTGAGGGAGGCCATGGTCTCCTGAATTCTTCCACCCTGGCCCCAACTTCTCCAACCCCCCCGCCCTCTTTGAGACAATTCTAAGGTTGTTTCTTGTCTGCCCACCCCTCCCCCAGCTAGACAGAGGCCTTCCCTGTGCCCACCACATGGCGGTGCACACAGTAGGGGCATACTCAATGTCTGAAGATGGAATGGGTGGTGCTTACAGGAACGTGCTGGACTTGGTGCTGCTGCCTGGGAATCTTAAGCAGAGACATTTTGCAGAACGGATGTGAGCTGAGGAGGAAAGGATGCTTAGGAGTTTTCCAGTGAGTCAGGGAGCCAGGTTGGAGTGCTTCTGTCTGGAGAGGGAAGTGCATCCCAGCTGGAGGGAACAGCAAATGCAGAGAGAGCGGGTGGGGAGGACAAGGAGTTCCGTCTGACCTGAGCATGGAGAGAAGATGGGCCATGAGCCTAGGGTGGGTGGCAGGGATGGTATGGGGGGCTGTGTGCCATGCTAAGAAGCTGCCGCTCTGGATTGGGAAGGGATTGGGCAGGCAGGTAGAGGGGAGTAGCTGCCCAGTGAGCCCTGGATGCAAATCCAAACCTTGCTGCTTGAACTTGCGCAAGTCATAGGCCCTCTTGGAGCCTCAGTTTCCCCCCTTCATTATTTGGGGGTGGTGCCCATTCCTAAGGATGCTCCGAGCCCTGTACACACTTATTCTGTGGTTGCTGCTCTCTTGCACTCCCAACAAACAGAGAGGCTCCTTGGGTAGATATGAAATCTCTTTAATGCCCTGATTTATTGTTGCCAAGCATGGCTTTGCTCTGCAATGTTCCACCAGCCCTTTGAGAGGCGTGTGTCTCAGGGCCTCCAGTTCACAAGGGAGCCTGGGTCGACATGCTCTTTCTTACTTTCAAACCCTTCCTCTTGTGGAGTCCTGCCCAGGGCAGGCCAGCATCTTGGGCCTGGGCCTGGGCATGGACGTGGCCCAGCTCTGAGGGCGGGGGCATCAGGGGCATGAGTGGGATCAGCATGGCCATTGGCATCAGTTCCTCCGAGGCCCCAGGGGGGATGAAGGGCAGCTCATTAGGATCCAGGTGGGCCTCACTCCAGCCCTCGGAGCTATCACTGCGGTCCTCTGGATTGGTGGCTTCATTCTCAGACATGGTGACAATCTCAGTGGTGTCTTCTCCAGGGTTGCTGTCTAAGTCCCCTGCTCCTCGGCTGGTGCCTCTCTCAAGTGTGCTGGTTGTGTGGGCATCTGCTGCACCCTCCTGCTTCTGCCTAGAGTCAGCTGAAGGGGCACAGCCGAGCCCAGGCATCTTAGCTCTGCCCTGGCCAGTCCAGAAGAGGCTGAGCTCTTGGCGGCAGGCGGCCACAGCCAGGCTGGTGAGCAGGGTGCTGGACACTAGGTAGAGCAAGGCAGGTTGGCCCATCTGCATGAGGACCATGGCCATGAATGTGACCAGCAGGCCCACAGCATAGGCCACAGTGCAGGCCACGAAGTAGACCAGATGAGAGTGGACTTGCACATCAAAGCGGCAACAGTAAGCAACCAGGAAGCCAGGGACCACGATGTCACCAAAGCCAAGGATGGAGAAGGTCTGGCTGCACAGGGTCAAGGCGGAGACTCTTAGCCGGGGCACTTTCAGCACCATGGGCAGCCTCTCGTGGCTTGAAGACTCTGCAGGGCCTGAGGCGACCTGTGCCATGATGCTCTCACCAGTTTTGGTGAAGAAGGGGGTGACGAAGACAAAGAAGACGTCAAAGGCCAGCAGGGCCAGCAGGAAGGAGGAGCAGTTCTTGAGAGTGGGCAGCCGCACGCGGTGCAGGACAAATAGGCAGTAGGAAATGCCCAGTGCGTCCTGCAGGAGCCATGCCCAGCGGTCCTCGTTGCGGTAGACCACCCAGAAGATGATCACGGTTGCGCACAGGCTCGCCAGCAGCAGCGGGGGCAGTGGCAGAGAGGCCCAGAGGCCGTGCGGAGGGTTCTGGTATTGCCACAGGGGCAGGCGGCGCACCAAGGGTGACAGGCAGCTGTAGAGGCCAATGCCAGCACCCAGGCCAAAGATCCCGATGGTGACATAGACAAAGTGGTCGTAGAAGAAATAGAGCAGCAACATGAGCGAGCAGGACATGGTGATCACCAAGCCCGTCATGGCCGGTGTGAAGTCCACTGGGATGTCCTCATTATCTTCCTTCTGGGCTCCCTCAGCTGCTGCTGCTTCCCGCGGCCGACGGTGACCACCAGGCCCCCCTCCTCTTCGGGCACGGCGCCGCTGTAGCCGATTGGCTTCGGTCAGGCCGGCCCAGTAGCCACCTGCGGCCACCGTGCCCACAGCCAGGATGAAGATGACCAGCATGTTGTAGTCGATGATGGGCTCAGGGGGCACGTACATGGCCACACGGACGATGGCCTCCCCATGAGTGTGGCTGAGGATGTCCAGCATGTCAGTGTAGTGGAGCATAGCCACAGGGATGGTGAGGTCTGCCAGGGGCTGGCGGGGATCCTGGTGCACCAGGGTGGTGTCTGAGCACTGTTGGTCACTGACCCGGCCCACGATGAGCAGCCCGTGGGCACCTTGGCCCTGAGCCAGCCAGCCTTTCGTGTGGAAACTGCAGTTACCCGTCATGACCATGGCGGTGGTCTGGCGGAGGGGCCGCTGGCTGGGGGAGCTGAGCTGGGCCTGGTGGGGGGAATCCTCACCTGGGCACCAGGGTGCCTTGGTGCCGTCATACAGGGGAAGGAGTGGGGCGTGGTGCAGGTCCCGGGGGAGGGTGACGTAGTCGGAGCTGAACAGGATACAGTAGTCCTTGCTCCAATTCTCTGACACCACGTGGGCCACGCCGTACTTTCCTTGGGCCATGGTGCTGATCATGAGGAGGAAGCCCACGGGGAGGAGGAAGCCCAGGCACGCCATCCTCAGCTCCTATTGCAACATCCCCAGGCAGCAGCCCAATCCCCCTCCTAGGGGCGGGCGTGGCCCTTTGTCACAGAGCAGTCTGGACACCTATCCTGGAAACCAGGGCCACACCTACTTAGTCACAAAGCTGTGTGGTCCTCAGCCACAGGGCGCTGCTGTGGGGCACAGGGTCCCTCTAGAATGATGTCCCCCAACCCTGGGAGACCAGGGGAGAGGTCATCTGGACCCTGCTCTCTGCCCAGACCCTAGTGGGATTAGACCAGGTACTTTGAAATAAAAGGTGTGAGGATGGGGTCTGCAGGCCGGATAGGATTTGGAACCAACTTTTCTCCTTACCCATGGGAAACCCAGCCCAATGTCACTCCTCTCTAGGCCTGTTTCTTTAGCTGTAAAGAAATAAGGACGTTGGGCCAGAGAGTTTCTAAGGTCCCTTGGAGCTCTGAGCTCAGTAACATTGAGCACTTTTACTGAGGGCTTACTAGGTGCCAGGTACCCTTGCTGTACCTATTGTACAGCTGCAAGGAGGTGTCATTATAACTGCCCAGCCTGAGGCTGTCCCTCAAAATCGGTCCCCATTTCTACCAGGCGCATGACCAGAATTCATCTCCAACTCCACTTGCAGTTGGGAACAGACAGGTGACCAGGAGAAATTGAGCAAAAATGATGTGAACTCTTTACATCAGGGGCTTAGGCTGACAGACTGTGGGGCTCCTGGTTTACCCTCTTTCCCTTTTTCAGGAGTCAGAACAAGGACAGGCCTGTGATGTGTCTGTCTGTGACGAGGAGGACAATGTCCTAAGGAATGGAGAGGAAGAAAGTGAAGGGAGCCAGGTCCCTGGATGTCCATGTGAAACAGTAGCCCAGGATGTGCACTGTGGACTGCTACAAGAAAGAGAGAGACTTCATCTTCCTTAAGGCATTGATTTATCATGGGTCTCTTTGTTATAGCCACTTAACGTTACCTTAATACACCCACTTCATGGATAAGTAAAACTGAGGCTTGGAGAAGCTCACATTAACACAGCAAAGAAGGCTGGGACTTTTGTGCTGGTTAAATGGACCTTGATGTCTCCCAAATGTTTTCATGCTGGATGCTGAGCCACTCTCCTGGCTGCAACTCTGAGGCCAGGCAGACTTCCCGCTGGAAAGAGAACTCGAACACTGGTAAGAGGTGAATTTGAAGTCAGGAGCCCCAGGTTTTGGCTCTGCAGGTTGGCACCCAGCTCCGTGGTGTGTGCTCTCACAGGTCACCCGGGACCTCCTATCCAGGCCTCCTCAGGCCACGCATGATGGAGTGGAGTTGAGGAATGAGGTTTTCAAAGCAGTTAACATGTGGGAGAGTAACCCTGGGGCCTCCGGAACCAGAAGGGAGGGATTTAGGGGCTGGAGCTTGGCAGTCCAGGTTCCGTTGTCCTCATGTTCTCCCCACTGGCCTGGCCTGTCACTCCCGCCTCTGCATAAGTTGTCACATGGCATTCTCCCTGTGTGTCTCTGTGTCTCTTCTCTTCTTTATAAGGACATAGTCATAATGGATTAGGGCCCATCCTAATGAAACCATCTTAACTCGATTATGTCTGCAAACACCCTACTTCCAAATAAGGTCACATCGACAGGTACTGGGGTTTAGGACTTCAACATGACTTTTTGGGGGCACAATTGTGGACAGCCCCACAACACACATGTAATTTTAACCTCTAAGGAGTCAGCATGCTTATTTATTTATTTATTTATTTATTGAGACAGGGTCTTGCTGTGTTGCTTAGGCTGGAGTGCAGTGGCACGATCTCAGCTCACTTCAACCTCCACCTCCTGGTTTCAAGCATTTCTCTCCCCTCAGCCTCCCGAGTAGCTGGGATTACAGGCGTGTGCCACCATGCCCAGTTAATTTTTGTATTTTTAGTACAGATGGTGTCTCAC
>NW_012117121.1:741155-743842 GCF_000951035.1 Colobus angolensis palliatus
TTTTTTTTTTTTTCTGAGATGGAGTCTCACTGTCCGCTAGGCAGCCGGAGTGCAGTGGCACAATCTTGGCTCGCTGCAACCTCTACCTCCCAAGTCCAAGTGATTCTCCTGTTTCAGCCTCCAAAGTAGCTGAGATTATAGGTGCCCACCACCCGACCCGGCTAATTTTGTATTTTTAGTAGATATGGGGTTTCACCATGTTGGCCAGGCTGGTCTCAAATTCCTGACCTCAGGTGATCCAGCCACCTTGGTCTCCCAAGGTGCTGGGATTACAGGCGTGAGCCACCATGCCTGTCAAGGCCTCTCCTTCTATTACGGGTCCGTCTCTTACAGTCCCACGCTGCTTTCCTTGGGCAACTCACAGGGATGAAACATCATCTCCAACATCCATCCGCTGTTGATGCTTTGAAGTGGAGGGCGAGTTTAAAGGGCCCTGTGAAGTGGTCAGCAAGTGCAACCCACCTGAGATTCTGACAATTCTCTCCCACCCAGTTATTTACACTCGTCTCACCCACACCTAATTTGCCAATATTTTTGGTGACTCAACTGTAAAGTATCTTTCAAAGCATTAGACTGAATTTTCATAAGAAACATCTCTCCTTGTTAGTACACTTCTGATTCATCAGTAATATAACATTTAGTTAGATTACAACAGTAATTACAATGACAAGTGAACTGTCAGAAACATGTTCGGGAACAAATGCAAGTGACTGGCAGACAAACCACCAGCCGGTGTGAGGAGAAGCAGGCAGAGCCCAGGCGGGGAGGCTGCCAGCTGTCCCTTCCGAGTGCTCCCATTTCAAAGGGGAGGTTGGCCAGGAGGGTGGTTAGGAGAGGGAGGCTCACCCGTAGGGTTCTTATCACAGAGTACAGCAGTATCTAAACTGGGTGCACCTCTCTGAATCCGAGCACATAGATGCTGGGCACAGCAGGGCAGGAGGGCAGGCAGCCCCTGACAGACGGCTGCGATAGCAAAACCTTTTCTGGCCCCCCAGCAATGAACGGGCAACCTAGGCTTTCACTTGGGACCCTGTTCTCCACCCAGGGAGTCGTGGATCTTTTAAAAAACAAGAACCAGCACATCCACTTTGTCACAAAACCCAATCACAAGCTTTGTCGAGGATATAGGGAGGCTGGGACCCTCACACACTGCTGGTGTATGTAAAATTGTGCCGCCGCTGCAGGAAGCGGCTTGGCGACTCCTAGATAAGTTAAATGAAGAGTTACCACATGACCTCGCACTTCTACTCCTGGATATATCTATCCCAAAGAATTGAAATCAGGCCTTCAAACAAAAGCGTGTCCATGCATGCTCACAGCAGGACCATTCATAATAACTTGGAACAGGTGGAGAGAACCCAAACGTCCATCCGCTGACGAATGGAGAAACTGCGGTCTCTCCACACAAGGGAATCGCATTCAGCCATAAGGAGGAATGACATTTTGATACCTGCTACCATGTGCATGGACCTTGAAAACGTTACGCTAAGTGGAAACACATTATGCTAAATGAAGAAGCCAGACACAAAGGGACACGTATTGCACGATTAATTCTGCTTACATGAAACAGCCAAAACAGGCAGATCTGCAGAGGCAGAGAGCAGATGCGTGGCGGGCAGGGGCTGGGGGAGGGGAGAATGAGTGCCTGAGGGGTGTGGGGTTTCCATTTGGGATGATGAAGAAGTTCCAGAACTTTTTCTCTCTCAGCAGTGACAGTTGCACGACATTGTGTATTTAAAGTTACTGAATTGTGCACTAACATGGTTGAAATGGGACTTTTTTGGGGGATGGAATTTCGTTCTTGTCCCTCAGGCTGGAGTGCAGTGGCACAATCTCAGCTCACTGCAACCTCCACCTCCCAGGTTCAAGTGATTCTCCTGCCTCAGCCTCCCGAGTAGCTGGGATTACAGGTACGTGCCACCATGCCCGGCTGATTTTTGTAATTTTAGGAGAGACAGGGTTTCACCATGTTGGCCAGGCTGGTCTCAAACTCCTGACCTCAAGTGATCCACCCACCTTGGCCTCCCAAAGTGCTGGGATTACAGGTGTGAACCACTGTGCCCAGACGAAATGGAGCAACTCCAGTCCCCTCTAGCTGCTCTCTCCTCAGGACGGGTCTCATTTTAGTTCTTCTGGACTCCCTCAGACCAGCACATGCCCCAATTTGGGGGTCTGCACAGACACCTCAAGCAGAGCTTGCTCCTGCCCCTTCTCCCAGATCTACCCGTGGATCTACCCAGGGCTCAGAAGGCTCATTCCCTCCGAGACCCTGCCTGGCACCCCGCTCACAGAAGGCTTTCACGGGTATGTGTGATCACTGCCTCCCCAGGTCCCCCATCCCTGTGCCCGCCCCCATCCATCAGCCCTGGAATCGCTCCTCTGGTGGCCACTTGGAGCCCTGGTCAGTGTCTTCACATGAGTGGCTGATGCCCCTTGGGGCCATAGCCCACTGCCAGGCTGAAATCCTGCTCCAAGACTTCAGCCCTGCCACCCTCCCCGCCCCCACTGATCTCCAGATTCAACTCCTTTCCTGGAGGGCACCCCCTGCGTCTGCGACTTTGCTCCCCACAACCCCCCTCCCTCCCTGCACCCTACTGCCCCCTCAGCTATGGACTGGGTTCTCAGGGTGGCTGCCTAGAGCAGGCTGGGATAATGTCTCTGCTTTCTACTTGAGGACCTACGTATAC
>NW_012117121.1:748292-772974 GCF_000951035.1 Colobus angolensis palliatus
GAGGTGGCTCTGAGATACCCCTGGGCTGGCAGCCAGCGGCACACTCCCTGGCTTGTATGTAGGGAGGCCCAGTGTGGTTGATGGTGGCCCTGGCTGCACTGTTTGAAATGAAGCATCATTTTAAGGAGTGGGGGTGTGGAGGATGTCAGGAAGCTGGGGAAGGAGATGCTGGATCCACAGAACTCTCATTGCTTCCACCCAGCTGGGCTCAGTGGCTGGACACTGGTGGGGCCATCTTTGGGGACGTCCCATCTTCACATGGGGCACGTCCCAGATCAGTCCGAGACCCTGAGGCCTCCTTGCTGCCCTCTTGCCACAGAGCTCTTCATTGGTTCTGGCCTCCCAGAACCCAAGCCCCAAAGACTTCAGTTCACTGAGGGGTGAAAAAAGCCTTAGACTTGGAACCAGACCTTCAACCTCAGGGGAGCTACCAGGCCTCAGTTTCCCTGGCTGCAAAACAGGCGGGTTATTGCCTCTGTGGGCTAGTGGAGGATTAGAAGACAAATGTTATAAGGACATTTGTGGATGGCAAAGTAATCTACAATACCCACAATGAAAGTATTAGTCTATGGATTCAAAACCCAGCTTACCCGCTAACACGTGGTTTTCCCAGTCTGACTCCCCACCCAGTCCTGGTCCCAGGAGAGCTGAGCCATCAGTAGCAGGGGGCTAGAGAAGAAGGCCTGGAGGCGAAGCTGAGGACCTCTGGGCAGGGGCTGTGCTGTCACACTAAGGGACGGGGAGGGGGTGGCCTGAACTGGAAAAACAGTGGGGCTTTTCCTCCACTGCTGTTCTGTGCCCATGAGGGAGGATGTCAAGGAGAAATGGGCTTAGGTGGGGGTGGCATTAGGGGACCGCAGCCTTTGGGCATGGCGTGGAGAGAAATTCTTCCAGGCATGAGGTCTTCCGGGTCTTGGAGGGCCTCCAGTGGCCCTCCCCCACCACTGCAGCCTGGAGGGCCCCCAGTAGCTCCCCCAACTCTGTGTAGTCGCATGTGTGATTTTTGGCTCATCACACCCCACTCACTCCCACAGGGGCCTCGCCACCCCAAGCTGAACCGGAGCAGAATGGCCCAGGTGCCTGGTCTCAGGGATGCCTTCTCTGCGCCGAAGCCCAGAGCGCACGTCTGCCACGGGAGACAGAACTCTGGGCCTCTGGGCTGCAGGTTCTGAGGCTCGGACGTTTCCGGCTGTGCCCTGAAGCAGTCCCTCCACC
This sequence comes from Colobus angolensis palliatus, assembly GCF_000951035.1. Classification (NCBI taxonomy): domain Eukaryota; kingdom Metazoa; phylum Chordata; class Mammalia; order Primates; family Cercopithecidae; genus Colobus; species Colobus angolensis. The sequence continues at coordinate 749,508 of NW_012117121.1, forward strand.
CTCAGATTCTCTGAATGGGTGGGGAGCCCCAGGCTCCATCTGCCTGCTCAGGGATTCCGCCTCCAGCTTCTCCAATGACCCCCAGACTTGTCTTGGAGCTGTCCTCTTGGTGGCCTTCCAGAGCCAGAAGCTCTGAGCTTTGTGTATTTTGGGGTACCGGGGGTCCCCCCTGGGGTGGCTGCTCATCTCCTTTTCACCCAAGGCCTAGCACAGTGCTGAGCACACAGTAGGTGCCCAGAAGGTGCCTGGCAGTGAGAGCTGCCAGGAAGCCCACGCAGGAAAGCGGGATGCGGCCAGGCTGCGCTTACGTACACTTCCTAGTCTGTACCATCCCTTCCCTGTCTCCCCCCCCACCCCCACCCTCTCGGCTCCTCCACCCCTGGGGTGCGCCCCCCCATCCCATCCCCACCGGCGTTGTCTCAGGAAAGCCTTGCCTTCTCACATCTCTGCCTTCACTGGGTGACAGGCGGATTTGGGAAAGCCGTCTCTGTTGTGGCCATTAGAGACTCAGGTCACTTCTGGTCTCTCCGGGCAGCCAGGATCCTTTACTGGGCTTCTCTCCACTTCCCACAATACCCCCAAGTTGTGCTGGAAGCCTCCAGCCTGCGTCTGTCATGGTGCTCCCTGGGTCTTCCACCCCATCTCTCTACTTCAGGGCACAGAGTTTGGAGAATTGGCAGAGCAGAGTACCCCACAGGGCCTTCAAGGATATCCTTAGCTACCCCCGAGCCCAGGCCCTTCCCAGTGAAACCTGCCCTCCCTCAGCAGGAGCTGCAGGGCTCTTGGCACTGCATTGACTTTGTCTGTTCCTGGTGTCCTGATACTGCAAGCTCTTGTGTGCGCCTGGGTGCACATACGCCCCACCCATGGACCCTCCTCCCTGGTTAGAGAGACTCAGAGGCAAGGCCCGGGCTTCAGTGGGGCCCTGTGTCGAGTTCTGGTGTTCCACCCACACCCCCTGCCCCTCCAATGCAGCACACACTGGCTTCCACCCACCTGCGCGTTTCTGTGCCTGAGAACTCTCTCTGGCCCTCTGTAGCCTGATGTGGGAATGTGGAAGAATTCATGTCCCCCTGGGAGCAGCCCTCAACCCACAGCTGATGGGAGATGGTGGATAAATACCCCAGCTCCCTCACCTGTTGGGTGGGATGAGGGAAGGCTTCCCCAGCGGAAGGGAGCTCCAGGCACCCGCAACAGTGTTGGAGTGTTGGTCCTGCCCCAGAGGCCACCCAGGGCTACAAGCTCCAGCTCAGAGTTGGGGGCACTGAAGCCAGCAGGCAGGGGAACCCAAGAGTGTGCTGCCCACATCAGAGCGGCACTGGCCAGGGCTGGGGCATACCTGTCTCTTGCTCACAGGCTACTGTGTTCCTCTCTAGCTTCCCCCTTTCCCCTGCCTTCCTTGCCTGGCTTCACTCCCTGCTGCCCTCTCTGTACTCCCCTTCCCTCGAGTTTGCACAAGAAACCTCAGGGTCTCAGGGATGGTCTCTTGTGGTGCCCAAGCGGAGACAGCTGCGTTTCTGGCCTGTCCGGTGGCCCTGTGCCCTAATTCTGCTTCCCATTCCTCAGCTCAGCTTCTGCCCAGGGCTGGGACACACTCCTGTCTCCTTTGTTCCTTCCCCTGACCCATGGTGTCCCTCCTCTGCATCCTTAACCGTGGTCCTCCTCTCCCTCTGACCTCCTCACAACAAGCTGTCCCTAACTAAGGGGGCCCTGGCCAGATCCACCTGTTCCTCGAAGCCCTCCCTTCTGCCCTCACCCCTCTCCTGGCCCTCGGGGGCTCTCCTGGCACCATCCTTGCCAGGGTGAGAGTGGGGTCAGGTTTCCCAGCAACACAGCAGCCCCTGAAAGCTGGGAAATGGCTCCCACTTCTGTGACACCCTCTCCATCCAGGCCCCTGTGGAGTCCAAGCCTTCACAAGTGCTGGTTGAAAAGATAAATATTATTATTTATACCAGCCACCCGCTTCACAGCCGATACCCTCATCTTCTAGGGCCCCCCAAAGCCCTGCTCGGGCTGTCCAGTCCCTCTGGACATGGGCAGGTCAGTGGGGGCTGTAGCCAGTCCACACCTAGAGTGTAAGCAGCATGTTGTCCCAAGAGCCACTTGGGCAGGAGCCTTCTCCTGGCTTGTTTAGCTAGTGGTCCTGCCCCAGAGGTCATCCGGGGCTACAAGCTCTGCCCCAGAGGCTGGGGCTGGGACACCCCTGGCTCTTGCTCACAGGCCACTCTGCCCCCTCCAGCCCCCTCTTCTCACAAAAGAGGAAAAGGGGCAGGAGGTGACTGGTGTGGGATGAGGGTACTGCCTGTGGTTAAGTGAGGGGAAGCTGGCCTGGCCTGCAGGGTAGTAAATGTTCAGGATGAAGGCAGCGAGGCAGGGCATTGCTGGTGGCAGTGCCACAGTGTCAATGAGGTTCTGGAGGCCTGGGGGGTGACCCTAGTGCTGTGGCCACACATCTGACGATGACACCTGACTTCTGTCTCCAGGGTTCCTGAGAGAGGGCCCTTGGTTCCCAGTGGTGTCGGAAGGCATCACCGAGGTCCAGAGGCATCATCGTGGTGAGTCAGAGGCTGTCACGAGTTGCCCATGATGCCCTGGGGCAGCAAACGGCCTCCCCACAGTTGCCGAGGGCAGCCCCAGGTCCCAGTGGGCTGGACTTCTTGTGCTCTGGGAGAAGACAGCCTTGGAGGGACGCGCGTGCTGCTGTGGGTGTGCAGCAGCCCATTTCCATTCATTCCCACGTCCCTTCTCCAGGGAGGATTGGGCAGGGAAGCCAGAGGCCCCGGGACTGGCCCAGTCCTGTAGATGACTTTCCACTCATGAGCTAGAGTCCTGCACAGCTGCAGGGGGAGAGTGGCCCCTTAGGCTGTCAGTGCCAGCTGCTCCTGGGGGAGTGGGCATGAGACCTAACAGGTCACCTCCACAGGCAGGGTGATCAGGGAGCCTGGCCATCATCCCCCCAGCCACAGCTCTTCGGGGGCTGCTCCATGACCTGCCAGCTCAGACTGCTGTGGACTGCTTGATGCTGTGAAAGCTGACACGGGTGGGGGAGGTGGGGATGGACATGGCGCGGGCCACTCGGGCACGGATCGAGTGCTTGTCCTGCCACCGGTGCCATCTCTTCCGGATGGCAGAGCGGACCTGCGGGCACAGGGAGGAGCACGACATCTGAGCCTGGGGCTCAGGACCCCCTCCCTCCCCTGGGTCGCCACGAGCAGCTGTGCAGGTAAGCGGCTGTGCAGGTCAGCTGACTACACAGAAGTCCTCAGGAGAGGATGGCACTCACAGCCTTAACATGGCTGCTTTGCATATTTGCCGGAACAGGTTTCTCAAGTGTCCTGGCGAAGGGGCACCCTTTTCTAACCTTGCCAGAACAGGTTTCTCAAATGTTCTGGGGAAGGGGCACCCTTTTCTAACCCACATGAAGACACCATATGGCCTTTGCCATCAAGGCTTCCTGCTCTCAACCCACACATATCCCCTGCCCAGGGCTCAGCCCTTCCTGGTTTTCACAGGCTCATCAAAGATACTGGAGCTCTGGCTTCCAGCCTGGTGCCAGCGGCCTCTGAGAGCAAAGGAGAGGGCTGTCACTGTCAGAGTGGACAGGTGGGAGGGGCCGGCCTGGGGCTCCCAGCAGCATCCCCCAGGGACCTAGGAGGAACAGGGAGGGAGAGAGCCAGCCCTGGGAGGGGAGGAGAAGGCTCTAGACTATTGCCAGCCCCAACAAGCCTTGCAGCCCTGAGCCCCGCCGCAGGGTCCCCAGGTCCTCACCTCACTGTTGAGGAAACAGTAGAACACAGACACAAAGAAGCCCTGGGGAGGAGAGAGGAAGCGTCAAAGGTCGGTCACAGGTGTCGCCCACCCAGCCTCTGGGCTGCCCCCTGCTTCTCTGTGGCCTCCTACCCTCCAGGCATCTGCTTGGGAGAATCCCCACCCAAGGAGGTGCCAGTGTGCCCCTCCAGGGCTGTACCTGGAAGGATTCCAGGAAGGAGTTGAAGTAGATGAAGACGACCCGGGAGACCTCATCCTCCCCGGGATTGACGAAGAACAGCATGTAGGTGATGCCCAGGAGGGGCAGCAGCACCAGAGTGGCTTTCACAGCCTTCCTGGGGTGGGGCGGGTGGGGAGGCTTGGAGTCACAGCCCACCCCAGGATGGGCTGCCCGCTGGCTCAGCAGAGGGCCAGGTCGGGGGAGGGAGTGGCAGGTCTCTGGCATGTGAGAGGCATGGGGAGCAGGGATTTCATCAGGGGGAAGCCTGGGGGAGGCGGTACCCGGTTACCTGTACTGAATGGTCTCAGACGTGGTGGATGCCCGGAGCTTGGTCATGAGGATGCGGACGATATTGAAAAGGAAGATGAAATTGATCTGCAATTTGAGCACACCAGCGGGCTGGAGTGTGCGAGAGGCTGGGGATCCAGGCTTCTCAGCTCTGGCCTCAGTGCTCCTGCTGTTCTCCCTCCTCCTCAGGAGCAGCTGCACATCCCTGGCCCATGCCCCCTCCTTGGGTGGCCCCCACCTCTAGGCAGAGGGGTCCTTTCGTCCACGGTTGGCACTGATTGTCCCTCCCCACTGGGCCCTGTCTCCTGCCCCTACCCACGTTCTTACCAGCAGGACCAGGATCATGGGGCCCTGGTAGATGTAGTCGGTGTACACCCCAGGCCTTTTGCCAAACCAGCACCTAGAAGGCCACAGAGGAAAGGGGAGGAGGGGTCATCTGCATCTGCCTCGGTGGCATGGGGAGGGACAGTGCTTGGCCAGGACAGGACTGGGGCTGGGAGCCAGGAGGTAGATGTCCCAATTCTAACCCTGGCAGAAGGTCAAGTCACTTGATCCCACTGCCAAGCCTCAGTTGTCCCATCTGCAGAATGGACAGCATCCTCTGTGATGAGATGCAAAGTTGGAAGCAAACATTGGGGCAGGAGGTAGACAGTGGGAAAGACTGAGTGGCTGGGAATGGGCATGGGCTCAATACGCAGGCTGCATCCTTGGCTCCTCCTCACGGTCCCCTGGCTGTGGCTGAGGCCCAGAATGTCCTCTGCGGGGCTGCTGGTGGGAGTGGCACCACACCTGTCACCCAGTGGGCACCCAGCAGTTTGCAATCTCAGCCTGAACCTGTCTAATCGCAGCCTGAACGACCTTGAGAGGAACATTTGCACAGGTTCTACCTGCTGCAGGGGGTAATTGCTTTGCATTTTCCTGAGTGTCCCTCCAGCAAGCTCCAGGGAGGCCTGGGGAGTGGGTGGGGACCAGACAAACTGGAAGCCCTTATGTCCTCGTGGGTATGAAGACCCCCAGTGGCTAGATCTCATAAGCCAGAAATTGAGATTTGTATATGAAACCTTTGGATTTTTTAAAGGTTGGCTACAAAATCAAGTTTTCAGAAAACACCATGCCAGCCACACACAGCTTCTGAGGGCTGGGTCCAGTCCTTGGGCCTCTGGTCTGCAAGTAGGTTCGTTTCTGCTTTCTCACACCCAGATCCTCTCTGTTGCAGTGTTGAATTCTCACCACCAGGTGGGGCTTCAGAGCCGCTCAGACACACTTTCTCCTTTAGCCCAAACAGTTTTTGTTTTGCTTTATTTTTTGAGGCTTGTGGAGTCTCGCTCTGTTGCCCAGGCTGGAGTGCAGTGTCACGATCTTGGCTCACTGCAAAATCTGCCTCCTGGGTTCAAGAGATTCTCAGCCTTCCCGAGTAGCTGGGACTACAGGTGCGCACCACCACACCCAGCTAATTTTTGTATTTTTTAAAGTAGATACGGGGTTTCACCATGTTGGCCAGCCTGGTCTCAAACTCCTGACCTCAAGTGATCCGCCCACCTCGGCCTCCCAAGGCCTCCCAAGGCCTCCCAAGGCCTCAGCTAGCCTGAGTCAGGAGGCAGTCAACCTCATAAACACGCAAGATAATCTTCCAGGCTCCTCCTTCAGCCCAGTGAAGCCATGCAGGCCTCCTCCCCTCCGTGGGGGGAGGAGAGGGCTTGTCACTGTGGTGGAGGCCACTTGGACGCCAGGTCAGTCAGTCAGATAGGTTCCTGGGAACACTTGTTTGGCAAAGAAGGTCCTGGGGCTCCCCTGCCATCCATGTCCACCTTTTCTGCCCCCCTCCTCAGTGGTTTTCAATCTTAGCTGCACATTAGAATCACCTGGGCAGTTTTCAAGCCTTCTGGGTGCCAGGCCACACCCCAGAGGGGTTACACCTGACTCTCTGGCGGTGAAGCCTGGGCATTGGTACTTTTCGAAGCATCTCAGGTGATTCTAATGTGAGCCAAGGCTGAGCACCACTGCAGCAGAAACCAAGTTTCCAGGCACGACTGGAAACATGTGAGTCCGTTTCGTAAGGAACCAAAGAACTTCAGAGCTGGAAGAAGCCTCTGGGATCATCTAGGTCCACTTCTATTAAATTCAAGGACTCTTCTATTAAGATGTCTGAATATTACTAGGACACATTTATACAGCATTTGCTCTATATGCCAGGTCCTATTCTAAATCCTTTTTTTTTCTTTTTGAGACGGAGTCTCGCTGTGTTGCCCAGGCTGGAGTGCAGTGGTGAGATCTCGGCTCACTGCAAGCTCCGCCTCCCGCGTTCATGCCATTCTCCCACCTCAGCCTCCGAGTAGCTGGGACTACAGGCGCCCGCCACCACGCCTGGCTAATTTTTTTTGTATTTTTAGTAGAGACGGGGTTTCACCATGTTAGCCAGGATGGTCTCAATCTCCTGACCTCGTGATCTGCCCGCCTTGGCCTCCCAAAGTGCTGGGATTATAGGCTTGAGCCACTGCGCCCGGCCTCTAAATGCTTAATATAGATGGACTGATATCACCCCACAACAGCCCGTTGAGGCAGTAGTATGTCCATTTTACAGATGAGGAAACTGAGGCACACTGCAGTAATCCGTCCAAGGTCACACAGCTATTTAATGATGGAGCCACGATTCTGAACCTGGGCAGTCTGGCTCCAGGCTGCTTCCTGTGTAAGCTCAAGGCAGATAAAGGAGGCTGGATCCTGCTTGTCCAGTCCCACCCAGGCAGAGCACAGGCAGGGACCCTCTGAATGAGTCCAACCCCCAGATCCCTCCCTTTATAGATGCAGAAGCCATGGTCCTGAGGGGAAAGCCAGCATGGCCCAAGGCCCTTGGGAGTGTCACCAAGCTAGGCTGGGAGCCTAAACCTTGGGGGCAGGAAGGGAAAGGAGGTGACTTACTTCTCATTGTCGTAGTACAGCTTTCCAATGGCCCAGGCCACAATGATGGGGAAGGGCACACCTGGGGGAGAGATGGGCTGTCACAGAGCCCTCAGCAGGGGCTAGGGGATGTGGCCCTGGAGGACCCCAGTGCAGCCCAGGCTCCAGGGTGTCTAGGGTTACTCAGGGTGGATCTCAAACTCACACACCTCCTTCAAGGTGCTCCTGCTGCCCCCCACCCCCAAGAGGAGCAGAGGGCTATGGCGCACACCCCACTGCCCCAACCCGACCTCCATCCCTCAGGACCCCCAGCCCTCTGGCCTGAGTCTGGGTGAGGAGAGGGCAGTGCGGCGGTCGCCACTGCCCAGGCCGGGGAGGTGGCTGCCCAGCTCACCCCAGCCGATGCAGATGAACATCCACTTGCGCAGCCGGTCGGTGGAGTAGGTGAGCACGATGGCTGTGTGCAGGTAGCAGCCCTCACCAAACATCCAGAAGAAGTTGGTCACATGGAAGTAGTTGTAGGCGGCGGTCACCAACCTGCACCAGCCCTGCCACCCCACCCCCAATCAAAGATGATGATGGGGGGCAGGGGCGGCACCAAACCCTGGCCCTGGGCCTCCCCCAGGCAGTACAGGGCACACCCTGGGATCCCACTCCTGTTCTGTGGGCGCCTCCTCTGCAGGGCAGGCCCACCTGGGCCCCTTCTCTGACGTGGGTTTGGCCTGACCTGCTCCCCGCTCCCCCGCCAGGACGCACCACGTTGCTCTGGTGGACCTCAGGGCTCATGGTTAGCTGGACCACGAACCACGTGGCATTGCGCAGGATGAAGGCGGAGATGAGGTTCCAGTGGATGATGTTTCGCAGGCACCGGATGCTTCTGGTGCAGCAGGGCAGGTGGATGATGGAAGCAACAGGAGAGAGAGGATAAGGGGCAGGCCACCCACATCACCCCAACCCAGATGTGTAGATGAGGAAACTGAGGCACAGGGTGGGGCTGATGGGCCAAGTCACACAGGGAAGTGACAGCTAAGGCTCTCCTAATGCCCCATGGAGCCATTCTTGCCTGCAACCCACCCAGAAAAAAGCCCCAGGCTCTCCCTGACACTCCATGGACCAGGGCAGCTGGCTTCCTGGGGATGCCCGCTTGCCCTGGGGGTGCCTTCCACTCCCTGCCATTCCAGGATGGACAGTCACGGGGGTCAGCCCCGCTCCCAGCCTCCAGCCCTGATGCTCGGCTCCTGATCCCAACCATCCCCATCCCTGGCTCTGCCACCTGCATCCTTGGCGGTAGTGCTGGGGCCCAGGTACCTTCGAACCTGAAATGGGGCACCACTCCATGGAGCCCCCACCTCCAGGGCTCCATCTGCCTGGTCACCCCAATGGGTGCAGCCCGGCCTGGGTGTGGGTGACATAAGACAAGCTTTGTCCCTCCCCACCATTCCAGCAGCTACTGGGGAGGGGGCAGAGCGGCTCTGCCAGAGGTTCCCAGAGACCTGAGACTCGGAGAAGCCAGCCCCTGCCACCCTCTCCCAGCAACCCCCACCCCGACCTGGAGCTGCTCCTCTCACTTCTCCACCCTGCTCCTGCTCTAGGGCCCAGGGACAGGAGGAGGCAGTGCTGGGGTCTTCTCACCTGAGCCGCAGAAAGAGGACAAAGGCCACCAGGAGGGCCACCAGGGAGATACAGTGGCCCAGGTAGTTGATGATGACTGCGACATGGTAGTGCACCTTGCTTTTTTTCTGGAGCAGGAGAGAGGGGCAGAGGTGAGCCTTCTGCACAGCCATGCCCTTGTGCCTGCTGGATGGGGGCGGCTCTATGAGGACATCGCCTGGGGGTGGCTGGGACGGAGCAGGTCATGAGCTCAAGCGCCACTCCCCCTTCCTGAGTACCTGCTGTGGGTCAGGCCTCGCCGCAGAGCAATGCGTCCAGTTTGAGGCTCTGTCTGTCCCTGAATCCCATGCTCTGTTCACTGCTCTGTGTTGTGTCTGAGTCTCCACATCACATGGGATACCCCACTCCACACGGATGCCCCCTCTGCACGCACAAGCGTGTGTGGCCGGCTCGCAGGTGTGCCCTCACAGTCGCATCTGCCCATGCTGCCACCCGGTCGGAACACCAGGTGGACCTCTCAGCTGCAGAGACACCAACCTCCCGGGATTTATCTTCTCCCCCCATTTCTGAACTGAGTCACCACCTTCTCGGCCGTCCTTGAATCCCTCCTGCTGCAACACCGCCTGCTCCTGTGAGCGAGGAGGGGCCGGGCAGCTGCTGGGCTCTGGCATCCACGGAATCAGCCGAAACCACAGAAAAGTCTCCTGAGGCTCCATAACTCACTTTCCAGGGCCTTCCCCATCCCTGGCCCAAGGGGATCTGTGCAAAGTGAGCAGGATCCTCTCCCAGGACTGGAACACATTCCCCGGGTTTATTTCTTAATGAATTTAATATACTGATGGAGGTCACTGCCCTCCTCTTTACAGCAATCTTAAGTTCCAAGAGTGATGAAGCCTTCCCATTTGCAGAGGATTTTCGTATCTGTTATCGTCTTAAACCATTAGGGCAACTCCATAGGGGGAGCTGGAAGGGCTCCTGGGCTTTATTTTGTAGGAAAACAGCACAGAGGTTATGTTGACGCACTGGAGGTCGCGCAACTTCAAAACCACCTCTTGCCTGCACGTGCAGATTGGCAAGGTACAAAGGCTGCAAACAGGTCCCCAGCCCAGCCCATAATAGGGGACTGGCCGGTCCCCATGCCCAGCTCTCTGCAGACTCCTGCCCCAGAGCAAAGCCCCCATCCACACTTTTATAGGTCCCAAGAAGCAGAGCCTAGAAACCAAGAGATTGACACGCAGTCGAACTCTAAAGCAGTGTGTGAGTGAAGGAAGGAAAGACAGGTGTTGAAAGCAGGTGGCTTTGGGAAAGGAGCGGTCCCTGGCAGCACCTCCCTCCCTCCCTGTTTCCAGGCTATGGGGTGGGGCTGAATGATCATGAGGCACAGAAACGGGTGACATGCAAGCGCCGAGAAGTGATGAGCTCACAACAGCCCTCATCATCCTCTCAGAGCCACCAAGGAGCTACTCCGCAGGCCTTCCCGTTGGAATTATAGAACCCACACGAAACCAGAGGTCAAGTCCAGCCCTATCCACCAGGCATCCCAGGAGGAGCCAAGACCCTATGCCCAGTTCCACCCGGTCACCAAGGCCCTTCTGAAGGGGCATCCTCATCAGGAACCTCTTAGGTCCAGAGGCTCCTACAGAAGCTCTGTTCTCAGAGCTGGTTTCCAGGCAGAGGCTTTCTGGAACATGGCAGGAAATTACATTAACAACTCCAGCCTCCAAAGGACTGGGATCCAGGGAGGTGTAAACGAAGGCAGAAGAGAGACAGAGGGGAGTGAGGAGAGGGGACCCATCACCCGTGCAAGTGGGGGGGTCTCTAAGCGCCTGGCGGCAGATGCCCCAATCCGGAGGCTTCGGAAGATATGCACGCATCACAGGCTGTCTGGAGCTGGTATTTAATATCCTTTTATTAAATTTTCCACAAATCCATGCTGAGAAGCCCCTGGGTAATGACAGCATGTGTGGAGCCGAGCATGGCATGACACCCCGGCCTTGTTCACAGGCCCAGGCTGGGCGGGAGGGGCGCAGTGTGCAGGCCGACCATTCACTGCCACCTGCCAGGCCCCACCTCACTCCTGAGTCAGGCCGCACCAGGCCCTTGGGGTTGGAGTGGGGAGGAGTCATCTATTAAGCACCTGCTGTATGCTAAGCATTGTGCCAGGAGCTCTGCAGATGCCACTGCTTTCCTTTCCCACAGCTGCCCTTGGAGACTGCTCCTCTCATCCCAGTTCTTCCCGTAGAAGAGACTGAATAATTGGCCATGCCATGCAGCCGGCATCTGGAACCTGGGTCTGCCTGGCTTTGAAATCCCTCTTTTCCTGGTTTCCCAGGGACATTTCTTTATTTGGGTGGGGGAGGGATGGAGTCTCACTCCGTCGCCCAGTCTGGAGTTGTGCAGTGGCAGGATCATGGCTCACTGCAGCCTCTGCTTCCTGGGTTCAAGTGATTCTCCTGCCTCAGCCTCCTGAGTAGCTGGGATCACAGGCATGCACCACCATGCCCAGCTAATATTTTGTATTTTTTGGTAGAGATGAGGTTTTGCCATGTTGCCCAGGCTGGTCTCGAACTCCTGAGCTCAGGCAATCCACCTGCCTTGGCATCCCAAACTGCTGGGATTACAGGCGTAAGCCACTGCCCCCAGCCCCCTGGGAGATTTCTTGGGGGACAAGCAGGAATCGAAAGCAAAGGCACTCTCTGGGGTGGTCTCGCTCCATTTTGGGCCCAGGAGCCTCGGGAGACCTCCTGCTGGGAGGATAGCACCCACGAGGGCTTTTCTCCAACAGCCTGAGAGGGAGAATCAGGCGAAACCATTCCCAGAGGACAAAGTCTCAGTGTGACTCCCTGAGCAGTTGGGCCTGGGCCAGGTTCAAGCCCTCTCTCTTATTGGTCACATCAGCATGATGCAACCTGAGAAACAGCTTGAGAAGACAGCTGGAGAGACAGCCTGAGGGATGGCTGCTGATACCCTGAGACAAATACATCGTGCATCACCCAGACAGAAGCCAGTGACACTGTGATATTTCCAATAACAACCAGAGTTCTGGACAGCATTATTTAGAGAGACAGCAAGGCCTTAAAAGGCACCTAGAAACACCCTGAGAGGTGGCCAGTGACACCTGGAGAGGAGAGTCAGCAGCACCCCCAGGGACAGCCAGTCACACACCGACCGACAGCCACGGTAACAGCAAAGCAGCTGGGATGTCCAAAGGACAAATGGGCACAGCTACCCCCGGGGCCCTGACCAGCACTCCCTCTCCGTCCAGTCTGGAGACGTAAGACCAGCAGGCACCTAAGGAGGGTGGCACAGCATGGTACTTGGCAGAGGCCACTCCGCCGTACCCTCAGTGACCTGAATTGAATAAGCAATTCGTGCGCGGCTGACTCTGACTGGACTCTCTGCAGGACACCACCTCGTCCCAGGTGCTGCAGTGCCAGACCCGTCCTGATGCCTCTCTGGGATGGTGGCAATGAGACCTCCCTTCCAAGCTCCCCCCGGTGCCCACTCCATTCTGGCACCTCCTCTCCACTGAAGTTTCCAGAGCCACTCCTCTTACCCCACAGCGGGCACTCACTCCAGTCCCTCGATCCGCAAAGGGCAGCCCCTGGCCCAGCAACAGCACACAGAGGAGCTCGCAGAGACCTTGAGGAAAGTGGAATGTGTGTCCTGCGCTAGGCCCACGGAATCGGAGCTTCGTTTTGGGAAAAAGCACCTTTACAGTTCAGAAGCCCTGGTCCAACCACCGCCCACCTCTCCCCAGATGGTGAGCAGTGAACCTCGGCCCACAAACCCAGACCCCCTGATTCCGTTTCATGTCCCACCACGGTGTGTCCCACCACGGTGTGCCCTCCCAGACTGCGCCTGAGGCCCAGGCTCCTGTGCTCAGCAGAGTGTGGGGAAGGGGAATAGAGTGTGTGCAAGTGTCGGGTGGGTGGGGGAAGGTCGGACAGTGGGGAAGGCAATGAACAGTAGTGGAGGGAGGTGGTGGGGAGAGGAGAGGGTGCTGATATGGGGAGCAGGTGTAGGGGTTCTGCTGAGGGCTCAGTGCCATCCCTGGGCCAGCCATGCATGCAACAGGCTCCCCAGTTGCGGGTCTGTTCCCTGGTGGTGCTGGCTGCAGGCAGATCTCCTGGGGTGCCTGGCCTTGGGGTGCCCTCGCAAGTCCCATTTCACAGGCGGACTTCTGCAAATCCATTATCTGCAATACCCCAGGGCGCTGGAGCTTAATTAGGGCTTAGCCCAGACCCAGAGCTGAGAAACCTACCACTCAATTAATTGGATACTTTCCTCTGCAGTTCTGGGAGGGGTCTGGCGAGGCTGGGGGCTGGCAGAAGGGAATGGCATTTTCACTAATTAAATGAATCGATTACCCAGAGTGCGAGGCACCAGGCCAGCAGGGGCTGCAGAGGAAAGAGGCGGCACAGCCAGGCATGGATGGGCTGGGGGGTGGGGCACGTCACTCCCCCAGGTGTACATTACAACCTCCCCTGACCTCACAGGGGAGATGAGAGACAGGGGGCGGCAGGTGAATGGAACATCTCCCATAGGCCAAGACAGGCCAACACCACTCTTCCATCCCCAGAAGGCGGAGATCTGAATTCCTGGCCACCAGTTTTGGGAACTTGGTGGGGTTAAGTTGCCTCCTCTAGGTCATGCAGCAGGTTCCCATTGAAACCCAAACCCTAAGGTCTGTGCTATTCCCACTGCAATGCAAAGAGCGGGCTGACGAGACTGGGCTCCTGATCCTCTTCCTTGTCCTAACCCTGCTGGTGGAGAGAGGGAGAGACCCCTGTCCTGGCAGGGGTGGGCGTTGCAGGGCGGGCTGAGGGTGGCTAACCTACTGCCCTTGAGCCTTTGAAGGGTGCTGGGGAAAACGGGGGCTGCCGAGTGTCCCCATCAGCCAACTGAAAGGAAGGGGCTTACATTAGAGCAGGAGAGACAGGTGAACCACGAAGACCCCGCCCTCACCCTCAGGAGGGTTGAGTGCAGGGCGTGAGGCTGGGACAGACAGTGCGGCCTGTAGCCTGACCTCGTGGCTTAGCTGTACCTCCTCAACACCATCCCTCTCTGGCATGGTGTGTGGTCCTGAGTCGCTGACAGCACTGACCCGCTCTTTTGAGCACCAGCCCTGTTTCCTTTCCTCCCTCCTTCTACTGTGTGCCAGGCTACGGATTCCCCACATCCCTGAACGGTCTTGCCCACTCCCACTCCCCCAGCCAAGGCCATCTCCTCCGGCCCAACTAAGTCCCCTAACCTGGAACCCCACCTCCTTCCCTCAGTCCAGGAAGAGCCCTCCTCCCAATCCCAGGACTTCCCAGGTGGGCTCTCCGTGTGGGGGCTTGGCAAGCTGGGGGTGAAGGAAAGTGATTCTTTCTCCTTTAACTTTGTTTCACGCAGATACCTGGCAGTGGGCAAAGCAGAGCCTGAGCTCCGAAGCCCTGGGTTCCAGGCTCTGACTTACTCTGGCCATGTGATCTTGTGTGAATCAGTCCCCAGTTCTGGGTCCCAGTCTGCCCATCTGCAATGTGAATGGGTTGCACTAGATTAGAGTTTCTCACTTTTGCCCCATCAGAAGGCTCCCCTGGGGCACTCATGAAAGACAGATTCCCAGGTCCTCCTTGGACGGTCTGATTTCTTAGGTGTTGGGTGTGGCCCTGGGACCTGTATTTGGACAGGTGCTCTGGGCGATTCCACATACTTTTTTTTTGAGACAGAGTCTTGCTCTGTCACCCAGGCTGGAGTGCTGTGGCACCATCTCAGCTCACTGTAACCTCCGCCTCCCTGGTTCAAGTGATTCTCCTGCCTCAGCCTCCTAAGTAGCTGCGATTACAGGGATGCACCACCATGCTCAGCTAATTTTTGTATTTTTGCAGAGATGAGGTTTCACCATGTTGGCCAGGATGGTCTCGATCTCCTGACCTTGTGATCTGCCTGCCTCAGCCTCCCAGAGGGCTGGGATTACAGGCATGAGCCACTGCAGCTGGCCACGTTTTTGTTTTGTTTTGTTTTTAATGGAGTTTCCCTCTTTTTGCCCAGGCTGGAGGGCAATGGCATGATCTCGGCTCACTGCAACCTCTGCCTCCTGGGCTCAAGCAATTCTCCTGCCTCAGCCTCCTTAGTACATGGGATTACAGGTGTGCACCACCACACCCGGCTAATTTTGTATTTTTAGTAGAGATGGGGTTTTACCATGTTGGACAGGCTGGTCTCAAACTCCTGACCCCAGGTGATCTGCCTCTGGACGATTCTTATAACCAGGCGGGTCTGGGAACCTCAAGATGGGAGGGAGAGTCTCCAAGGTCTCTTCCAGCTCTGATCTTTAGGCGATGGGATTCTTGGGACTGCCTAGGTCAGTCCGTCTCTTCCACAGTCAGAAGCCCTGGCCCTTGGACAGCCTGGAGTGTCCCCCCTTCTGCTCTCTAACCCCCGCCTTCCTCAGCACTGAGGGAGAAAGCGTCGGGTGGCAAAGGAGACCGAGGGCAACAGCAGTTCCAGGATAGATATATTTGTACCTCTGCCAAATATCACCCTTCAAAGATTATTCATTGCAGCACCATTTGTAATAACTGAAGACTGAGAATAAAGACTGGTTTAAATAAATTATGGTTCATTTTGTGATATTATGCAAATGCAAAGAGAATGAAGATGCTCTTTATGTACTGATATGGAACCATCTCTAAGATAGATGATTATATGAAAAAAGCAAGGTGTAGACAGTGTGTGTAATATGCAACATTCAGGTAAAAACAAGAATACGTATATATAATTACTCATGTATGCAGAGAATGTCTCTGGAAGGACACTTACGAAATTGGCAAAATGGTTGCCTCTGGGAGGGAATCCAGTGGCTGGCGACGGGGTGGGAGGGGACATTGTATTCCTATTTGTACCTTCTGAGTTCTGTGTAAGCAACATCTGCTCAAAAACATTTAACATTTTAAAAGGCTTTCCAAGGGCTTTTTCAAACTGCACTGCTACCTCCACCCCATCCCTGGTTCCCATACAGCCCCGTGGCTGGAACTGGATGTATCTCTCAGACGTGTGTGGTGGAAAAGGGTGGGACTCCTGTGACCAAGTCTGGTCTCCCTTTGCACCCCCAGGACAGTCCCATGCCCAGTGCAAGCGGCTGCCCGATGAGCACAGGGAGAAGGAAGGAAGGAACAAGGACCCATCTCATCATCATCAGAGCTTGCCCAGTGCCCCATTGGTCCAGCCCGCCCTCGAGGGTGCCTGCTCATGGGCCATTTCCAAGTCAACAGCTCCAGTTCCCCAGTCAGCTTTGCTAGGGCAGGACCTTGACATTAGCCTCTGGCTCCCTGACTCCAAGAAGCAGGCACACAACTCTGCTGGGGACCCTGGACCCCCCTTCATATGGGCAGCCTCGTTCGGCTCAGCCTCACCTCCTCATTGAGGATCTCCTGGCACTCGGAGTAATTCACGCGGGCGGCCCAGCTGCCATTGGCCAGGCACTCCCGGTAGCCATTGTCTGGAAAAGGAAGAGAGAGGCAGTGATGGCAGGGCAGCCCCGACCCCTGTCTGACCATCCTGGCCCAGATGGATGCATAGATGGATCTGTAGATGGCCAGCACAGGCACCTGCTGGCTGGGGGCTGTGGAGTAAAGCTGGGGAGAAGGGCTTCCTTACCACCCCCATCTTCCTGCCTCTTTCTGCCCACTGGCCTCCCGCAGGGGTTGGTGGCTCTCCCGATGCCCACCTGTGGACCTGGCTCTGCCCACTCAAGCTGGCACAATCATGCCCACAGGACTGGCCCGTGGACAGGCTTGGCCAGCTCCCTGGGCTGTTTCCTTTGAAGTCCTTATGTGGTGGCAGATGATGGGGAGGTGCTCTTCTGAGAAATCTCCTGTTCAGGGGTCTTGTAAGACAGCAAAAAATGGTGAGACCTCATGAGTCAATTTTCACGAGGCTGGGCATGACACGGTGGAAGGGTATGCGGTGACAGCTCACGTGGCAGGTGGCATGACAGGGCTTCTTGTGGTAGAGCCATCTCACAGAGGCTGCCGTGGGAGGTCCTCCCTGGCCGTGCTGCACATGGGGGCTCAGAGTTCACGGGGCAGATCTTGGGGAAGGTCCCGAGGGGGGCACTTCTCCATAGCGGTCCTGTGTTGGAAGGTTCTGGTGGGTGGGTGGGGGGAACATCCATGATGGAAGTCTCTTGGACAGAAAATGACAGGTGACAGGCGTGTGTGGGGAGATGTCATCACTCAGGTCTGCCACAGCTGCTCCTAGCCTGGCCCATGTCACTCAAGGAAGAAGGCAGCAGAGTGGCCCAGGGACATATGGAGGTTCATGCAGTCACCGGCCTGGATTGTGGCCCAGAACCTGTCACCTTCTAAGGAGATGGGGAGGGGCCCTGTGAGCCGAATTGATGCCTGACTTTAGGGCCCTGGGATAGGCAGAGCTGCCCAACGTGTTCCCCTCACCCTCCTTCCTGCCTACCAGGCTCGAGCTCCAGAGTCCTGAAACCCAGCTGGGAAGGGACAGCATGAGTTCTAAATTCCATCTCATCTTCTCCGCTGGCAGAGGTCGCCCCACCCCACCCCATACCCAGCTCTGGCCTCACTAGCTCTAAACATGCTTCGTTGAGTTAATTCTGGCTCTGACTCCAGGCAGAACTGCCTGGCAGAGAAATGAAGCCCTGAGCATCTCCCCTGGAGTCTCCCTCACTGTAGGCCTTCCTGTGGCTCCCACTGGCCCTCGGGGCTGGAAGAGGGCTGGGAAAGCTGCTGGAGTCCCAGTCCTTGAGTCTGGAACCCTGTGAGGGTCTAGAGGCTGGGGCCCTGGGCCCAGCCCAGCTGCTGCTGTGCTGCGTGAGTGACCTCTGGGGACCCCTTCTCATTTATAAAAGGAGGGGCTGGACCAGCTGATCCCCAAGGGACCATCCAGCCTGGGAGCTGCCTCTGCTGGCAGCATCAGGACAAGAGGGTGATGACAGGGAGCCTGTCCTGGCCTCCAGGGCTGAAAGGTAGCTGTGGCCTCTTCTCTCTCGCTCTCCTCCCGTCCATTCCCCTCCTAGGTCCCTCTGCTGAGGAGCTGCTCAGCTACAGCTGGCCAGTGGGAGATCTGGCTAAATGGATTTTTAAGGCTCTTCCATGTCAGTGGACCGCAGTCTCGGGGAGCCTCAGGCCCTTGGGCAGAGTTGGTGAAGAGGCTGCTGATCCTCTCCTAATTGTTAAATGAGGGATGAGTTACCGGAGGGCTGAGGCTCACCCAGCAGGTTTTCACGGAGGTCTGAGGGGAGGGAGAGGCGAGGAACCAGGGCAACCCAGTGTCTCTGCCATGGCTGGGAAGTCCCGGGACCAGAGGCTGCTCTGAAATACCTTCAAGGAAAGGGGCTTGGGGACAGAGATCTGGTTGGAAGGGGCCCGGGGGTGGCGGGATGGGGGTGGTGGTTCTTGAGTTAAGAGGCAGCATGGAGTAGTGCTACGAGTGTGGCCCCTGGACCCAGACAGTCTAGGGTCAAATCCTGGCACTACCTCCCACTAGCTGTGTGACCTTCGGCAAATCCCGAAACCTGTCAGTTTCCTCCTCTGTAAGTTAGAGCCTCTGAATAGCGGCTCCTACTTCAAGAGTTGAGTATTTTTAGTTAACATGCACAAGGTGCTTGGAACTGTACCTGGCATGTGATGTTGGCTGTTATTTTTATTATTATTGTCTTGGAGCTATATTTATATAACCGTACACGAGACTCAGAGCGTGTCGCTTGTCCCCATCAAAGGGTACTGGTGGATATTGTGGGAGAAGCCCCCTTTGCTCAACACCCTTGCCCCCCCCTTGGTATGTGAGGGAGAGCCAGGAGTCCCGCCAGAGGCTGCGTCACCCAGAGAAAGCAGGCTTTGACAGGGAGAAAGGAGGTGATCCGAAAGAAAGCAGGCCCAACAAGCAGGGAGCCGTTGCCAGGGAGGATGCGACCTCCTTGTCTTTAATTGCTGAGCTGAGCAGTCCTCCCAAAGAATCACGGGAAAATGGATATTTTTGGAAATGCTTCCCATCCCTTTGAAGATCGGATGCAGCAGGAGGGAGGGCATTAGGGAGAAGGCCTAGACGTCCTGGCAGCAACTCATCAGTAAATGGATTAATTAGTGCTTAATGATGAGGTGCAGCTCTGGATACCCACTTGCGACTGATTGCATGGGCATGCTCCACCTCATCTGGCACTGGAGGCACCTGGAAAGGGGTCTTCCAGCCCTGCCCTGACAGGTTGATCCCAGGTCGAGGGGCCATCACCCCAGCTCCTTTCCTGGGATCACAGAGGGAAGCGCAGGGGAGCCTAGAGAGCACCACACCCAATCCTCCTACCCATTCTGCAGGTGGAGAAACTGAGGCCCAGAGAAGGTCTGTGCCAAGGGCTCCTTAACCAGCTGCAGATGCAGCTGGAATGAGAACCTAGGACTCCTGGCTGCCACTTCGGGCAGGGCCAGCAAGTGAAGTGTGTGCCCAGGCACTGAGGGCTGGAAACGTTTATTTGGAGCGTGTCAAGTAACCCTTTGCAACGGGGGTAGAGGAAACTCACGGTGGGTGGCCAGGGCTGGCTGCAAAAGGCAACAGGGCCATGACTACAGAGAGCCTGGCAGGCCCCACCCAGGAGCACGGGCCTGGCCACGGAGGCCACAGAAGAGTGGATTCCAAGTGAAGGAGCGACCGACTCAGATCTGAAACCTGAGGCTGGGCAGTAGCGCTGGGGAGTGGGGGCAGGTAGGGCCAGACACAAGAATCACTCTGGAAGTGGACATGACAGGATCTGGTGCCTCCTCCCAGAAGCCCCTCTGATGTGCAGATGCTGCCTCCTTCCTAGGGGCTCCAGAAGGACTAAGCCCCCAGCATCGTGAGAGTTCTCGTCCCTGGGCTGTGACCCTGCCTGCAGGCTCTGAGACCTCTGATAGATTATTAGCTTCTCTGTGCCTCAATTTCCTTATTATCAAATGGGCCTGACTACATTGGGGGCTGGCCAACTGTGCACCCCTTGGACTGACCTGGCCAAGGGGCCCTTCTTCCTTTCTGCACTTCCTCCCCTTGGTCCCCAAGCCCCTCCAGTGTGTCTTCTCCCTCTCCCAGGTCCCTCCCATGGCCAGGACATGGTACAGACACACGAGGCTGCTGGATCTGGCTGCCCCAGCCTCCTGCCCTGCCCTGGCCTCCCAGGTCATTCCCTGGGGAGTCACTCTCTGGCTGGGTCTTCCCACTCCTCTGCTGTAGCCCCCAACTTTAAACCCCCAAATCCATCTGGTAGAGGAAAGAGGGGCAGAAGAAGGAATTCGGGAGGTTTTTGAGCTGGGACACATCTTAGAAGCCAAGCCATCCAGCCCTCTCCATCCTCAGGGGAGGGGCTGAGGGCCAGACAAGGGGCAACAATGTGCTGGGAGGTCACACAGTGAGTCTTGGAGTAAACCACATGGTGTCTGGGCTCACCCCTGTGCCCTCTTGGGGCTCTGAGTTCAAGACCACCAGGACCCAAGGGTGCACACAGGAGGCCCCAGTTGCAGGGATCAGGCCCCCAGCCTCCCCTCAGGTAGGTTAGGGCCCGTGGCCCACAGCTGTTGCTGTTTTGATAAGCAGGGACCTGGGTCATTGACAGGGGAGAGCAAATTAATTCTGAGAGTGGCAGGCGGAATAGCAGGGAGCTGCAAAGCCCAGCCATGGGGGTTCTGGGCCTCTGGAGAGCCAGGTGTTTACATGAGGATCAAGTATCCGATGGACCCTGGGTCAGTCCTGTCCTGTCCCCACTCCACCTATGAATCCAGGATGCAAGTTGAGCCCCTGCCTGTGCATCTAAAACTCTGGGTCCCCCCCGTCCTGGCTGGAGGGCTGGGGTAGGCCTCAGAACCTCTCGACTCAGGGTTCTTATCCATACAGCTGGGGCTCTAACGATTCCTGCCCTGCTTCACGGTATTACAGCAGGCTCAAACAGACTAACCTGAAGTTTAATGGCAGAAGGAAGTGCCAGACAGACGTGGATGCAAATTCCAGCTTCACCCCTTACCAGCTGCCAATGGGGCAAGTTCCCTAACCTCCCTGAGCCTCAGGGGCCTTAGTTATAGGAGGCGTGATAGTGTCTTGTGAGGGTATTGTGAGAATCACCAGTAATGAGCACAGGGTACTCGGGAGAATACAGCGCTGACCTTTGGAAAACAGGGGCGATCCCCATAAGAGGTATTACTGTTATTGGCATCATCATTCTTACTTCCCCCACCTCCAAGCTCTCCCCATCCTGTCCCACCTCCCAGCAGATGGTCCACCCTCCACGTCTTCCTTACTTGTGGTGTTGTAGCGGACACCATAGAAAAAGGCAGGGCAGGGCCGAACAACTAGCTGCCCTGCGGGGCTGCGGGGCCAGCAGGTGCCAATGAGGTCCACGGATGCGTTGCACTGCAGTCCTGGGGGCAGAGATGACTGGTAAGGCACAGCAAGATATCCGGCCAAGGCCCCAAGCAGGCAGAGGACATTCCAGAGTTCTGCCCCCCTCCCCACTGGTTCCCACTCACACCAACTGGGGACAGGATGACAACAATGACCAGTGCAGAAATGAGCTCATCCTATGCAAAGAAGACACAAGGGGAAGAAATCTGAATTTGATGCTATGGTACTAGGGAGCTAGCATGGGTTCCAGAGCAGAGGAGGAACAGAAATGACTGGAGGTGGTGTTAAAAGCTAAGGTCCTGGCATTTAGAAGAAGCTTGGGCATGCTTCTGGTCCCCTGCTCTGTACCCTGAGGACACTTCCTTGGCCCCTCACATGGTGATAGCCTGGAGCTCTGAGACATCACAGGAACACCCTGGAACAGAGCCATCCAACCACTGATCCAGCCCCTCACATGTCTCTGCAATCAAACCACATCTACCCTGGCCCTGCAGGGAAGAACCAGCTAAATAAAGTTGGCCCTTCTTCCGGCTGGCCTGTTTCTCCTTCCAGCGGGCCTGTTCCTTCTTCTGGCTGGCCTGTTAACCACCCTTACTGACCATACATTGTGTGTACTTTGTTCTGTGCAGGGCCCTAGGACAGGATTGATGGAGAAGTGAGCTATGGAGAGGAAAGGGAGAGAGACACCATCTGGGGGAGTGGAAAGGGCACTGAACTGGGAGTCTGGGCCCACGGCTTCAGAATGGGCTGTGCCACTAATTTGCTGTGTGACCATAGGCAAGTCACTTGCCCTCTCTGGGCCCTAGTGTGTTGTCTTCATCTATAATAAAATAAAGTGGTTGAACCAGATCAGAAATTCTTTATCTCAGCCCACTGGAAACTTCAACAGTTCGCAGAGACCCTGAATGTAATGAAAATAATGGTGTATACATGCATTTTAATGGGGAAAGCGGCCCATGGCTTTCATTAGATTCTCAAAGGGGTCTGTGACTCAAAGAGATATAAACACCCGAACTAGAAAGAGGATGTCAAAGGCCCCTTCCAAATATTTGCTTTTTGGAGGGGAGAGAGAGAGAGAGAGGATGTTGGGGCAGAGTTGAGGCCCCAGTGACACTTCAGGAGGGGAGGGCAGGTATGGCCTCCAAAGGGTGGGGGCTGGCACAGTCCTGGCACCTCCCTGAGGCTGCCCCTTCTTTCCCTGCCTTTTAGTGCCTCCCTCTGAGTGAGGCTGGCACACCAGTCCTCTTGAGCCCTAGTGTCTCCAGGTTAATAACCTAGAATTGGCACAAGCGTGGACGGACAAGCCAGGGAGGGCCAGGAACCATGAACCAGTGCGGGTGGGGGCAGCCTCTTCAGGCTTGGGCCGAGGCCTTAGCAGCTGCCAAGCCCTGGCTGTGGCCTGCCTGCCATCTCCTCCCCAAATTAGCTTGTCCCCAATCTCTCAGGAAACAGCGCTGGGTTAAATTGGCTTCCTTTCCCTGTTGGACTCAGGGCAGTGCCGAGCAGCACTTGTACCAAATGCTGGTTTTTCTTTCTAATCAAAGCTATTCATAGGGCATTTGTGCAAATCAGGACTCAAGGGGCAGAGGTCTTCAGGCCAAGTGGCTTAATTGAAAGAGAAAGAAATCTGGATTGGGGCTTAATGGACACGAGGTGACTGCGGGCCAGGCGGCTGGAGTGGGCCAAGCCCAGGTGCTGTGGCACAGCGGAGTCTCTGTGAATGCCATCACGGAGTGGCGGTGGAAGCAGGGGAGTGATGAAGCAGGGCCATCCGAGGCAAGGGCGTGCCAGGCTGGGATTTTAACCTGTCCTAGATCCTGCTGACAGTGTTGAGCCCGGGGACAGGGACTTGGGGAGAGAGCTGGGAGCATGTGGTCGTGGGGAGGGGAGGATCGTATAGGGGCCACGCCCTGCTATTTCAAAGCTCTTCTTCATCTATTTCATTTGATCTTCATACATCCAGCAATGTCATAATTTCCTTTTCACAGAGGAAGAAATTGAGGCCCAGGGAAGTTAGGTGACTTTTCCAAGGTCACGGGTCAATGCGTGAAAGAACCAAGACTCATAGGCAGGCATTTTGGACTCTAAATCTAGTGCTCTTTCCATTATGCCACATTGTGAGTCAGTCACGTGGGTGAGGGACAGTTAAGGGGGCAGCAGGAAGGGAGCAGCGTTTGTTGAGGGCTGACTGTGCGCCAGGCACATGTCAGCTGCATGACATATGCCATCTCATTTAGTGGCACCATTGTACCTTCCTCAGTGGCTTGCTCATTCACTCCTCACTCATTCATACACACTATCTAGTGA
>NW_012117121.1:780774-782049 GCF_000951035.1 Colobus angolensis palliatus
TGGCACTGTCCACTGGACTTCCCGGCCTGGGACGGCCTTGTGGGCTCGGTGCCTTCCCACAATGCCTCGGGGTCCTGCCCTCGCTGGGCCTTAGTATCTCTGTGTCTGAAATCCCCACAAGGGATTTCAGATCACCGTCCTGCGGACACCGGGTCCGGGGAGGAGAGTGGGGGCGGTCCTTGGGATCCGGTAGGGACAAGGTCTCAGAAGGGAAATGGTGTATAGGACTTGAGGGAGAACATTAGTTGGACACTGCTATAATATATACCAGGCACTGTGAAGGGTGCTTTGCATGACGCAATTCATGCCACTCATTTAAGCCACCCGACCACACCGAGAAGGAGAAAACAGGCAGAGAGGGAGGGAGGTGGGAGGCCAAGTGGGCCAGGAGACAGGTGGAGAGAGAGAGAGGAAAGACGAGGGAGAAGACATTAAGGAAGAAACGGGGAGAGGCAGGCGGAAAGTCAGGAGAAGGAGGCACAGAGAAAGATCATTTCACAGGTGCTGGGGACAGAGGGTGTCCATCCCCTAGTTGGGAAGGGGAGAAGGCAGGAAGTCAGTTTCTGGGTCACTCAGCTTGATGGCTATAAGGACCTCAAGGACCTTCTGATTCTTGGGCCAATGTCCCCTCCCTCCAGTCCCAGTGCCACAAAAGCCTGACTTCTTCTGCTCTCCTGGCAGGTGGAGGTATTTTCCCACTCAGCTGTCATGGTCCTGGGATGAGGAGGAATTTGGACCACAGTAATCTAACCTTGCAAATAGCCAAGCCAATTTACCAGCCAGCTGCACAAAGGCAGAGGTGCTGTTAGATGCCAGTGCCTCCTGACAGCTCCCTGTCCTGCAGTGCCTCTCCTGGTCAATTAAGGAACAGTGACTTTGCTCTTTATTTAACAAGTACAGTTGTTTCTCCATATCCATAGGTTTTGGGGAAAAGTACTGAACACGTACAGACATTTTTTCTTGTCATTATTCCCTAAACAGTACAGTATAATAACTATTTATATTTATATAACGTTTATATTGTATTAGGTATTAGAAATAATCTAGAGATGATCTGAAGTATACAGGAGGATGTACATAGGTTACATGCAAATACTACTCCATTTTATATCAGTGACTTGGACATCCCTGCATTTTGATATCCATGGGGAGTTCTGGAACCAGTCTCCCGTGGATACCAAGAGATAGCTGTTATTTACTGACTACCTAAGAAATGCTCAAGGGGCTTGGGATATAATAATGAATAAAATAAATGCCCTGTCCTCATGGTGCTTA
>NW_012117121.1:790570-793119 GCF_000951035.1 Colobus angolensis palliatus
TCACTGCAACCCTGGCCTCTCAGGCTCAAGCAATTCTCATGCCTCAGCCTCCTGAGTAGCTGGGATTATAGGCGCCTGCCACCACGCCCAGCTAATTTTTTATTTTTATTTTTAGTAGAGACGTGGTTTCACCATGTTGGCCAGGACGGTCTCGAACACCTGATCTCAAGTGATCCTCCCGCCTTGGCCTCCCAAAGTGCTGGGATTACAGGCGTGAGCCACCATGCCTGGCCTAGCTATTTTTCATTATCATTCACTACCTTAAGACCAGAGATGATAACTGATGACCCCAGGTAATTGTCAACTCAGATTCTATTTGTCTGTGATGTCGTTAGTAAATAATTCTATTACTTCCTGGCATTGTTATACTCATGCCATGATTTTATGAGTCGCCAAGTCTGTGGTCTGCCACATGATAGGCCTCAGCCCTGGGGACCCACTCTCTACCCGTTCCTGGCATGAGGCATGTGAAAGGCCCCCTCAAAGGCCTTGGCTTAGTGCCAGCTGCCCCAGCCAGACACCCATCCATCTGTCTCGGCCCCTCTGCCCCACCCTCACCATCTGTCTCTACCAGTGCCCGTCAGTCTGGGTAGGTCTCCGAGTCAGAAGACAAATGGCCCATTATCAGAGGCCATTGTGGAGGGTGATGGATCGCGTGCCATGCAGCCAGGCAGGCTGGGCTGGGCTGGGGGCACTGGCACGGAGTACAAATCACCAGGGAATGAACGCTATTCATCATGGCCTGCAGGTTCTAAGGACAGGTGACACCTTCGTGGGCTCAGGGATGTCTCTCCTCCTGAGCACAACGAACAAGTTGATAGAGTCTGACCTGGCCCCAGAGCATGGGGGGCTGGGGATAGGGCCTTTCTTCTCAGGCCTAGCCTCTGAGCAGCTCTCCTCCCTCCCCATCTCTCTCTCCTAGAACTCCAGACTCACGCTCAAGAACTTACTTCCCCATTCCCCAAGCACAGCTTAACCAACTTTGCAGCCAGATGCTCTGGGCTCCCAGTACCTTCCCGGTTTCCCACTCCTTCCTCCTCACTTCTCCCTGGTCCTTCCGCCAAACTCACCTACTGGTCCTTGCTCACTTCCTGCTGTAGCTCACAGCACTGGCTCTTTTCTGCCAGTTCATACTAACTGTGTCTCTTAATATTCACCTTGAAACTTCCTCCTTCAGGAAGCCTCCCTGGATTTGCACCACCCCTGCCTAGCCTCCCTGCTCCCTCCCTTATTATGAGCAATTACTGGCAAGTACCTTCCCTTCATTCCAGCTATACAGTAAGCCCTTTAAAAGCCTGCTGAGGCTGAGACAGGAGGATCACCTGAGCCCAGATCTGGCCTGCAGTGAGCTGTGATTGTGCCACTGCACTCCAGCCTGGGCAACAGAGATCCTGTCTCTACAAAACAATTTAAAAGAATTAGGCCAGGTGTGGTGGTGTGCACATAGTCCCAGCTTCTTAGGAGGCTGAGATAGAAGGATTCCTTGAGCCCAGAAGATCGCGGTTGCACTAAGCTATGACTGTGACACTGCACTTCAGCCTAGGTGATAGAGTGAGACCCCATCTCTAAAACCAAACCAAACCAAACCTAGTACTGGCATGACACTCTACAGTTTACAGTTTGTGAAATATTGCCATAAAACTTAGCACACTGAATCTCATAAGAGACCTCGGGGCAGGTAACAGCCCCTCTATCCCTCTACACTTAGACGAGGTGAGGTTCAAGGGGGTTGAGGGTAAGGTCATCCCTGTGGCTACCAGTACCCGCCCCTAACCAGGACATGACCAGGCACCTTCTGTGCGCCAGCACAGGAACCCAGTGTGCCTTCTCCAAGTCCAGGTCTTGTTCCTCTGCCCCCAGGCTCTCCCTAGTGAAGGAACAGCTAGCCAGGAAGCAGATGCCCTGAGTTATAGAGGCCTCCTGCCCCCACAGAGCCAGCTTCAGAAATGAAGGCCTCCTGCCTGCCTGCAGACACTTGCGTCTGTTTCTTCACTAGCATGCGTCTTGCACTCTGCCTCACTGCACATGCATTTGTGGATTCGACTCCCAGACTAGACTGTGAGCCCCTCTTGTTTTCCCCAGTGCCCTGCCTGGGGCCTGCTGTGTAGTAGGTGCTTCCTGAAAGAGTTGGTGTGAATCAAGGAGAGGCTTGAAGACTTAAATAGAAGGTCCACAAGCCTCCCAAAGACACTCAGGGGCAGGGACCCTCTCCATTTTTGCCCCAGCAGCAGCCACGGCCAGGACCACACCCAGAGTTTTAAAAGACATGCCCTTGACAGCCCAAAGACCTAGATTTGGATCCCAGTCAATGCCATGTACTGACCACGCTATGCCATGGGAGTTATGTAACTCTTCTGTGCCTCCGTTTCCTCAACTGTACAAATGTGGGGCTTTAAACTCTTGTGAGGATAAAATAAGGTGATTATGCAAAAGCACTCTGTAAATGGTAAAGTGATGCAGATATTAATAATATTTGCAGCCATGCTGTCTTTTCTGTTGGAGAGGTACAGAGCACGGCACTGGAGACCACAACAAGAAGTTGGGCTGCC
>NW_012117121.1:798814-801217 GCF_000951035.1 Colobus angolensis palliatus
AAAACTTAGCACACTGAATCTCATAAGAGACCTCGGGGCAGGTAACAGCCCCTCTATCCCTCTACACTTAGACGAGGTGAGGTTCAAGGGGGTTGAGGGTAAGGTCATCCCTGTGGCTACCAGTACCCGCCCCTAACCAGGACATGACCAGGCACCTTCTGTGCGCCAGCACAGGAACCCAGTGTGCCTTCTCCAAGTCCAGGTCTTGTTCCTCTGCCCCCAGGCTCTCCCTAGTGAAGGAACAGCTAGCCAGGAAGCAGATGCCCTGAGTTATAGAGGCCTCCTGCCCCCACAGAGCCAGCTTCAGAAATGAAGGCCTCCTGCCTGCCTGCAGACACTTGCGTCTGTTTCTTCACTAGCATGCGTCTTGCACTCTGCCTCACTGCACATGCATTTGTGGATTCGACTCCCAGACTAGACTGTGAGCCCCTCTTGTTTTCCCCAGTGCCCTGCCTGGGGCCTGCTGTGTAGTAGGTGCTTCCTGAAAGAGTTGGTGTGAATCAAGGAGAGGCTTGAAGACTTAAATAGAAGGTCCACAAGCCTCCCAAAGACACTCAGGGGCAGGGACCCTCTCCATTTTTGCCCCAGCAGCAGCCACGGCCAGGACCACACCCAGAGTTTTAAAAGACATGCCCTTGACAGCCCAAAGACCTAGATTTGGATCCCAGTCAATGCCATGTACTGACCACGCTATGCCATGGGAGTTATGTAACTCTTCTGTGCCTCCGTTTCCTCAACTGTACAAATGTGGGGCTTTAAACTCTTGTGAGGATAAAATAAGGTGATTATGCAAAAGCACTCTGTAAATGGTAAAGTGATGCAGATATTAATAATATTTGCAGCCATGCTGTCTTTTCTGTTGGAGAGGTACAGAGCACGGCACTGGAGACCACAACAAGAAGTTGGGCTGCCCGTGCTCCACTCAGGGGTCTGGCGCTCACTAGTTCTCTGTACCTCAGTTTTCTTATGTGTAAAACGGGGACAACAGCACCTACTTCAGAGGGACGTTGAGCAAATTGGGTTAATACAGCTCCAGTCCTCGATCAGTGCCTGGCATGTGTTAGCACCGTGGAGTATTATACTCTGGGCATTTTTAGCTGCAGACTGTGGCAGCCTTTCTTCCTCCCTTGAAGCCTCCCCGAGTCACAACTCAGCAGCAAGGGCTGGGAAGACTTCCCCTGTGCCCACCCTAAAGCAGGGAAGATAACTACTCAGAATCCTTGCTGCAAACTCCAGGTGCCACTAGCCAACTGCAGCTCTTCTCTACCAACCTTACACCCAACTTCAGGATCCTTCTCAACACGGCACTCCGTGGAGACGAGAAGAATTGCTTGCAGCCCTGGAGAGGAAATGACTCTGCGAATCCTGCCTTAGGGCATGGTTCTGTGTGCAGGCTCTGGCAGGCCTGGGATGGGGGGCATTGTCGTGACCAGGAATCTTGCAGGAGGGGGTTGAGGGGACTCACCTGAGATGTTGCTGGCCAGGGACAGGCTCTCGCAGTGCTGGTCCTGGAGGGAGGCGGAGACGGGGTTCAGCCCCAGAAGGAGAAGGGCCTGCAGGCACAGGAGGTGAAGGACACATTAGGCAGGTGCCATGAGCCGAGCCATAAGCCTACCACTCCGTTGCCCAGGAAAACTGCAGGGGTTACACTGCACCTGCCTGCTTTCCCTCCCACCCTGTCACACATCAAGTTGCTTCCCAGACACCCACCCCCGCCCCCGTCTC
Source organism: Colobus angolensis palliatus (assembly GCF_000951035.1). Lineage (NCBI taxonomy): Eukaryota > Metazoa > Chordata > Mammalia > Primates > Cercopithecidae > Colobus > Colobus angolensis. The sequence goes on from NW_012117121.1 coordinate 800,540, forward strand.
CTTTCTCCTCCCTCTGGGTCCTCTCTACCTGGAGGGCCTGGAGTTGCCCTGCTCATGGAGGGGCCTGGCAGGGAGGCTGACAGGAGCAGGAGCCCAGGCTCCTAGGGAAGAGGTGACTTTTACCCCTAGGGGCTGGGGCGCTACCAGAGGAAGGCACCTCCATCCCCATGGGCTCCTGAGCATGGTCCAGCGGTGTCCCACCACATGCACACACACACCCACCCCCCACTCCCACCGGCCCACTGACCACCACGGCTTCACAGATCCCCACACGTGCACCCCCTTCCCTCCCTTCCTCCAGAACTGGCCTCTTGTTTTGTGAACTGTTTCCCGGCCCTCATCCCTGCCTGCCTAATTATCCGTCATCACAAATTGTGCCTCACCATTTATCAAGCTGTTGTACATCTGTCGTGGCAGTTTTCCCTGGGGCTGGTGTGGCTGTGCCTGTTTGCAGATGAGGAAACTGAGGCACAGAGAGGTAAGCGATAAATGTGTCTGGAAAGACGGGCACCCTATTCTAGGGCAGACCTTTGCCCTTTAACCTCCCTGAAGGCTCCATGTCACTCTGATTCCAGAATTTTAGCCTAGTTGGGAAGGGAGTGGCATAGGCCCTATACCTGGAGGACTGACCCTTCTTCAACTAAACCCACCCACACAACCATCACATTACCCCCCTCC
>NW_012117121.1:802767-807405 GCF_000951035.1 Colobus angolensis palliatus
CTTAGAAGCAAACTGATCTGCCTTTTCCATGTTCACCTGCCAGGAATGTTCTCCCTTACCTCACCCCACCCCACTCCATGAGGGCCAACCCCTTTCACGGTACCCACTCCCTCCTACTCCTGCCCTGATGATGAAGGCAGACTCTGCTCCCTTCTCTCCCACTCACATTACAAGGTCCAGGGGAATAGTGGCCATTCATCATCACAGCCTGGTCTCCACTACCCATCACTCACCCACATGGTCCCCTGAGTGTGTAGTGCCTGAGTTTGTAGTGGCTTTGTTCACTCCATTCCCTCACTGGCACTCTCACAGGGGACTCTGCCCTGCACCAAGCTCCAGGTTCTGAAGCACAACCCCAGCTCCACACCCCCAAACTGTGCTCTGCACACGGGACACTCAGCAAGATGGCACTGGGGTTAGCCAACTCGCTCCTGGGACTCAGGAGTGATGATAACAAACTCATTCATCTCTCTGGCCTCAAGGAACTTCCAACACTTTATTAATCAGTAATTAAACTTCACGGTCTCCAGAGAGATGGAAAAATATCTTTACCCTCATTTTCCAAGTGAAAACGCAGAAGTAGAGAGAGGAGGAGGCCACCAGGCCAGCCGGTGGCTCTTGCCAGCTAAGCAGAAAGCAAAGTGTTCTCATGACAAAGCTGCACTGCCCGCTCAGCAATCAGCAGGGACCCAGACTCGGCCCTGTCCCCAGAGAGGGGCAGCTCAGATGCTAGGGCCAGAGGCCCCTTCTATTCTAGAAGGGGACTAGAAATCTTTGCTCCTCATTTCCCACCCCACATCTGCCCACGCCACCTCCCAACACACACACACACACACACACACACACACACACACACACACACTCTCTCTCTCTCTCTCTCTCTCTCTCTCTCTCACTATCAAACTAGGACTCCCAAAGCCAGCTAAGCCACAGGCAAATTAAAGAAACTGGAGACACTGGCCAGGCATGGTAGCTCACGCCTGTAATCCCAGCACTTTGGGAGGCCGAGGCAGGTGGATCACCTGAGGTCGGGAGTTCGAGACCAGCCTGGCCAACATGGTGAAACTCCCGTCTCTACTAAAAATACAAAAATTAGCTGGGGGTGGTGGCACGTAACTGTAATCCCAGCTACCCAGGAGGCTGAGGCAGGAGAATCACTTGAACCCAGGAGGTGGAGGTTGCAGTGAGCCGAGATCGTGCCACTGCACTTCAGCCTGGGCAACAGAGCAAGATTCCGTCTCAAAAAATAAATAAATAAAATAAAATAAAATAAATAAAAAAGAAAGAAAAGAAACTGAAGACATCCTATTTGACAATATCAGCCCCATTGCCTGACATTCCATTTATCCATCTAATCCTCAAGCTGTGCTTTGTGCTCTGGTCTTTCAGATCCCCCGTTGCGAAGGCACATCATGTTCTATTCCCATCCAATTACTTATCATCTCCCAGGATCTGGGATCCTTCTCGTGTCTGCAACCCTCTGCCCATGCAGTCTGTGCCACCCTCCTGGTCACCTGGTCAACTCTCCATTCTTCAGAGGCCAGTTCCAGGGCCCCTCCGCTTAGCAGTACCTGCCCAACCCTCCAAAGCAAAGCAGCTCAGTTCTCCTTCCAACGTACCCCTTTTCCCAGTGCACTCTGTACACCCACTGGACCCTGTGCTCATGAGGCTCACGAGTAGAGCCCTTGGACCAGCCTAAGTGCATGAAAATCACCTCGGCACAAAGCACTTAGGACCCAAGACACTAATTAGATGGCAAATATACAGGCTGGAAGTTCTTATTCTCGCATCTTAACGTCCTGTCATGCACAGAGGAGCAGAGCAAATCTTGATTTGTCAGAAAACGAAGCCAAATGCCAGGCAAAGGGCTAGTCTGTCTGCCCTTGGCTGCCTAGAACCCTGACACTTGGGTCTCTTTCTTGAATGTGATGGTTCACACAGCCATTTTCGACACACAGAGGACTGGTGTTGCATTATGCAAAGAAAAATGCTTCTTAAAATTCCCAAACCAACCTTTCCTCTCCAGAAAGGTCTGCTCTGTAGCAGAATCTGTGCCTGTGCCACCTCTTGCTCTGGGGAAGGTTTGTGAGGGCTTCTGCCTTATTCCTGAATCACACTTCTGTGAAAAGTCCCAAGATTTCCTGCATATTTCCTTCCACCATCTGCTGATCTCCTCTTCAAGCTCCACTGTGGTTTTCTATCTCCATCAACAGGCAATTACTGCACTGGCAGGAACAGGCTCCCAAAGTTCCAAGGATATTGTTTGTTTCCCCTTAAGACGGAGAATTCTGTTATTTGTTTGCTTTTTGAGACGGAGTCTCACTCTGTCGCCCAGGCTAGAGTGCAGTGGTGCAATCTCGGCTCACTGCAACCTCTGTCTCATGGGTTCAAGCAATTCTCCTGCCTCAGCCTCCCAAGTAGCTGGGATTACAGGCCTGCACCACCACGCCCGGCTAAATTTTGTGTGTTTAGTAGAGATGAGGTTTCACCATGTTGGCCAGGCTGGTCTCAAACTCCTGACCTCAGGTGATCCGCCCGCCTCGGCCTCCTAAAGTGCTGGGATTACAGGCGTGAGCCACCGCGCCCGGACAACAAAATGGAGATTCTGAACCTGGGGAACAGGCGGTATGAAGATCTGCAGATAAATGCAGTCTGTGTGTGTAATGAAAACTATTTTCCTGGGGAGAGTTCTTCGCTTCCTCCACTTCTCACCAACAACTAGCACCCCTCAAACAGTGGGAACTACAGTTGAAGCATATGGTAAATGGGGTGAACTGAACATGTCATCTTCTCTGAAATCAAACCAAAGCGCTTTTGGCCTTTCTCGGATGCCTCTTGCTCTTCCACTCCATCACCAGCCCCAGCCACTGGCGCTCCTTTCAGAACCAAGTTTTCAAGACTTCATGTGATTTATTATCTTCCAACTAGTAGAGAAAATCAAAACGGCACTGAAGCTGAAGCTGGCAGAGCACGAGGTTCACTCACTGGCTAATGCCTTGCTTCCGTGCACCAGCCTGGCAGCTCCAAGGCCCCAAATAAAACTTGCATCTCAGCTACAAATCTCTCCACTCACCAAAGAGCCAAACCTTCAAGGTTAAAGTCTGAGGCCAAGGGTGCGTGCGGCTCAATTATAGCATCTCGTAAAAGGATTTGCCAAAGATCTAGAGGGTCCCTGCCATGGAAGGGAAAGCAGACCAGGCGGGTATCATGCTCCCATTTTAAGTCTGGGGTAGTTGATGTGCCCAGTGTCACAGAACTGTTTTTAGGAGCTGGGATTCAGCAAGCAGGTGCTCCTGCCTGTCTTTCAAGGAGATGAACCATGAGGAGAGTTGTGCCTTCTGGCTGGCCAGGAGCAGGTCAAGACAGGGCTCTGGCAGAAGGGATGGGCAGGGGAGAGGGAGGTGGTGCAGGAGCCTGTGGAGCGGGTGGAGGGCCAGGCTCTGACATGGCCTGCTCCAGCCTGCTGCAGCTGCTACCCACACCCCCACCCCCAGGGCCAGCACAGAATGGGGCTGGAATGAAGCTGCCATCCCAATTCCCAGTGTGATTTTGGCATAAAGGTTAATCACACCCAGAAAATGCTTATTAGAGACCATAAATAACCGTGTTGCTGAAGCTCAGTTTGGTCTTTAAGGCACAAAAGTGCAATTTCCTTTGATGTGATGATTCGGTAATTAACCTTTTGGGGAGGGTCCTGAAGGGCCACTGGAGGGACGGAAGGGTGGCCTGGAGGCAGCTGAGGCATCTTGGGCCTAGTTCCCACAAGTTCCTGGGGAACAGGGAAAAGGGAGCCTGTTTTCCCTCTCCTTCCACAGCTAGCACTGACGCTCAGCTTGGGGGAGCCCCCAGAGCCCCCAGGGGTCAGGGACCAGCTGGCCTTTGGCAGAGCCACAGCTGGACAGCCATCCTTCAACACAGTTCCTCACCCTTCTGCTGAGCCCCAAGGCAGTCCTGCCACTGCCTGTGTGGCTTTCAGTGAGTCACCTGACTCTTCTGAGACTGAACTTCCTCATCTGTGCAGTGGGGGCAATGTGATCTTTCTTACCCCCTTCACTGGGAGATGGGCCACTTTGGGGGAACCAAGAGAGCTGCTTCCGTCATGTAAAGTCCCTACAAGCATCAGCAGGCTCATCAGCACGGCGTGGCTGTTCTGGGCCCCAGAATGCGCCTCCACTGCGGAGAGCTGGCCTGGAGCAGCTTTCCTGATGTCCCTTCCGGGCCCTGGGGGAGGCCTCGCAGGCAGGACGTGGCCTCTCCTCATTTTCTGCCAGGTCCTTCTGCCTTCTCAGGAAGCCTTCCTTTGGGAAGGAGTTTTTCCTCTTAAAAGGAAAGTTGCTTTTTAGGTTTGAAATCCACTGGATCGAGTGGTGTCTCCAACCCCCTTGGTGGTCTAGGATCCTTCATTCAAAGAGTCCAGGACTACGTATACATGATTTGGAAAAAAGGAAAGGAACTCCAAAGACACGGGGAAGGACAGACAGACACACACGTACATGACGATGGCAAGATGAGGTGCAGACTGAGGGCAGGGGACCATAGAGTTTCAGATGGGTCAGCACCATGGCCATGAGGGCAGGCTTCCTGGGGGAGGTGAGCTGGAGGATGGGGCAGAGTGGATGTGGCTGTCACAGGGAGGGA
>NW_012117121.1:807800-809006 GCF_000951035.1 Colobus angolensis palliatus
CACAGAGGCAGTCCGGCAGGTCAGGGTGAAACCAGGCCTTGTTGCCTTCCCTGGCCTGGGAGACTCTGGCAGACCCTGACTCGGGGCCCAGAGAAGCCCTTGACTCTCCAGTGTGGCCAAGATCAAAGTTCTCCCTGGTGACTCCAGAGGCAAGGGCCCCAGCCCACACTTTCCATCTGCTGGCCAAGGCCCTGGGTCCTGGGGTCCTGCAGGCTCCACAATCCCAATATCCGACCCTTCTGACTCTGCTTTGCTTTGCATTGTCTTCAGGTGGAGCCTATTTTAAGCAAAGGCAAGAGAAGAAAATCTAAATGCGAAAAAGAAATGAGGTCATAAATGAAGAGTTCTCTAAAAAGCTGGGTCCCCCACTGCATTTAAATACTGGGATCTCGTTTGCAGAAATAAAGCATCTGTGCAATCAACTCTTCAGAAAATGTCTCTGTACCTATGGGGGATATATCTGTAGTTATGGACTAATTGAATATAAGAGCAGGGCAGGCCCCACATGCAATTGTGTGGTTTCTGCAGAATTTCTTGCTATAGAAGTGCCAAGTGGACAGGTCAGTGGGGGATAGACTTGCAAGATGTGTACCAGCGGAGGGGCACCCCCATGGGGCACCTTTTCCCATCCACCCAGAGGTGGAGACCAGCCAGAGTAAAACTAGACTACGGACAGAGGACAGCGATGCCAGGGGTCCTTTCTCAGCCCTCTTGACTGCCCAGGCTTCTCCCCATCCTGCCTTGGGCCTGGGCCTCCTCCCACAGCCTCTTTCTGTGACAGCCACAACCGGTCCCCATCTCAAGGCAAAGAGCCAGTGCTTCCCCTCAAAGTGCGTGAGCACTGCAAGATTTATTCCAGGCAGCTAAGAAATAATTTATTGTTACATTTAATTAACTTAAATTGCTGTTGTACAGAGAAGAAAAAATGGAAAGGAAAATCTCCTGCCTACAGTTAAGGGAGGGGGGATGCCTGGGTGTTCCCCGCCCCCGGCCTTCTCCCTGGGGCCCCGGCTCAGGGTGTCCCCTGCCCGCCCTCCCTGCTACTTCATGCCTCTGCTCCCCTAAGAAAGCCTTGCAGCAGGGCTAGAAATAGCGGGTCACCTGCCTCCCACACCCTAGGGCAGCGAGGGCCGTGAGACCCCAGCTCCGGAGTCACACACGCCCTTCCCAGGTTCCAGATGCACTATTATAAGCTTGGGTAATAAG
>NW_012117121.1:809761-812280 GCF_000951035.1 Colobus angolensis palliatus
GTGCCTTGGACTCCAGAACGGTGTGCTAGAGGAAAAAGCACTCTGGGTGGGAAGCACAGGGCTGGGACCGCGTTCTGACTCTGCTGAACTTGCTCCATGATGGTACAGAAGTCACTTCCCCACCTCAGTTTCCTCATCTGTAGAATGGGGAGGTCACTGTGTTCTCTACATTCCTTTCCAGGTCGGAATATGCCCTGGCTCCAGGATGTACAGGAGAGTAGAGATTCAAATCTCTAAACTTGGGGCTAGAGAGATGCTTGTTGGAATCTTTTATCCGCCCCTTCCTACCTGTGTGACCTTGGGAGAATCACTAAACTTTTCCGAGCCTCATTTTCCTCATCTGTAAACGGGGCTGACAGGGATAAAATATTCGCATCCCAAAGCTCCTGGAGAGATTCAACAATGTGGTGCATATAAAACAGCACGGGACTGGTGCGCAGGCGGCACCAATGGACGCCACTCTGTTACTCAACCTTGCACGTTCTTCCTTCCTGACTGGGCCTTTCTCCCCAGAAGTGCCCCTTGCCCAGCCCCCTGCCCACTCAGGGCATGCACCCCACTTTCCAGCACCACTCTTTCCCAGAAGCCAGCAGCGGCCACCTACAGAAGTGGAGTGTACATCCGGGTCAATGATACAGATTTGCTGGGCATGGGAGCAGGGGGTGCCCGGAGCATGGCTGACCTACCATCCTCCTCGTCTTCCCTCCGTTTCTGCCTCTCATGCATTCGCTTGCTCCACATCTTAGTATGATTTGCTCTCAGATTCACTCATGGATATGTTCGTATAGCCCGTGCCTTCTCGGCCTCCTGCCTCTCTCCTCCCCATCTTCCTCTCTCCCTGTCTTAACCACCCTATCTTTCTCAGTCTTCCCTGGCTTCCATTTTCCTCCCTCCCTTCTTTCCTTCCTTTCTTCCTTCTTTCTTTCTTCAGCTTTTACTGAAGGCTTGCACAGTGCCAGGCCCTGTGAATTTCTTCATTTAATCCTTCTCGATCCCTGCAAGCCAGAGCCTTTACTATCTCCCCACTGTTCAGACGAGAGACTGGTGCACCCGGAGATGGTAACTTACCCAGGGTTTTGACTGCAGTAACTAGAGGGATGGAGGGACTGGGATTGGAGCCATGCTCCTGTCCCTGGGCAGTACAGCCTGTTTCCCTGCCTGCCCTGCCTGCCTTCCCTTCCCTCCTCCTCCTCGTCACAAGCCTGGATCCTCCAAAAGACACATGAGTACAGGTTTCCTTTGCCTTTCAAACTCTGGCTCCTGGCTGCAGCCCAGCTCCCCCAGAGCTGGAAGTGGGAATGGGGCGTAGACACCAGTAGGACCCTGCCAATGGATGGGACCCAGGAAGGGCTCCGTTTGGCTCTCACAAAAGAGGGGAGCCCAGCCCGGGGTTCTGATCCAGTGCCTGCCCCTGGGAGCTGTTAGCTGTAAGTGGCTTCCAGACACTGGGAAACCGTCCCTGAGGGGGTGGGAGGCAGAGCTGAGGTGTGGGGACAGCCGTAGAGACACCAGCTACGCAGGTGACACTATCAGCTGTGCTCTCAGCTCAGCCGCTCTCTGACAAGTGTAAAGTGAGGGGGATTTTGGTGTCGGTAGAGAAAAGATGTCCTCTATGGAACTGTGTTTTAAAAGGGATTTACAGAGGGCCAGGAAGGAAGAGTGAAGCTGGTGGCTGGAAATTAGGTTCTATTTTATTTAAAAATGCTAAAGGCTTTGGGGCTGTTTTTCCTAGAGAAACGACTGCCTTCCAAGGCCAGAGGTCAGTTTAAAGGGGGCTGCTGGACCACCAAGCCCTACTGAACAGGCATATTTAGGGCAGAAATTAGGACTAACCAGACAGTCGTCCATAAAACAGGCAACGGCCCCATCCTCTGATTCTCTGTTTGTACAGGCAGTGACTTAGACAAAATCAGAATCTCCAGACAGTGCTTAACACCTGACCTGGGAGACAGAAAATCCCATTCCTCACACCTCACCCCCGAAACTGGGGTTCAGTAGGCCTGTGGGGAGCTCAGGGGCCCTTATATTTCTAAAATGCTCTCCAGTGATTCTGAAGCATCAACAGAAGTGAGGATAACTCAACCAGCTCAGAGATTCTCACCTGGAGGCCATTTTGCCTCCCGGGGGACGTTTGGCAATGTCTGAAGATATTCTTAGTTGCTATAATCAGGAAGGGGGAGGTGCTACTGGCATTTAATGGGTAAAGGCCAGGAATGCTGATAAACATCCTAAAATGCACAGGCCAGCCCCCACAGTGAAGGATTATCCAGCCCCAAATGTCAATAGTGCTGAGGTTGGGAAGCCCTGGGTTGGAGGGTTGCAATGCTCTGTCTCAGCTCTGAAGACACTTGCCTGCCTGCCCATTATGGGGGTGGGGCGGGGGAGGAAGGTGGCTGTAGGGGGGACCTTGGGAAGAGTGTGTGGGGTTACAAGAGGGAGGCACCTTCAAGGCAGGAAGAGGACCTGGATTGTACTCGGTGAAGGCCCTGTGCAACCTTGGATCAGTCAGTCTCCCACCT
>NW_012117121.1:813010-814244 GCF_000951035.1 Colobus angolensis palliatus
AGAGATCTGGGCCAGGCAGTGAATTCTGGCCCCAAAGGAGGGCTTTAGGCCCACACTCTTCAAAGGGTGGTGAGGACTGGTCCAATTGGTCAAGTTTGCCAACCAACCAACGATTGGTTCCTGGTCTACAACTTGAGAAGTACAAAACTGGAAAGTAAGCATTTGATGTGAATCTGTCCCTGCGGTGACATCCGAGGATGTAGTCAGGACTCATCTCGTCAAACAGGGTCTAGACCAATTCAGATGCTGTCAGACTTGCCAGGTGAATCACGTGGTGCAGGCTGCACAGCAGGACCACATGCCAATCTGCCACGGATTGGAAAAACCCACGTGGTCCTTCCCCACAGCTGGTTTGAGAGCCCTGCTTTAGCTGGAGGACAGAGTGTGATGCTTGGCTCACCGGGGAAGGCCTCATGGAGGAGGCGGGTCTTGAGTGACAGTTGGGTTAAGTTTTGAGGGGAGTCCTGGGGTGGGACTCCCACCCATGAAAACAGCAGGTCTCACTGACCTTCCGTGGGAGCAGGCCCCTTGCAGCAGCACAGGCATTTTCTCTTTCATTCTGCATTGTGGTTGGTACAGTAAAGAGGACACAAAGGTCCAGAGAGCTCGTGTGATTTGCCGAAGGTCACCCATCCAGGAAGGGGCAGAGCCAGCTCCAACCCCAGGCCTCCTGTCCTGTTATCTTTAGGGACAGTGGTCCTTCCTCCAGGGTGCATGTGAGCCCCCACCACTCCTAGCCTTTGCCATTTCACAGCCTTGCAGCAGCTTCCTGTCAGGCCATGAGGCCGCTGCCATCAGGAGAGAAAGACGCCCCAGGCTGCCCCCCAACGCCGACTCACAGGGAGCTGGAGGGGTGGGAGCCAACGGACAGGATCTCACGAAGGTACCAGGAATGCCGGTGCTCTTGGCACCCCTGCCTTGCCTGGCTATTCCTGTCTCATGACCAGCAGAACCAGGACAGCACCAGGGAGGGAACCCCAGGATGCCACCAAGGCCGCCTCCCCAGTCCCCACTCGGGGGCTACAGTGCCCTGGCCCCGCTCTCTGGAGGCCCCAGCTTCTGAGACTTTCTTGCCCCTTTGTTTCTAAGCCCAGAGCCACAATTCCCTCTAGCAACATCTCCCACCATCACTGTCCAGAACTGTTCATGAAGCAAAATGCTGCCCTTGCATGCACGTGGACAACGCCCTCAGTGCTGTGGGGACCGGAGGCGGAACACAAGGCAGTGCTGGAAT
>NW_012117121.1:815379-820345 GCF_000951035.1 Colobus angolensis palliatus
CAGCTCAGTAAATGGTGCACCTGGCCAGTAAACAGTGTACCTGGTTAAAAGAACCTGAGTGTCACGGACAAGGGACAGGAGCAGAGTCGGGGGCAGAAAGAGGAAGGGGAAGGGCGTGGCTCAGGCCAAGACCAAACCCAGGACACAAGGAGCAGCCTCACTCCAAGGACTAGCCTTGCCCTGCCTGTCTGGGAAGATGAAGGAGTGGCTGAGCCTCTCGGGCTCCCAGCCAGGCATGGGCAGCCAAGGGATGCCATGGAGGCTGTCTAACCTGCTAGCCACTCACCTGGCTAAGCCCGTGGTCCCCGGGTGCTCAGCTGCTCCTCTGGAAGTCAGCCTCCAACCCTGGCCTTGAGGTGGCATTGCACACCTGCCGTGCAGGTCTGGCTGTGCTTAGAGGAGAGGTGAGGTGGTGACCACACAGTGGCCTCTGAGGGGGGTGGCAGGTGCAGTGTTATGAACACTGCAAAGTAGCTCACTCGCCAGGGTCCCAGCGTGTGTGTGTGTGTGTGTGTGTGTGTGTGAGAGAGAGACAGAGAGAGAGAAAATGCCCACTGAGAAACATGTAGGCCCACAGAGGCAACAGATCCTGTGCCTTCTGCACCCTGCTTCTGGGGAGGAGGAGCAGCCCTGGGGGCGGTGGGAGGGACTGGGATCGTGGGGAGAGCTCCTTCAGGGCATCCCTGTGCCTAAGGCTCTCCTGACAGCTGAGGACAGCTTTGGGCACCCAGGCACCAGGATAGGGATGGGTGGAGGAATTCTTTTGAGAAACAGAGAGGAAGTTTCCAGGAGATGCCACCGCTGGCCTCAGAATGCGGGCACAGGCTCTCTTGGAGGCTAGGGAGAAGGAAAAAAGCAAGAATGACCAAGGCAGGCAGGCAGGTCTTTTTCTTCTCCCTCCCCTTCTGCTTCTCTCACTGTCTGTCTGTCTGTCTCTCCACATCTTCTGTAAGAATGAAACCATCCACCTTGAGTGGACTCTTGGGCACCCTGCTAGACCCGTGCTCTGACAGTGCAGTCAGGGTCCTCGGTGCAGGGAGCCTGGACCTGTAAGGACTGTGCCTAAGATGGCCTTAGACTCTCCTGCAGCCCTTCCCCCAGGGTAAAACCCCTCCTGGACCCGGTTTGCTTTTCCAGCCCACACAGCCCAGCCCCTTGTCCCCCAACCACACTCCTTTTCCCTGTCTCTGTGCACAGGCTCCCCACCCAGCCTGGTACCTCTGGCCCCTGCTAAGCTAGGAAGGGCTTTCTAGAAATGAGCCCTTCACACACCTTGCCAAAGAGGCTGGGAAAACAGGCAGGGAGAGATGGATGGATCACAGAAGGAGAACACTCTCCACTGGAAACAGCAATGCTGCAGCCATCACTTGTCCTAGCCTTTCACCCCGGGCAGGTGCCTTTCAGCTCTGTGGGCTTTGGTACTGACCGGGGATGATGACCAACATATTGTCCCAGTTCTCCTAAAGCCCCTGACATCCCAGCACTCAAAGCTTCAACTAAGGTTCCCACTGTGCTTCCTGACAGCTCCCACTACCTCTTAAAACTCCAGTGGGTAGACTCTAAAGTATAGCGGTCAGTCTAGAACAAGCCCTGCCTCCCTGGCTCTGCAGTCATGAAGTGACTGGACCCGTCTAGCTGGTTTTTCTGGGCTCTGACCTAGGCGCACTGGCTCCCAACCAGACTGGCTGGGGCTTGGAAACCAGCTGACATGTGGAGGTGGCAGGTGTACACCCCACAAATCCCGTCTCAAAGCACCTCGCTGAGGCTGCTCTCTGGGCCCAGCAGCGCCAGGCAGGTGAGACGGACAAATTGCCTGTGCTGACAGGGCAGAAAGAACAGCCACAAACATCTTCATTTGTCCCAGAAACAGTTTTATGGCTGCTGGATGGACAGTCGCCAAAGAACATGTTTGGCTAAAGCATTTGAATCCGCAGTTCCACGTGAAGGGGACCCGTCTTCCACAGCCAGATTCTGACATGCCCGTTTCATGAAGTCCGCCTCCCTCCCTTCCTGCCATCCTTTCAATTTTGTTGAAGCGGATACCACGTCCTCAGAAAACAAGTGATTAAGAATCTGTTGTCTAATAGAATCCAGCTAGTTATTTTCAAAATGATTGTTTGCATCAGTGAGTGAATCATTTTGTATTATCCTCCCTACGTATCTACTTTTATTGTCAGGTTTTTCCGTATCAGAGATGTTCAGGTCTGTCCATGACCTTCAAGCTCAGCTGATGGCTGGTAGCTGATCCCTTTTCCCCAGGGACTGTGAAAAGTGCTCTGAGGCAGCAGGAGATTCTGTACACCAACTACCCTTCCTCTACCCCCATCCCTCAGCACTCCTCCTTTTCATGGCCCTTCTTAGACTGAGGAAGTTGGTAAGATTTATTAAGTGATTACTATAGCTAATATTTATTATGCACTTACTGTGTGCCAGACACTGTGCAACTGTGCGTAATTTCACACCTGGCATCTCATGGTCATTATGATTATCCCATAAAGTAGGTATTATTTCCCCCGCTTTAGACAGATGAAGAAATTGAGGTGCAGAGTGATAACTTGCCCACAGCTTCAGGGCAGAGTAAGGATTCAGGCCCACATTGGCTTCATCTGCGGTTCCCACCCATACAAGAAGATGCTGACTGCCACACTGGGTGGGGTGAGGGATGGCTGGCCGAGAGCAGCAAGTCCAAAGACAAGCATTTTAAAACGATGCAGGCTGGGCACGGTGGCTCACACCTGTAACTCAACACTTTGGGAGGCTGAGGTGGGAGGACTGCTTGAGCCCAGGAGTTCGAGACCAGCCTGGGTAATATGACAAGACCCTGTCTCTACAAAAAATTTTAAAATTAGCTAGGTGTGGTGATGCATGCCTATAGTCCTAGCTACTGAGGAGGCTGAGGTAGGAGGGAGGATCACTTGAGCCCACGAGGTTGAGGCTGCAGTGAACTGTGTTCGCACCACTGCACTCCAGCCTGGACAACAGAGTGAGACCCTGTCTCAAAAAAAAAAAAAAATTCCTAGGGACTCTGCTGACAGGAACCTCCCTGAATTTAGGTAGACAAGAATCATTTGTAGCTAACGAATTCATTCTTTGACTATTAAAACTGCAGCTGAAATCTCGACCTGGCCTTACCTTCAAAATGGGCTCACCCTTCTTTGATTGATACTGTGAGTGGTTAGGATAGAATCAGAGCTGGGAGAGATCACCCTACTCCCTCTTTTCACTGAGGAAGAAACAGCCCAGATCACTGTTAGCGACCTGCCCTCCTCCAGACAGCAAAAGCACTGGGGTTTCACTGGCTGAGGCTCTACCCTCAAGGGATTCTCCAGATCACTGGGGTGCTGCACTGGCTGGCTGTTGTTTTCTCTTTTTTAATAACCACAGTGGGCTTAAGGGGGAGTTCTAGTCCTTTCTGCATCAGAGATGGCTTTTCTGCTAGGGTGGTTTGAGTATCTCTCAGCCTTCTGTTTTGACATGACATCTGCATCCTGTGGGAACAGAAACGAGTTCTTTCCAATTGTACAAGACCAAACGGAAGAAGCAACAAAACCATCCATGAAGTCGACAGACATTTGTTAAACACCTACTGTGTGCAACGGATTGTGAGGCCCAGTGCCGTGAAGGGTAAAAGATGCAGAAAATGGATAATATATTGCATGTCCAGGAGCTGCTAGTTGCTCTTCCTGCATTAACTTATTTCCGCTGAGAGTAGCCACCTTGCAGCTTTTTCTGAAAGCAGACTGTGCCAGGAACGGTTCCAGGCACTTTCCATGTATTAATTCCTTTTGTCCTTACCTCAACCTCCTGAGTTAGGCATTTCCCCCATTTTATAGCTGGGGACAATGAAGCCCAGAGAGAGTACTTAGGTCCAAGTACCATGTTCCAAGGTCCCTCAGCTTGAGCAGAGCTGGGAAGGGGGAGAGCTGGGAATCCAATCGGTGGCACCTGCCTCTTTCTATGTGAGGTCATGTCCCTAAGGAGTATTTGAAAACACAGACCTTTCACAGAGACATGAGAAGTAACAGAGAATCCAGTCCAATACCCCTGTTTACAGACAGATAAACTGTGACTCAGAGAGGGAAGGTGACCTACCCGTCATCACACAGCTGATTGGAGGCAGAGCTGGGACCAGAGTCAGGTTCACTGACTCCCAGCCTGATGGTCTTTCCCCTTCAATGGCTGCTGAAATTATCAGCCCGACACCTAACCGCTTGCTTCTAGGCCACATGGGCACTTGGGTTGGTGGCACCTCTGACCCCCAAACTCCTTATGTGTGGCTGAACTCAGCTGGAGGCCAATGCTGTCTGAGGAGCCAGTGTTAGACAAGGTGAGAAATGGGTTTTCCACTTGAGCTTGTCCTCACTGGCTCTGGGTGAGTGTTCTACTTTTCCGTAACCTACACACTCCTCTCTATGGCTGGTCATTTCAAATCTAAGGGGCTTGGCCTGGCTTTCGGCCACTCCCCATCTTGGCCCCCAGTCTGTGGCCAGGCCAGCAGTCCCGCACGCCGCAGCAGCCCACTGGCCCACCCTGGGCTCACTGTTTCACGTTCCTCATGCCTCCTGCCAACGCTCCCCTCGAAAACCTGGCTCCGTATCATTTAATCAAAGAAACAACTTGGAAATGGCCCAGATATGCACCGATATAGGGATGGCAAAGTCCATTCACTCACAGGCAACATGCAGACATTGACAGTCTCCTGCGGAGGCTCGGGAATAACGTGAAACAGACTTGGGCTGTGACACTGGGGGCAGGGCTGCCCAACGGCCACAGCTGTGCCCAGACAGGTGCTTGAGAAGGGGACCTGTCGGGGTTATTTTTTAAATGAATTATACAGCAGCCGGATTAAGAGAGTGAGGTTGCAATCATTTTCCATTTTGGTTTTCAAACTTTGCCTATTGCTGCTAAATTGCTTATATAATAACAATAGCAATAAAACCAGCTCCCTCCTGGGAGCTCACTCTCC
>NW_012117121.1:826015-827771 GCF_000951035.1 Colobus angolensis palliatus
GAAAGAAAGAAAGAAAGAAAGAAAGAAAGAAAGAAAGAAAGAAAGAAAAGAAAAGAAAAGAAAAGAAAAGAAAAGAAAAGAAAAGAAAAGAAAGAAAGAAAACACCCACAGTTCAATCCTTTGAATCCATTTAAAAGACTATTTGGTCTAACTGGTTTGTGCATTTAGACCAGGCTTCGGTACACACGAGACTTTTGGAAAATATTACCGTTCAGTGCCATCTATTCGACCTCTCTGGATGTTTTATTTCTACCTTCTTCACCTGTCTGTCACCTCGAACGCCCAAAAAATTATCTGTGAGTTCATCCCTAGCCCTCAGATAACGGATGAGGGAGGGGATGCGGGTTCAATGAGACCAAACCTCGGTCATTTTAAGAATCAATTTATAAATTTTTGGGGAGGGGCAGGATTAGAGAAAAATCTCAATAACTTGTAACGTCTCAACTAAGGAAGCAGCAGCTGCTGCATTTAAAAATCTTGGTGGCTTAACTCAAACCAGTTGGTTTAATAACTGATGGAAAAATGAAATTCCGCCAATCTGCACCCCTCCCCCAAATCCACCGAAGTCTCTTGAATGTAATCGCTCTGAATGCCCTGAGCCGGGTCAAGCTGGTGTCTATGTTTGTGGCTGGAGCGGACCCTGCGGAGTCCCGAGCCCCGGGTGAGGCGATGCCCAGACTGGCGCGGCGCGGGGTTTCCCGGCAGCCGCGCAGAGGCCCACCCGCCTCTCCGGCCGACTGCAGCGGGCGCGCCTGTACTCTACAAGACCAAAACGCTCTGGAAAGCGCTCGGGGCTGCAAGTGACGCCTGGCACGGGCGGCGGGCCGGACTGCCGGCCTCCCAGCCCTTCCCGGGCTCACACAACCCGCAGGCCGCCCCCGCCGCCCACGAACTTCAGCCGGCAGACGCTGGACGTGCGGTCTGGCGACTTTCCTAAACTCCAGCGCCTGATCCGCGTCGCAGGGTCGGCCGCGCAGCGCGGAGGTTGCGGGTGCCCAGGCTTGGAGAGCGAGCGTCGCGCTCCCGGCCGCGGTGGGGAAACAGGAACCGCCGCCGGAGGCACCGTCTCCTCCCCTGAGACTGCGATATTGATCAACGGCTCGCAGGCGCTGGCAGCATTCAGCTCCCCGGGCTCGCAGCTTGCCGCGGAGGGGAAAGGGCAGGACGCGCTCCCAGGACTAAGGCGGGGGCGTGCGGAGTCAGGGAGCTGTGCGGGGGCTCTGGGGCGAGGTGGGGAGCCCCGCTTCAGAGCCTCCCGTCCCGGGGCCGGGGTCTGCAGGGGGGGGCGTGGGAGGTGGAACCTCCCCTCCCCTAGGCGTCTGCCCCAAAGCCTAGACCGATTCTTGGCGCGGAGCCCGCTACCCGGGTGGGCGGACCCCCTCCTCCGCCAACATCCCGGCGGCTTCGCCACGATTTCTTGTCTCACCTGAGTCTCCCCCTGCCTACCCAACCCCGGCTCCAAAGGTCTCGAGAGTTAGGCTGCCCCGGAGTCCGCCTTCCCGGACCTGAGCGAGGCTCACCCAGCGCCCCCGCCCCCATCGCACCCACAGCCCAGCCCCGTCCCGCGTCAGCCAGGGGCCGGGGACGCCAGCGCTCGAGGACTGGCCGGCGGGCTCTTACCTTAACGAGCCGGAGCTGCGGGTGCCGTCCCATCCTCGGGCTCGCTCGGCTACCGTCCTGAATGCCCGGGTCCCGCGGACATCCCAGAGGGGCCGGCGGGCGGCTGTGGGCTCGGGCGGCACGGGCGGGTGCCGTC
>NW_012117121.1:828287-833171 GCF_000951035.1 Colobus angolensis palliatus
TGCTCAGGTGAATTTATGAGGGCGAGGCTACTGGGGGCTAGGGAACAGGGCGGTCCCTACTGAGCGGAGCCGCCGCGGAACCCGGTGAAGCTGCGACCTGCGTTTGGGCAGTTCCCGCCCTGCGGCTGGCTAGGAGGAGCTCCTTGCCGCCCCCATTTCAGCCGCGCCGGGCGCTGGACCCGAACCCCCAGCACCTTTGGCACTGATGTGCCTGGTGCGCGCTGAGACGCGAACGCTCTGCAGGATGAGCCCTTATTCATTCGTTGGTTTCTTCCTTCATTCGTTCATCTTACAAACTGAGTGCCTGGCCACTTTGGTTCAGGCAAGAGGCTGGATCTGGGAACCATTTGGACCTGGGAGCCCCAAGATGAAAGGGAGACGGCGGTGCCCTGCAGGACAAGCGGGCACTGAACGCTGCCCAGGGGAAAGCCGGGCGCGCATTGCGCTGCAGCACGGCGAACGCCGCTAGGAGCCCGCGGGCAGGGCGTGGGGAGGACACAGCGCCCCCTCCCGGCCGAGCCCTCAGGGCAGCGGTGGGCCTCCCCGCCAGACTCCGGGGCCGTCTTTTGGATTTTGGCTCCGGAGCTCCCCATCCCAGGAAGCAACTCCCAGCCCTTCCAGATGAACAGAACTTTTGACTTCCTCTTCGCTCTTCCTCTCTCCTACCAGAGCTGAAAAGGGAGAATAGGAGAAGAGGAGTCACTGGGAGGTAGAGAAATCTTCACTCCACCCGCAAAGCCTCGGCCGCCTGGCCAATGCAGCCCCTGTGGGGTACACCAGAGCACCTGGAGCGGCGGGCAGCCGGCTTTGAAATCAAGCTGAACCCACCTGCCCTGCACCCTGTGCCCTGCCGTGCCCACCCTACTCCTCTCTCCTGCCGACTTCTCAGCACACTGGGCAAGAGCCAGCGTGTTCATGGGTCCACTGGCCTTCATTTGGAGCTGGAGTTATTTTAAGAGATCATAAGATGCAACACACACAGTTTACTGGGGAGAAAATGGAGGCACACAGAGGGTAAGCCTAGTCCTTCCTCTCCTGATTCCCAGCTCACAGTGCCGGGAGGGCTGGGCCCTAAGGGGGCCTGGGACATTGACGTAGGGAGGGGCATTGCCCAGGAAGCCAGCTGCTCACATGGCTTATCCACACACCTGGCACTTTCTAGGTGAAGCACACAGTCCCGAGTCGCAAAACCCGCATTAGGTTAGTGCTCCGGAGCTGTTTGTGCCGAGGTGGGCACTGTCTTGCCCCAGCCAACCCCGGAAGGGATGGACATGCTAAGCAGATCGACAACTAACTGTTTCCAACAACAGTTAAGTGCGGGGCAGTCTGATGTCCTGCAGGTTCTGGAGTCAGATGGCCTGAGTTGGAATCTTGGCTTTTCCACTTACAAGCTGTATAAACTTGGAGAATTATTTAACAATACCTCAATTTTCTCATCTATAAAGTCGGGGTAGAAACGCTACTTCTGAGGGTGGTTGGGGAGTTTGAAGGAGTTGATATTTGTAAAGCGCTTGGAACGGAGTCTGGCACATAGCAAGAGCTTAATGAGGGTTAGCTGTAGTCACCAATACTATCATCATCATCATCACAATGGAGTGGACTGGATGCTGAAGTGTGAGGGGCAGCTTGGTCCCACCCTCTAGGCAATTCTTTGTGGGGAGCAGAATTCTTGATCAGAAATTCACCAGCAGCAGTAGGCTGTGGAATCAGAGGAGAGGAAGCCGGTTGGTCCTCTGGCAGCTTTGCCCAGGCCCAGCCAAGGCCTCGCTCCCTCCCTGGCCCCACCTTGGAGCACGCTCTCTAGGGACTAGATGGCTCCAGCTTCTGTGTTTCCCTCTGCTTAATAAACACCATCAAATTTTGCCTCTCTGAGCCCCATTATCCTCCCCTTGACATGATCTTTAAATATGCTAATGTCATCGATTGGACTGCAATCAAGTCTTGCTCTTCCTGACTTTTTCGCCCAGGAGTCAGACCTTCTCGCTTTCTGAAGTGGCATCTACAGATAGCTCATTTCATCCTGTCTGTGTTGATTTCACTGACTTAACCTCCACCCCACCACTTTCCGCCGACTGACAGGTGAGGGGAGGGAGGCTTCTGCCTAATTCCTCGACCTACTTATTTATAGTTTTGGCCTTGGCAGCCTCAGGGGGGTTATGAGAGTTTGGTGTTCAACATTCCCTCTGTAAAAAGGTTCAATATCCCTTTTCATTTGTCCTGAAACTACCTCCTTTCACCTTCAAGGGCCTGGCTGTCATCTGCTGGGCTTGGTGAAGATGCTAGTGTCTGCCCTGTCCCTCCCTCTAGACCCTTCCTCCCCTCTCAGCCCCAGCCAAAGCAGCCTCTGCACACCCTCCTCAGGAATAGGCTCCTACTCCATTCCAGCATTCTTTTCCCAGCATGGCCTTTTCCAAATTCTCTTCTCATCCCATCCCTCCCTTGCCCTCTCCCCTTCCTGTCCAGGCCGGCAGCGGAATTGGCTTTCATTCATTTAATCTGCCAGATTTGGAAGAAAGGAGAAATGTGAGGATTCCAAACAGGAATAAAAGACAATCGCATGTTCTTCCAAACAGTAGGAGAGACAGATTTGATGTAATGATGGGTGAGACCCAGGGAGGCAGGGCTGAGTAGGCACCTCCTGCCTGTGGGGTTCCACTGGCTTAGCCATCCTGGGGAGGTTGCTGGTCTGGAACCATACTTCTCAGACAACTGTGGCAAATAACTGGTTCTGTATTTTAAAATTTCTAATCTGTCACAGGCCAATATGATGCAAAACACTGCGGGAATGAATTATTAGAAAAATGCAATAAAAGGCCAGATGTGGTGGCTCACGCCTGTAATCCCAGTACTTTGGGAAGCCAAGGCAGGTGGATCACTTGAGGTCAGGAGTTCGAGACTAGCCTGGCCAACATGGTAAAACCCTATCCCTACTGAAAATACAAAAACTAGCTGGGCGTGGTGGCATGAGCCTGTAATCCCAGCTACTTGGGAAGCTGAGGCAGGAGAATCACTGGAACCTGGGAGGCGGAGGTTGCAGTGAACCCAGATCTTGCCATGGCACGCCAGCGTGGGCAACAGAGTGAGACTCAGTCAAAGAGAGAAGAAAGAGAGAAAGAGAGGAAGGAAAGAAGCAAGAAGGAAGGAAGGAAGGAAGGAAGGAAGGAAGGAAGGAAGGAGAGAAAGCAATTTAAAAAAAAAGACAAAATGAAAGCCCAATTTAAACACTAGCACATCAAATGGACATAAAGCTATTCTGTCTAATGGCTTAAAAATGTGAAAATGTAGCCAGGAGCAGTGGTTCACATCTGTAATCCCTGCCTTTGGGAGGCCGAGGCAGGTAGATCACCTGAAGTCAGGAGTTCAAGGCCAGCCACCGCACCCAGCCCAGCCTCACCAGACTCCCCTCACGCCCTTGTCTCTTGTGTGCCTCTGCCCTGGAATGCCCCTCCCCATTATGCCTTCTTCAAGGCTCAGGACAAACATCATTTCCTGCATAGAGTTTCCCAGAACCTGCCAAGTTAGCATGAATGTTCCTGTTGAGTCCCTTGACACTCTGCCAGTGATGTGGCTAAGGCATGAGCTGTGGATCCAACTGCTTGGGTCACCACCTCTGCCCTACCACTGCTCTCCAGGACCTTGGGGAGTTGCTGAACTTCAATAAGCCTCAGTTCCCCCTGAAAAAAAGGATGATAACAATAGTTGTGGAGATTAAATATGAGCCATGGGCCGGTGCCATGGCTCATGCCTATAATCCCAGCACTTTGGGAGGTCCGGGAGGGCTGATCACCTGAGGTTGGGAGTTCAAGACCAGCCTGACCAACACGGAGAAACCTCGTCTCTACGAAAAATACAAAATTAGCCGGGCATGGTGGCACATGCCTGTAATCCCAGCTACTCAGGAGGCTGAGGCAGGAGAATTGCTTGAATGCAGGAGGAGCAGGTTGCAGTGAGCTGAGATTGCACCATTGCACACCAGCCTGGGCAACAAGAGCAAAATTCCCTCTCCAAAAAAAAAAAAAAAAAAAAAAACCTAAATGCTTATTCTCAGTTTCTGTACTTACCTGGTCATAAACTGGCAACACGCAGTTTGCAGACAGGTGCCGGTCTGTAGATCATGCTTGGAGTAGCACCGGTCTGGAATGTTTGTGAAGTATGAGGCTAGGAAAGTGGCCTCTTTAAAATCCCATGAACATCGGAGGATATTGTGTTAATTACTCTATTCATCTGTGCATTCATTCAACAAACATTTAATGAGGAGCAACTAGGTACCAGTCACTGTTGGAGACTGAAGCTAATAAAGATAAATATAACAGGGTCCTGGCCCTTAAGATGTTCACAGGCTGGAATGGGAAGCAGCCACTTTGATAAATAATGAAGAGCTGGTGAAATTAGGTCAACAATAGACCAGGCACTGTGGGTGTGGAGGCAGGAATATTAATTCTGCCTGAGACCAATGGGGAAGACTCTACAGGGAGGTGATGCTTGTGCTGGGGTTTGGAGGCAGAGAGGCAGGTGTTTAATCCCACACGGCCAGCCGGCATTCGACAGAGGAATTAAAATATGTAAAGTGCTTAGCACAGTACCTAGCACATAGTAAATGCTTCAAATGTTTGCTATTTTTATTATTCAATATTATGAATGATCGTCATTGTCATTGTTACTATTCACCTAGATCTGCCTGGCACTGTGCTTAGTTTGGCATGGGGTTGTGGAGGTCACAATAGGTAATTCAGTTGGGGAAAGAGGTGATCTGGCTTTGAGCCCACCCCCTTTTTCAGAGGAAAGATTTTCCTGGAAGAGGTGGGTTGGGAGCTGGGTATTGAAGGAAGTGGGTATGGACATGTGAGAGAGTGAGACCTTCAAGGCGGGAGGGTCGCTTAGAGA
>NW_012117121.1:838521-840733 GCF_000951035.1 Colobus angolensis palliatus
CCAGCTACTCAGGAGGCTGAGGCAGGAGAATCGCTTGAACCTGGGAGGTGGAGGCTGCAGCGAGCTGAGATTTCGCCATTGCACTCCAACCTGGGCAACAGAGCAAGACTCAGTCTCAAAAAAACAAACAAACAAGAAAACAAAAAAACAAACACTTTTTAAAGGTGAATTTGAAATAAGAAGAGTTGGGCGAATGAGAAGGCGTCTTGGAAGTGAAAACACATCAGAGATGTCAGCCGGAAGATCAGCGTGGAAAGGACCTACACACATCCACTTATCTTTACACAGAAGTTGCATCCCTCCAGCCCAGACCAGTGGCTCTCTCCAGGCAGGACGTTTCATAATATCCAAAGACACTTTGGGTTGTCATAGTTGACGGAGTTCTACTGGCATTTGGTGGGTAGAGGCTGTGGTCCAGCTAAACATCCTACAGTGCACAAGACAGCCCTCACGACACAGAATTATCTGGCCCAAAATATCCATGTGCTGAGGCTGAGGAAATCTGGCCTTGACAGCAGTGTGGCACCATGGACAGCAGAAATGCAGCTCCTCCGTGAGGCTGTGATCCAGACCCATTCTGTCTGAAGAGGCTAGTCTGCCACGGTGCATTTCCTGGACTCCATCATTTCTAGAGCACTGGGGCCATGGGAAGGCACTGGGGTGAAAGCCGTGGTGGAGCATCAGCGGGTAGTCAGGCAAGCCAGGGCCTGAGACTCTGGGCTTTTGGTGGGAATGTTCCTCACCCTGCCCTCCCCTCATCTCTACTACAGGTATAGGTTGTCCCTTGTTTTCCTCTTCATAAAATCCCACTTTAAAGCCAGAAAGGACTTTGGTCGAAACCAGCTGCTCTAATAGGTGAGGTGCTATTTTTCCATTTTACAGATAGGTATACTGAAATCTAGAGGTTAAATGCACAGGGTATGTGCTTAGCTGATTCCCCTAAGAGCTTCAAGTTCCCAGAGGGCAGAGACTGCTTTCCAGTCATCGCTGCAGTCCCAGCCTCTGGCAAAGTCATGTCTCAGCAGATGCCAAATGAAATGTCTTCAGTTAATGGTCACTTTTATCAGTGACTTTGGCCCCAGGCTCCTGCCTCCAGGAGAGCGCACTCTCTGAGCACCCATCCTCTTCTGCATCCTGCTCACTACAGTGAGGGACCCCCCCCTTTCTGGGGTTCAAGGCCACCCAGTCCTGGATGGGAACAGCCCCCCCACCGACCCTGGTCAGGCAGCTTCAGCCTCCTGGTGGGAAGATGCAGTGGCAGCTTCCCCACCCCTTCACTCCTTCCCTCCCCTCCTTTCCCCTCTGGCCTTACAAAGGGCTCAGGGCAGGACAAATCCCCCCTCCAGCCTCTTGGGAATGTCTTCACTGCCCCCGAGGAAGCCCACACAAATGGCCACCCTGACCTTCAGTGGCCACTTCTAACTCACAGAGCAAGACAAAGAGAGACCAAAGAGACCTATCAACCAGCAGCAATATGTTATGTGCACCTCATTTGGACTCTGATTCTTTAACAGATTTTTAAAAACAAGCAAAAACCTATAAATAGACAATTGGAAATATGAACTCTGATTAGATATTTGACAATTTCAGGAATGGTTGTTAATTTTTTAAAGTGTAATAATGGCATTGTGGTTATGTATTTAAAATGAGTCATTATCTTTTAGAGATACAGACTGAAATATTTATAGATGAAATGACATGATGTCCAGAATTTGCTGAATAATACAGGAAAGGAGGAAGCAGATAAGGATATTGATGAAATAAGGTTGGCTGTGAGTTGCTAATTGTGGAATCCAAGTGATGGGTACATGGGGAGTTTATAACATTTTGCCTATTTTTATATGCATTTAAAAATCTTACAGCCTGTGAGAGCTGCCTGGGACCACTCAGGGAGCACACAGACCATGGTGTCCAAACCATTTTCTGCGGAACCCAAGATTCCAAAAAGATGCCTCAGGACTGGTGCTGAAGGTTGGGTGCAGGGAGGGGATGGTGAAGGGGAGCCCAGGGAGGGGGCTGTGGGGGTGCACTTCTGTTTCAACCAGTTTTATATAGTAGAGTTCTATAGGAGAGCTCATTTTGGGAGAAAGGTTCTGCTCAGAGGAGGAAGCAGTTTTCCAAAGACCATGTGTGTGGGGCAGCACAGAGCCGAGCCCGGGCTCCCGGCTATCAGTCTCCCTGGCTCTGTACCACACCGCCTTCCCAGGGCATG
>NW_012117121.1:840783-853778 GCF_000951035.1 Colobus angolensis palliatus
TTTTCCATTTTACAGATAGGTATACTGAAATCTAGAGGTTAAATGCACAGGGTATGTGCTTAGCTGATTCCCCTAAGAGCTTCAAGTTCCCAGAGGGCAGAGACTGCTTTCCAGTCATCGCTGCAGTCCCAGCCTCTGGCAAAGTCATGTCTCAGCAGATGCCAAATGAAATGTCTTCAGTTAATGGTCACTTTTATCAGTGACTTTGGCCCCAGGCTCCTGCCTCCAGGAGAGCGCACTCTCTGAGCACCCATCCTCTTCTGCATCCTGCTCACTACAGTGAGGGACCCCCCCCTTTCTGGGGTTCAAGGCCACCCAGTCCTGGATGGGAACAGCCCCCCCACCGACCCTGGTCAGGCAGCTTCAGCCTCCTGGTGGGAAGATGCAGTGGCAGCTTCCCCACCCCTTCACTCCTTCCCTCCCCTCCTTTCCCCTCTGGCCTTACAAAGGGCTCAGGGCAGGACAAATCCCCCCTCCAGCCTCTTGGGAATGTCTTCACTGCCCCCGAGGAAGCCCACACAAATGGCCACCCTGACCTTCAGTGGCCACTTCTAACTCACAGAGCAAGACAAAGAGAGACCAAAGAGACCTATCAACCAGCAGCAATATGTTATGTGCACCTCATTTGGACTCTGATTCTTTAACAGATTTTTAAAAACAAGCAAAAACCTATAAATAGACAATTGGAAATATGAACTCTGATTAGATATTTGACAATTTCAGGAATGGTTGTTAATTTTTTAAAGTGTAATAATGGCATTGTGGTTATGTATTTAAAATGAGTCATTATCTTTTAGAGATACAGACTGAAATATTTATAGATGAAATGACATGATGTCCAGAATTTGCTGAATAATACAGGAAAGGAGGAAGCAGATAAGGATATTGATGAAATAAGGTTGGCTGTGAGTTGCTAATTGTGGAATCCAAGTGATGGGTACATGGGGAGTTTATAACATTTTGCTTATTTTTATATGCATTTAAAAATCTTACAGCCTGTGAGAGCTGCCTGGGACCACTCAGGGAGCACACAGACCATGGTGTCCAAACCATTTTCTGCGGAACCCAAGATTCCAAAAAGATGCCTCAGGACTGGTGCTGAAGGTTGGGTGCAGGGAGGGGATGGTGAAGGGGAGCCCAGGGAGGGGGCTGTGGGGGTGCACTTCTGTTTCAACCAGTTTTATATAGTAGAGTTCTATAGGAGAGCTCATTTTGGGAGAAAGGTTCTGCTCAGAGGAGGAAGCAGTTTTCCAAAGACCATGTGTGTGGGGCAGCACAGAGCCGAGCCCGGGCTCCCGGCTATCAGTCTCCCTGGCTCTGTACCACACCGCCTTCCCAGGGCATGGCTGCCACCCCAGGGCCCCTGCCAGACTCAGTGGACCTGCAGTCTAAGTCTGGTGAACCACAGCAAGATGGGGCTTGGCCACCTGTGGCTCTGTCCTAGGTGGCTAAAGGCATCTGCCTCCCTTGGGCCACCCATTGCTCAATTTTCACAGCCAGGCCTGTGGCTCAGAGCCAGCTTTAGCATTGCTGCCTGCCATCTGGCCAGGCCCCAGTGGCTCAACTGGATGGGGGCCAGCACCTCCCAGGCATGCCGGAGCCAGGGAAGTGCTGACCAGGGTTCAGTCCACTGGCTACACAGCAGCAGCTCATTCCAGAAGAGGAAGGCCTCATGCCCCCCGCTTCCCGAGTCCCTCATGCATGAGAGGACTGGTCTGAGGCTGGCCAGATGGTTCTGTCCCCATGGGGTTGGGGCAAGGGGGTGATAATGGCTCAGATTATGGTTCCCACCTGCAGGCCAGCTGCAGGAGGAGCACAGAGGGCTCCTAAGTCATGTGGCAAGGAGAGGAGGGGAAAGAGGTGTTACCTGTGAGATGGGTATCCATTAGCTGCAAACAGCCTGGTAGGGCTTGTGAGGACATGGAAGGAGGATGGACACCAGTCCATGGTGAAGGAAATAGGTGGCTATGCCGGGGATCTCCCATTGCCCCTCCACATCCACCCTCCACCCTCCCCATCTGCTCTGTGTTCAGGGCTGTCTAAGTCCTCCGTCACTTTCCCAGTCTGGCTGGACTCAGTCAATAAGGAAGTCCATGCTGGAGCAAGGAGGGTGAGCTCGGGTACTTATCCCTCCAACTCTCTCCCCATAGGTTGGCCATGGGCTGGCTGTGTCCCTTGACTGAGGTCCTTGCAGGTCCAGTGGCAGCCTTTCTCCATGGCTCTTCTATAGGGTCTGGGAACTTCTCCCTCTCCTTTTCCTTTTGGACCTAACAAAGGTCACAGCTGAGTTCTCACTGGCCTCAAGATGTTGCATGTCCCCTTGAGGTCCCCCCACTCTGTGCACATATTTGTAAATAGTCCCTGTAACAAGACCTTCTCAAATTATCCAGATACTAGTGGACTTGGGCCATCCCTTCCCGCTAAGACCTTGGCGACTGCAGGCTGCTTGGGAGCTGAGTTTGCAAATGCTAGTGTATGATGAGGCTTTCCTTGCCTGTGATTCCAGCAAATTGGAGGGATGGGGAGGCCACCCTAGGGCGCCTGATGGGACAGTCCCAAGTCTAGGGGATGACGGCAGTATGGGAGTCGCCCCAAATAAATGAGCAGAGACCCCCGTGGAGAAAATCCAGGTGGAGGACTTATTGATAGGGGTGTCACAGAGGTGACCTGGGAGTCTCCCCTCACAGGAAGGATGTTGTTATGGGGCGAAAGAGGCAGGAGGTGGAGAGGGTCAAGGAAGAAAAGCAGTGAAGGTGAAGCTCTGGCCATGCCTCTCCAGCTGTGCCAACTGTGCAGAGCGGGTGTGGTGTGGTGCAGACTCCAGAGGTGTGCCCATGCAGGCTGCAGAAGGAACATGTTCTCTGGAGTCTGGCAGCACCAAGGTCCCTGAATCTCTGACTGCTGTATTCCCACGGTGACTCCCCCTGGCTGGACCAGAATCTCTGCCTACCTCTCCTTTCCAGCCTTGCTCTGGGTCCTCTGCTGTGAACGTCCTGCTGGAAGTCAGAGTGAATCCTGCACACTCCCAAGCCCCCTGCCCTGGGGCTTTTCCTCAAGCTCTGCCTGGAGTAGCCTTCCTTCCCTCTCTCCTGGATTGTAACACACTCCAGGCCCCCCACTCTCATGCATCAGTTCCCACCTTTTTTAGGGTTGTGTCCCCAAATCTGCCTGCCAGACCTGACCCAGCCATCCCCTTGCTCTGTGGCCTTGGGCACGTCATGTCTTCTCTCTGGATCTCGGTTTCTTGGTCTGTGAAATAGTAGTGGTGCTGAGAGGTATGTTAGGGGAACTCCCCTGTTCCTTTCAGATTTGGATGAATCCATGGACCTAAGTCATTTGTCCTACTAATAAAAGATGAAAGATGCATGCTTCTCTCATTCATCTTTGTGTTCTCCACAGCACCTAGTAGAGGGCCCCACCAGAAGGACTGGATGGATGATAAATCTCTCTAGAGTGACCAGGGGCCATTCATTCCTTGGCCCTAATTGTCCAGAGTTTGTTCCTTCCAGTGGGTTCATGGTCTTGCTGACTTCAAGAATGAAGCCGCATACCTTCACGGTGAGGGTTACAGCTCTTAACGGTGGCACAGATCCAAAAATAGTGAGCAGCAGCAAGATTTATTGTAAAGAGCAAAAGAATAAAGCTTCCACAGCGTGGAAGGGGACCTGAGTGGGTTGCCACTGCCAGCTGGAGGTGGCCAGCTTTTATTCCCTTATTTGTCCCCGCCCATGTCCTGCTGATTGGTCCATTTTACAAATGTCTAGCTAGCTACAGAGCGCTGATTGGTGCATTTTACAGAGCACAGATTGGTGCATTTTACAAACCTCTAGCTAGCTACAGAGTGCTGATTGGTATGTTTTCACAGAGCTCTGATTGGGGCATTTTACAAACCTCTTATAAGACAGAAAAGTTCTCCAAGTCCCCACTGGATCGGGGAAGTCCAGCTGGCTGCACCTCTCACTAAGTTGATAAAAATATCCCTTGGGAACTTGACATCATTTCCACCCATTTCCTGGCAAATCCAGCATGTTCTCATTTATAATCTGGTCTCCTGAGTAGACTGTCCCCTGAGAGGTACATCCAGGACTAGCAATAATAGTTATCCTTTAAACAAGAGACTGCCCCACAGTTACTTCTGGGGTGGGAGCCTGGAAGGAATAAAAGGTGTTCACTGTATTCCCTTTGGATTTTTGTATACAACAAGTTATTATTGTAATATAAAAGAGACTTTTTAGAAAAAACATTATACACAAAGACTGATAATGTGGGTTGCTTCCAAAGAGGGGAACTGGGTAGCTAATGATTGAGGCAGGGTGAGAACCAGGGAGGAGACTCCCTGTTCAACTTATGTCCTTTGGTACCTTTGGAATTTGTACCATGTGCATTCATCATCTACTAAAAAATAAATGCAGGCTGGGCATGGTGGCTCATGCCTGTGGTCCCAGCAGTTTGGGAAGCTGAGGTGGGCAGATCGCTTGAGCACAGGAGTTTGAGACCAGCCTGGGCAACATGGTAAGACCCTGCCTCAAAAAAAAAAATATCCAGTCATGGGGGTGCACACCTGT
The DNA here is from genome assembly GCF_000951035.1 of Colobus angolensis palliatus. Taxonomy (NCBI): domain Eukaryota; kingdom Metazoa; phylum Chordata; class Mammalia; order Primates; family Cercopithecidae; genus Colobus; species Colobus angolensis. The sequence goes on from NW_012117121.1 coordinate 845,349, forward strand.
GGTCCCAGCTACTTGGAAGGCTGAGGTCAGAGGATTACTTGAGCCTAAGAGATCAAGGCTGCAGTGAGCCAAGATCATGCCACTGCACTCCAGCCTGGGTTACATAGACCCTGTCTCAAAATGGTAAGTAAAAATAAATAAATAAATGCAAATTTATGAAATCACCAGCCTGTGTATAGTCCTTCTGTAGAGATGAGGTACTTTGACACGTAATAGCTCACTTAATCCTCCTCATGCCCCTAGGTAAATGCGATGATTATCCCTATTTTCAGATGAGGAAACTGAAGCTCACAGAAGATGAAAGGTTTGCCCAGAGTTTCTTAGTTGGTGTGATGTTGCATTGAGGCTCACACTCTGGGTTTCTGATCCTGAAGCAGGTTGCTGATAAGGTTTAGCTAGTCAAATATATTTCTATTAAAAAAAAAATGAATTGACATTTTGATGTATGACTCAGTCTTTGGAAGGTTTGTTTATTATGAGTCGAATTCCCATTAAAGGCAACTGAAATAACAGATTTCTCCATGCTGCAAAGCTGAGGCCCAGACACAGGGTGCAGGAGGCCCCACCAAACTACATATATGAGGGGCCTCCTCAGCCACCCATCCCATCTCAACTCCTCACCTGAATTCTAGTCTCCTCAACTTCTTTGGAAATTTTGCCTTAAATCTCACTCCCTCTAGGAAGCCTTCACCAGTGCCTCCTGTGGGCCTCTCCCTTGCTCAAAGCAAAGTCTAAAGCCCGTTTTCTCTGCTACATTCTTTTTTTTTTTTTTCCTTTGAGACGAAGTCTCGCACTGTCACCCAGGCTGGAGTGCAGTGGCACGATCTTGGCTCACTGCAAGCTCTGCCTCCCAGGCTTACGCCATTCTCCTGCCTCAGCCTCCCAAGTAGCTGGGACTACAGGCACCCGCCACCATGCTCGGCTAATTTTTTGTATTTTTAGTAGAGATGGGGTTTCACCGTGTTAGCCAGGATGGTCTTGATCTCCTGACCTCATGATCCACCCGCCTCGGCCTCCCAAAGTGCTGGGATTACAGGCGTGAGCCACCGCGCCCGGCCTTCTCTGCTTTGTTCTAAACTGTCTTGTTCACAGCTACACTTCTGCACATCTCACACTGGGCCCGGCACACAGCAGGAGCTTAATGGATACTCACCAAATGAATGAGTAAACCAATGGCCAGGCCTTTACTCCTGCCTGGCCACCCTAGTTGTCTCCTTTCTCTGTGATTTGTGCCAATCACACCCCTCACTGGGAAGCAGAGGGGCAGTCACAGGGGATGGCCTAGCACTCCCAGCCCCTGAGTCGTCCATGCCTGCCAGCTCCAAGTCCTTGTCCATCCAAGGGTGGGTGTGGGGAACCAGCTGCCTGTCTCATTAAAGATGAGTGTCCTGAGCTCTGATGGGTGGAAGCGGGGAGTGTCACAGGAAGGAGGGGGCTGTAAAGGCCTCAAGTGGCTCTTTGGCCATCTCTGAACAGCGCAGCCTCTGATATTAACTCGGCAGAGCTGTGTCGAAATTACTCACTTCTACATCTCTGCCGCCCCTTATTTCTCTGTGCTCATCAGCACATCGCCTCGCCGACCTCCCCTGCCACTTCTCAGAGGAAGACAGGAGGAGCTGGGGGGAGGCTGAGTTCCATCCTCTTTGGAGCTTGTTCAGATTTTTAATGAGCTGTAGCCCCCCTCATATCCCATCATATCCTGCCACCCGCTGTCACCATCACAGCCACTCTGACCACCTTCCTTCCCCAAAATGTCCCCTCCCTGCTGCTGATCGATCGCCACCTCTCTTCCAGCCTCCCTTCCTCCCTGTCTCTGTCCCTCCCCCTCAGCTCAGCAGCAGGATTTCTGCTCCACTGTGAATTTCAGAATTCCTAAGCCCTGGGAAAGCCCAGCCCCACTAATGAGCTAAAGCTGACCTTGTCTCCAGGCCGCAGCAGCTGAATGTATTAACCCCTCACTCCAGCACAGCCCTCATTGACTTCCAAACCACTTTTGCATCATTGTGCGGTCAGTCCAATGGAGCCGTTCATTGGGCACTTTGGGGCAGGGTTGGGGTGCTGGGGACAAGGTCCTTTCACTTGTGGCGCTGCAAACTCGCAGGAGTAGCTGTGGCATCAGCGGCTCCATGACAGAGGAGAGGTCACTGCTGTGAATCAAGGACACTGGACTCTGGTCTGAGTCTGGCCACCAACTGGCTGCATGACCTTGATCCAGTCCCTTCCTCCCTCTGGACCTTGGTGCTTCTATCTGCAAATAAGGGGTTGAACTTGTTCAGTATTTTCCAAACTGCAGTTTGCAACCCATTACAGGATGGGGAAATAAATTTAGTGTCAGAACCAACATTCGAAGAAAGAAAAAAACTTAAAGCAACTGCATCACAGCACGGCACATAATAGAGGTAAGTATTACACAAAGAAACTTACTGGGCCAGCACGGTGGCTCATGCCTGTTTGGAAGGCCGAGGCGGGCAGATTGCTTGAGCTCAGGAGTTCAAGGCCAGCCTGGGTAATGTTGTGAAATCCTGTCTCTACAAAAAATAGAAAAATTAGCCGCTCATGGTGGTGCGTGACTGTAGTCCGAGCTACTCGAGAGGCTGAGGCAGGAAGATCGCTTGAGCTCAGGAGGTTGAGGCTGCAGTGAGTTGAGATTGTGCCACTGCACTCCAGCCTGGGTGACAGAGTGAGGCCCTGTCTCAAAAAGCAAACAAACAAACAAAAAAAAAACACTTCTTTTGGCTGTGCATGTGTGTACATGTTTCCACAGGTACCTGCATGTATGTGTACGTGTGTCTATTTGTGTCTATGGTTGAGTGTGGACTATATGTATATGCACGTGTGTTTTATGCACTTGTGTGTCTGTGTGTGTGTGTGCTGGGTCACAACACAGAGTAGATTTCTTACGACGAGTCACAGTCAAAATATCTTGTGAAATGCTGGTGAACATGGTCCCTAAGATTCTTCTGGTTCCAACACTACATCGTTTCAAATGCTGTTAGAAGAGGGGCCCTGAGGGGCTCATTCTAGCCATGGGATAGGGAAGACTTCATCACAGACTTGGTGACATTTGTACTTTCAAAGATGAGTAGGATTTCTACCAACAGAGAAATGTAGGGGACAGAGGGGAGAGAGACAGGGGAGAAGGGACAACAGCATTCCAGGTGGAGGCACCATTGTGAACAAAGGCCAGGAGGTGGGACTGTGCTCCGTCTGTTTGGGGAAGAGTGAGGAGTCCTAGGACTCCAGGACAGGGTATGACATTCTGAGGTTGGAAAGCTGGGCTGGGGCCATGTCTTGTGGCGGCCCATGGTTTCCACTTAGGGGCTTTGCACAGGGATGGTGGGAAGCCAGGTAAGGCTTCTGATATCCCAACAGCCCCAGGAGGGACCCCAAGACTCCATGCTTCCCCCTGTCTTCCAGGAAAGGACTTTCAGACTCATTTAGACTAAGGGATGACTGACTGACAAGACTTCATGAACCACCTGTTTCATAGGGGTGGTGGGTGATTTCTTATTGGCAAGTGGTTCTAAGACAGAGGGTCTGACGTAGGGCTGCTTCTCTGTACGTGCTGACCACTGCTCTGCGAGGGGGGTCGCACACCCACGTGTTGGCATTTCAGAGACTTTGATGCATGTGAGCATACTTGGGACAGGGTATTTGCCATTGTGAGGGCTCACCATGCCTAAGGATCTAGACAGAAACAGATCAACTTATTTAATCCTTCGTTTGCAGATGAGGAAGCCGAAACCCAGAGATGTGACTGGCCCAAGGTGTCACAGTGGGTGAGAACTTATTCCTTAGGCCATTAGACTCCTTAAAGCTGCAACTTCGGGCCCCTTTGTGCTGCTGCTGGGTGGGTGGGGATGCCAGAGGGTGGAGAGAGTGCTGAAGAGGTGGGATTGGGAGGCCTCAGGAGGTGGCTGCCTACTCAAAAAGCCTCTTACTTGCTTTAAAACAGCTCAGGCCGGCTCCCGTCCCCCACAGAAGGTCCCCACTCCCTACTCTGCAGGGAAATTCCTTGACAGTCACATTAGTGAAAGTGAGCATCTTCCCTTGGTGCTCTGCCCTTCAGCACCTGGGCAGGACCTGGACACCAGGTCATTCCCTCCCTGGTACCTATGGAGACTGGATGCTGAGGAGGGAAAGGTGAAGCCACAGCCAACTATTTTTAGTTCAAGAATTGGTTGCCAGGAACACTGAGCCAACTCTCTGCTGTATATTAGGGATGCGACAGCAGTGTTTTTTGCAGTGTCTAATTGTGAGGATTTATTGTAACACGCAACTTGTCAGCCACTGCTCTGCCTGGGGCCCAGTCTCCTTGTCATCAGAATCTGAGCTATTTCCCAACTCCTTGGGTGCAGGGGAAGGGAATGGGGCAGAGAAGGAGCAGGAGTGTGCCCTGGGACCCTGGACAGCTCACAGCCGACCCTGCACCAAGAGTCCCTCTGCCCATTAGCTTGCAGAGGGGAGAAAAGTGATGGAGTGGATTGGAAGCAAAGAGAGAGGGCCTGGGGCTGCCCACAGTTTGGCCCACAAGACTCAACCTTGACTTTCCTTGGAGCTTCAGATCTGGAAGAGGCTCAGTGGGAACAAGCTGACAGCTTTTTCTCTTGTGCATGACAGTAGCATAGGAGGGCACCGGCCTGGGTAACAGCAGAGAGTTTTCAGTTAGATGGAAGGAGGACCTCTTTGATGTGAGGGTGATGGAGACAAAGAGGGGACAGTGTCTGGTCTCAGCAGTGGCAGTGGTCATCCTTCCGCCAAGGGAGGGGGAGAGATATGTAGACACCTAGCAAAGCCTACTGTGTGCTGGGCACACTTTGCAGCACCCCAATGGGACCTTATTTAATCCCCTGCAGAGGGGGCCTCTGTCCCCATTGCATAGATGAGGAAACTGAGGCTCGGGTAGATATTCACCTAAGGTCTCCTAGCAGTAAGGAGGCTATAGTTGGGATTTTTACCCAAATGTGTCCAACTTCAGAGCTCTGCTCACCAACCATCATTGACTAGGAGCTCAGGAACTGGAAGGAGGGGTCCTCTTTTCCCTTGTTCCTGCATGCGTGGGATTCCGGGACAAAAAGACATTCAGCCAGCCAGCCAACCAGCCAACAAATGCACCAGGTACTGCGCCAGGCCCCTGGAATACAGGTACCCACCCAGGAAGAACTGACGTGAAAAGATCATTTCATCCAGCCTCCTGCCTCACCTCTTCCTCTCCAAAAACAGTGGCCTGCATTTCAAAACACTCGAGAAAGGAAGGGCTGCAACTGTCCTTCTTCCCTTAAATAGTCAGGACTATTTAAGAAGCTTCTGATGTCTCAGGCAGGGGATAGGGGAAGGACGGCTTGGACTCTCAGCATCTTGGGGGAAGGCTGGACTCAGGCCTACTTTCCTTATTTAGAAACCCTGGAGTAATGATGCAGAACCACCTTATGGGAATGCTAAATGAGAAAGAGAAGGTTGAATGCCGCTGGCCATGGGTTCAACTTTCCCAAGACAAGCTAAAATTGGACTTATCATTACAGCAGGCACCAGGTATATGATTATTCTTCATAATTATTTTTAGTTGTATAGACTACGTTTTTAATAGGTAATGCAAACTTGCACATGATGCAAAAATCAAAAGGTGCATAGGAAATATCCTGAACATCTCCCTCCCTTCCCTATTCCCAGTCACCTAATTCCTCTCTCCACAGGCTCCAAGGTTATCAGTTTCTTGGTAGATTTGCAGAGATTGTCACTCCAATAAATAAGCAATTACAGCTATATATTCTTTTTGTTTTATACAAATGTGCTCTTCTGTACCTTGCTTTTTTTCCCACTTAGCAATTTATCTTGGAGATTGTTACAAATCAGTCCATAAAGTGTAGCCCCCTCCATTCCTTTTTAATGACTGCATAATATTCTACCAGTTGAATGAACCCTGATCTGCCAAACTCATCCCCAGTGATGGACGTTTAGGTGTTTCCAATCTTTGGCTCTTATAAGTAGTGCTGCAATAAATAACCTCATTCATAGATCTATGGCATATGAAAGGTTATATTTATAGCATAAATTCCCAGAAGTGGAGCTGCTGGTCCGTGAACATGTACATTTGTAATTTTGATACTTATTGCTGAATCTTTCTCCAAATAGATTGCACCAATTTATACTGTCTTGAGTTTCCCCAGAAGCAGGACCTGAGAAAAAGATTCAAGGGCAGGTTGTTTATTTGGGAGGTAATCCCAGGAAGTCCCAGGAGGGAAGTGGGGAAGGGGGACATGGGAGGGAAGAAAGCCTGGTGACTGGAGCTTAATCCCATTGAGGAACTCAGGAAGGCATGTGGGACCCCCAGCTCAGAGTCATCCCAGTGGAGGGCACCAGGGTAGGGCACTGGCAACATCTGCCATCCCCTCCTCTGGAAACGCAGGTGTCTCTGTTGCCCCACACTTTCACTCTGGGAAAATCTGATCATCCTTCCCCTCACACCCCTCCCTGGGCCCCATCTCACCTCAGTGCATGGACAGCCTGTGCCCCAGGTTGGCACTGATCACTCTGCCCCTGCAGGGTCCCTCCTAGCTGCCAAGCCGTGGGGAAGGTACAAAGGCACATCTGGGGTCACAAGACCCTAAACGCCCTAAAAGGAAACTACCTGTGGTACAACCTTTGTGCCCATCCCCACCCACCCTCCAGCTATCGCACAAAACATGCCCACTCCAGAATTGTTTAACCAATAGAGCGTAAGATTCCGCCCTTGTGCTCCGGAAGCCACACCCTGCATGTGAACTCCATGTAGGGACAAGGCCACACTCACTGGGGCACAGACATAGATGCTAGAACCAGCCCAGGCTGGGGTGAAGGCTCCGCAGGTAGGCAGGACCAGGTCTGGGGATGGTGTTGGCCCTTGGGGCTCCAGGACCCTCTTCCAGCTCCCTACATCTGCTTTCCTAACCCTGTCCCCACCAGGCTGGTTCAGAGCTCCAGGCTCCCCCTCCCCAAGGTCCATGAGGAAGACTTGGGAGAAGTGGGTCCTATAGGGATCAGCCCTGGCCTCCTAGCCCAGGGAGTTGCTGACTAGGTTCTCTGTGGTCTCCTCTCATCTTCAAGATGCTATCCCCCAACCTAACTTATTTAACGGAGGGCTACTGTCCTCACTAGGGCACTAGCAGTCAGCTTATTTAACTGAGGGCTACTGTCCTCTCTAGGGAACTAGCAGTCAGCTTATTTAACTGAGGGCTACTGTCTTCAGTAGGGCACTAGCCGTCAGCTTATTTAACTGAGGGCTACTGTCCTCACTAGGGCACTAGCAGTCAGAGACACAGAATAATAAGAGAAAGCACAATCCTCTACGCAACCAGGCTCAGGGCAGGACCCTAGTCAAGGCCTATTAGCCCTTAAAGCAAACCTGCAGCTTCCAGTAACAAACGTGGTGTTAATGTAGGAACAGAAATGGCCACCCTGACATCTGCTTAACCAAGGTGAGGTGTTAGCTACAGTCTATCCCCACCTGAGTCCTTTCTTTACTTGACTGATAACAGAAATGCTGAGAGAAAATCCAGCAATTGTGACAGCCAGCTCAGAGTCAGGGAGCTGGAACCTAGGCTGGCACACACCCCTGCCAAGCTTAGCTGGCTAACACTGGGGCCAGGCCTGGTGGCTGCCTAGGTCTTAGTTTACTTCTTTATAAAACAAAGATCTTGGACTAATTCAGTTGATAAATACGCAAAGCTCAAAAGCACCTATTACATGCCAGATGCTAGGGAAACAGCTGAGCAGCACACAATTCCTGCCCTCAGAGAGTTTTCTGTCTGGTAGGGACGGGCACAACCAGCCAACTCCATGTGAAAGAAACAGAATAAATAGTGTATAAGGGTCACGGAGGCACAAATAAAGACACTGGTTAATTCTCCCTGGGGGAAAAGTAGGGGAACACCACTTAGTGTCAAGGGCATTTGAAGTGGGCTTCAAAGGGTGAGTAGGAGTTTTCAAGAGAGACCTCAATGACCCCTTCAATATTCCAGAGTGAAAAGTCTATTCTCTAGTCCACAGCAACATTTTTAAACTGCACTCTACAAAACTTTAGTACCTTCAAGATGTAAAGTGCTCTTAATTTAAAAAAAAAAAAAAGTTACATGATGATAGAGGTTTGGGAAGCAGTGAGTCAAAATCAAACTGTAGTCCTTGCTACAGGACTCCTCAGAGCAGCTCTTACCTGGAAGCCCCATCTCCCCTCAAGGGAGAGCAGAGCTGGACAGGAAGGGCAGCCCAGACTGGGAGAACACAGACTAGCTCCAACTTTTCTCCCTCCCTCCCCCTTCCCTCTTCCTTCCTTTCCTCCATGTCTTCTTTCCCTCCATTTAACCACATACCCATCCATCCATCCACCCATCTATCCATCCATCCATCCATCCATCCATCCATCCATCCATCCATCCATCATTTGTTACTACAAAG
>NW_012117121.1:855168-856555 GCF_000951035.1 Colobus angolensis palliatus
GAACAGGCATGAGAAAGACACAGGGGCCAGAAAGGCAGAGCGGAGGACCTCAGACTTCAGTCTCTGCCACTCCTTCACTCTCACGAGCCCCCCTGAGTGGGAGCAGAGGCCGCTGCCCTTGGGCATGCCTCTGCTGGGACGTCCACACAGGCTCCAGGTTTCCCTCGTGTGACCCACCTTCCCCCGCCTGGTGCTGCACCGCCTGGCAGCTATTAGACCTGGGGAAGCCACATCACCTGTCTGATGCTTACCTTTCTTGCAAACCAGGAATAATGCCACTGTGGATGCCTCTGCCTACTCCACAGGAAGTTGTGATAACCGTTTAATTTTTCTTGTTTTTAAAAAAGCATTATGCAGAATCTAAAAGTCTCCCCAAGAGGCAAGGGAGGAGGATGAAAGGGCATTGATACCCATCCCTCTGCAGAGCAGGCCTTCTCCCCAGTCAGATGCCCCCTCACTCACACGCACCTCCTCCCTCTCCTTCACGCTGGTCCTCATCCCACCCATGCTCCGTTCTGGAAGCGGAGGTGGAATCTGCAAGGTGGGACCGTGCCCTAGAGGGGCTGGCTACTGTCTCTTTGGCCACCTGTTTGTAAATCAAGTAGCTACCACCACAGAGCCTGAGCCAGGGGAGAGTCGATTCTTCAGGAACAGGTAACTGAACTGTGACAACTTACCCACTGCTATTCTTAAACGGATTCTTTTTTTTCTCATAAAGCAGAGACTTGTTAAAATAATGATACAAATACTTATCTAACTCCTCTCTTTTGCCCATTAAATTTAAGACAGGATCTCATTGGAAGTGAGATTTAATGTAACCCAAATCTCTGAGTACAGATGGGGGCCTTCCGTCCAATAGAAACTGTTATAAATCTCTGCTTAACTCAATTCTGGCTTCTCCCTCAGCCTCTCTGGAAATCCTTTTGTTGTCAAAATTCATGGTTCTGGACCCATCCATAAACATTTGCAAACCGTTTGCAATTTTTCTTTTTTAAAGGCCTTTTTGCAGGCCTCTCCCCTGCCATGCCGACGGAGTCAGTGACTTCTAACGATCTAAGCAGGACCTCACCTGCCTCCCCTACACCTTGCCGATTCTTTCTTCCCAGGAAGAATTTGGCCTTTTTAAGAAAACATTTAAATAATCATGTATCTGAAAGATCCATCATCCCAGGTGTACAGTCTCCTTTTCATCAGGAACACTCTCAGGCCCGTGTGATGGCTTCCTGTAAACAAGCCCCAGACAGCTTGTGCAGGGGTGGAGTGTTCTGCTTTGCCAGGTCTCTCGCACTACACTTTTTCTTTTTGAGACAGAGTCTCACTGTGTCGCCCAGGCTGAAGTGCAGAGATGCTGTGGCGCGATCTCGGCTCACTGCAACGTCTGCCTCCC
>NW_012117121.1:858930-860243 GCF_000951035.1 Colobus angolensis palliatus
TCTGTCACCCAGGCTGGAGTGCAGTGGCATGGTCTTGGCTCACCGCAACCTCTGCCTCCTGGCTTCAAGCGATTCTCCTGCCTCAGCCTCCCTAGTAGCTGGAATTACAGACACGTGCCACCACACCCAGCTATTTTTTGTGTGTTTTTAGTAGAGCTGGGGTTTCACCATGTTGTCCAGGCTGGTCTCGAACTCCTGATCTCAGGTGATCCACCCACCTTGGCCTCCCAAAGTGCTAGGATTACAGGCCTTTTTTGTAGTTTTTGTAGACGTAGGGTTTCACCATGTTGCCCAGGCTGGTCTCAAACTCCTGAGCTCGAGCAATCCTCTCACCTTGGCTTCCTAAAGTGCTAGGATTACAGGTATGAGCCACCTCGCCCAGCCTCCAGAAAGCATTTTATCTTGCAAGACTGAAACTCTACACTCTATAAAAGTAACTCCCCATTCCCCACTCCCCCAACCTCTGGCACCCACCATTCTACTTCTTTCTCTATGAATATGACTACTCTAGGTACCTCATCTAAGTGGAATCATACAGTATTTGTCTTTTGTATTTGTCTTTAGCATAACGTCCTCCCATAATGTTCTCCCAGGTTGTTGCGGGTGTTAACAATTAATTTCATATAGTCACGGTAGTGATTTCTGCTGTTCCTTGACATTGGACTTGCCTTCCTACTAGAATTGCAGATCTTCACTCATTTGACAAAATTGCGTTGAAGGATTAATAGGTACCAACTGGAATGCCAGGTGCTGGGATGGAGGCTTGGGGTAAAGGCAATGTGTCACGCTCCTCCCTGCCCTGCAACACCTTTCCGGGGTGGTATTGGTTCATATTGCCGCTTCATAAATATTTATTCTATGATTGGAAAGTCATGCTAGTCTATGATCTTGGTGGTTCTTCAGTGTTTTACGTTGGGGACACTCAACCAGGGGCCCCACAGATCATTTGACTCACTTCCTCTCATGCATTCTATCTGGCTGGCTTTCAACTTTAGACCTCCTGTCTCTAGTCCCCTCCCATGTTCCCTGAAAGCCTTTTCACTCATCTGTGCTCCACTGCAAGGAGAGAGGCCAGACTTCACGTCTGCTCTCCAGTGGGGCAGAGGAAATGTCAGAGAGGCAGATGTGCCCTTTGGGGAGACCTCCCTCCCCCAGCCCATCTAATTTCTCTGTCTTCCACTCCCAACAGATGAGTGTGTACTTCCAGGAGGTAGATTCTACTCTCAAAAGAGGAGTGTATACTTCCAGGAGGTAAATGTACCTGGCCTTGCACCCAAATACATCTGGCCTTATATCTGAATCCCATGAGGGAA